>NC_135537.1:75786371-76148871 GCF_045843805.1 Urocitellus parryii
TAAGAAAACCTGGTATCAGGAACTCCCACCCAATAAGAGCTCAGTGGTTTGAGAATGCCTGGTTCACGTGGCTTCCTACCTAGCTCAACTCTCAAGTTCTAGCACAGCACCGGAAATAGAAGTGCCTGGCTAAGAGCCAAAGAGCCTACTTACCCCCACCCCCAATATCCTGTTCTTTGTGAAGAAGCAAGCACCAAGAACTGACTCCTCCCACACTGAAACCTTACACCTTCCAATCCCCTTTGAGCTATACTGCTATAAGTAAAGCAAGGAGGGCTCCATCTTTGTTAGACTCCTGCCCCTCTGGTTGGCTTAAGCCATCACTGCAGCTGCTCTGTAAAACATATTTCTGGTCTTTCATGTCTATTTGTGGTTCTATTTTCATAGCTTTTATTTTGCAGCCAGCCCATCTCTCCCACAGGAATCTATTCCCTCACCTACATGGGACATGAGCGACAGTTCACTACTAGATCTATCTGGAAAACTGGAGTGTTACCTTCTCTGTACTTCACGTGAATCTCTACACTGCAAGTTTCTTCATAATTGAGGTTCAGGTGCCTCCCTAACTCCTGAGCCAAGCAGGCACTGTGCATTAATCATTTCTGTTGTACTTGTGTTCAGATCAGTGGATACTCAAGAGTTGGAAGAGTTGACTAAATGATTGATGTTTTGTAGAAATGCTTAAATTATGAACTTTTTAAAAAAGTATGTAGTATTTTAAAACTCAGTTTTAAAATCAGTTTTACTTACCAAATACAGTCAGCCCTCTTTATCTGTAGATTCCACACCTGAGGACTCAAAACAACAACAGATCAAAATAACTTTTTTATTTGCAACACCATTAAACATGTATAGAATTTTTTCTGTCACTATTCCCTAAACACTACTGTATTTAAATTATGTACATAGTACTTATATTGTATTAGGAGTTATAAGTAACCTAGAGATGATGTAAAGTATACAAAAAGATAGCATAGGTTATATGCACATATCATCAATTTATATAGGGACTTGAACATCCATGGATTTTGGTGTCTGCAGGAGATTCTGGAACCAATGCTTCATGAATACCAAGGTATGACTCTGCTTCCTTTTTCTTATTTTATCATGATGGAAGTGGCAGTCATTCAGTGTAAATTATGCTACAGTTTAATCTATCTCAATCAGGAGTAATGAATCTGGGATGTATGTGTTATCAGTATGTCCATATGTTTAATTTTTCTAAAGAGAGGATGTCTAGTGTCCATACAGTCTCCAAGGATGATTCTACATGATACCAAGTCTGGGCTAAGTGGATTTATGCTGCATTGATCCGATCTGCTTTCTTTCCCCCTTTTCCATTACTACCTGGATTTAGCCATGGAATTCTTCACCAAGTCCTTAGCCAGGAATTAAGAGTGAGGACTATCAAGATATTTTTGTTTCTACAAGTGAGCAATGAGGCTCCCTGTATTTTTAACTGAGCATTTGGAAAAATCCAACTATTTTGTTATAAAACTTGAAGGTCTGTATTTTATTTTAGTTTCTTTATGTCCTACATCTCCTGTGATGTGACAGTAAGTGCTCACATGTCTGGGAGTCAGACTGGGAAAATAGTGCTGCACTTAACCCTTAAAGTATCTGGGTGAAACATATCCAGTATGGATGCCAGAAAAATTTTTCACCACAATTACTCTGATTTTTAGAACAAGAGGAAAGAAACCATAGTACACGTTGAGACGTCTACAACAATATTCACTGTAGGGCATATCTCTCACTCTGTTGATCCATGTGGGAAATGCTTTATGTGTGAAGAGGTTCTCTATAAAAACAATATTAACCATAGGAAAAAGGAAGTAGAGTTATACCTTTGTATTTATGAGGCATATGTTCCAGGATCTCCCATAGATGCCAAAAAAAAAAAAAACAGGAGAGAAAACAGGAAATTACTGTCTAATTATACAATTCCTTTTGAAATAACACGGAGGGCAACAGAGTGCTGGTGTTTACTTAAAATTCATGGAAACCTGTAAATACAAAGCACAGAAAAAAATGTTGAATGTGTTCTGCTTGTTTAAATGGAGGAAATAAAGAAGACTGGAGATGGAAGAGTAGAGAAAGGTGCAATTCTACTTGCCCCCTGGCTAAGAATTCAAGCAGCAGGAGTGCTGCTTGTCAGCAAAGTGGGTGAAAGAAGAGGTTCACTAAAATTCAATATTGGAGAGTGAAAGTATCTAAAAGACTCAGAAATTTATGAACATTGAAAAAAGAACAAGAGTACATTGGGTCCAAGCTGGCAGGGGCAGCAGCAGCAGCGGTGATATTTGTTCACCACAGAGAAGAGGGATAAGAGAGAAACACAACAGACACATTTGGCACAGAAAAACTTATAGATCAGAAATAGAGTCAGAACCTAGCTGATCCAGAGATGGCACCGTGAAGTGGTGTTTAAAATTTGTAATGTATTTCTCAACTGGCAAGCAGAAAACTGAGGTAGGAGCCATCTGGAGGAGTCACACTACAGTTTAGCTTACTGCTGCAAGAGCCCAGATCAAAAGGAACACTGCCATACTGTCCCAGCAAGCACCTACTGTGTGGCCCAGGGTGTACCTATGAGAACATGACTGAAACAGGCACAAAGAAGATCTTCCCAGGGGGATTCAAGTGGGAAAAATGAAGGGGAACTCAACCCACTTTTCCTTTGAGTCTGGTAGCTTATGTGATGATGCAGGAATGTGAATGCACTCAGGGACTAAGCCCGGGCAGGCTGTGTTTTGGAAGCAGTGTACGGAAGGTATGTGCCATAGTCTAACAAGTAGAATTCTTGGGAGGCTCCTGAGATCCAGACTCCCAGCCAAGATCAGCAACAGCTGGGCCCTAGGAGCATGTTTATCTAGTCTCTCTCAAGCACATTCCACACAATAAGAGTTCCCCTGAGAGAACTCTGCAGCAGCATCCTGAGAGGCACTGATCTGGTCTGTGGGGACAAAAGTCCAATCAGCAATACTTCCCACTTCATCTATCTTCAACTGGTGAGAAGGGAAGCTAAGAGCTTTGTCAACTAGCTTCAGTTGTAGGACATTCCAGCTGGCAGCTCAGTGAGCAACACAAAAAGATACAATCCCAGCCCTTGCTCTTTCTTACTACATAGCCCAAGAAGAAACAGAAAGAATGACAGGTGGGCACGGGCAGTGACCACCATGACTTTGACCAACTGTTGGGACTATTTTTCATTTTTATTAAGAATATTTTCTCCTTCCTCCTCCTCCCTTCCTCCCCCTCCTCCTCTCCCCTCTCCCCTCCCTCCCCCCTTCTTCTCCCTCCTCCTCTACCCCCTCCCTTTCCCCTTCTCTTTCTCCTCCCTCCCTCCTCTCCTTCTCCCCCTCCTCCTCCTCCCTCTCTCCTCCCCCCCTCCCCCCTCCTCCCTCTCTCCTCCCCCTCCCCCTCCTCCCTTCCTCTCCTCCCTCCTCCCCTCCCTCCCTTCCTCCTCCTTCCCCTCCCCCCTCCTCTCTCTCCCCCCTCCTCCTCCCCCTTCCTCCTCCTCTCCCCCTCCTCCTCTTCCCACGTCCTCCTCCTTCTTCTCTTATCCCCCTCCTCCTCCCCCTTCCTTCTCCTCTCCCACTCCTTCTTCTCCTCCTCCTCCCCCTCCTTCTTCCTCCCCCCTCCTCTACCCCCTCCCCATTCTCCCTGTCCTCCTCCTCCTTCTCTCCTCTCCTCTTCCCCTCCCCCTCCTCCTCCCCTCCCTCTTCCCTCCCACTTCCTTCTCCTCTCCCCTTCCTCCTCCTCCTCCTCCTTCTCCTCTCCCCTTCCTTCCCCTTCCTTCTCTTCCCCCTTCTTCTCCTGCCCCTCCTCCTCCTCTCCCCCTCCTTCTCCTCCCCCTCTTCCTCCCCTCCTTCTTCCTCCCCCCTCCTCTACCCCCTCCTTCTTCCTCCTCCCCTCCTCTACCCCCTCCTTCTTCCTCCTCCCCTCCCCCTCCTCCTCCTCCTTCTCCCCCTCCTCCTCCCCTTCCCCCCTCTTCCTCCCCCCTTCTCCTCTCCCTTCTCCCCCTCCTCCTCTTCCTTCTGACCCCTCCTCTTCCCCCTCCTCCTCCTCCTCCTCCCCTCCTCCCTTCCTTCTCCTCCTCTTCCTCTCTTGCTGTGCTGATAGGTTCATAAATGTGTGTGTGTATATATATATTATATATATATATATATATATATATATTATATATTTGTTTGTTTCTTTTTTTCTCATTTCTCAGTTATTTTTCCTTTTCTTGTCTTTTGAAAGCTAGGGTTTGGGGTTTATTTTTGTTTTGTTTTATTGTCATTTATTTCTCTTCTTTTTTTCTCTTCTTTCTTCTCCCACAACAGACAAATTCTCTCATTTATTCTCACCTTTAAATTTTCCCCCTTATTTTCTACTCCTCCTTTACAACCATCACTGGCTATATCTCTTCTGCTTTCTCTCTGTTGGCATTTTGAACATTCTAAACTTAATTCTATTTCCCCATCACACTTTTGCTTTAATAAACTTTATTTTTACCATCTTTTAGAATTATTTGTTATAGAAAATACTTAAAGCTATACTCCACACAGAAGAAATTAAAAAAAAAACAGAGCTCACAAATGAACAAATCTCATTTAAAGAGTAGCTAAGAAAATGATTAACAGCACTAAATTAAACATAAAATTACAGGAATTAATAAACATCTCTCTATAATAACATTGGATGTAAATTATCATAACTCTCCATTTGAAAGATGTAGGCCACCAGAATGAATTTAAAACAAGATGCAATTATATGCAGTTTGCAAGAGACTTATTGTACAGGGAAAGGCAGCCATAGGCTGAAAGTAAAAGGATGGAAGTTGATATACTAAGAAAATGTAGTCTGGAATAATTTCCCATTCTTGAGGTATTATACTGGTCATGCATTCATATATGAACATAGGAAAGTTATATCCAAATCATTCTACTGTCTTTCCCAATCCCACCACCCCCTCCATTTCCCCCATTTCCCCTATCCAATCTGGTGAACCTCCACTCCTCCCTCCCCAAAACTGATTGTGAGACAGCATCTGCATATCAGAGAAAACATTTGGCCTATGGATCTTTGGGATTGGCTTATTTTGCTTAGCATGATAGTCTGTAGTTCCATCCATTTATTGGAAATGCCATAATTTCATTCTTCTTTATCACATTTTCTTTATCCATGCATCTATTGAAGGTCACCTAGGTTGGTTCCATAGCTTCGCTTTTGTGAATTAAGCTGTTATGAACATTGATGTGGCTACATCACTATATTATGCTCATTTAAAATCATTTGTGTTTATGTCAAGGAGTGGGATAACTAGGTCAAATTGTGGTTCCATTCCAAGTTTTTGGAGGAATCTCCATACTGCTTTCCATAGTGGTTGTACCAATTGGCAGTCCCACCAGCAATGTTTGAGTGAATGTTTTCTCCACATCCTCCCCATATATAGTTACTTGTAGTCTTGATAATTTCCATTCTGACTGAAGTCAGATAAATAAAAACTGTAGTTTTATTTATTTATTTATTTATTGGTACTGGGTATTGAACTCAGGGGCACTCAACCATAAAGCCACATCTCTGGCCCTATTTTGTATTTTATTTAGAGACAGGGTCTCACTGAGTTGCTTAGCACCTTGATTTTGCTGAGACTGCCTTTGGACTTGTGATCCTCCTATCTCAGCCTCCTGAGCTGCTGGGATTACAGGTGTGCACCACATTAAATTAAATTAAAACTACACTATCATTCAGTGTAGTTTTAATTTATTTATCTAATTGCTAGAGATGTTGAACATTTTTTAATATATTGTTGACCATATGTATTTCTTCTTCTGTGAAGTATCTGTTCAGTCCCTTTGCCCATTTATTGATTAGGTTATTTGTTCTTTTGTTCTTGACTTTTTGGGGTTCTTTCTATATCCTGGAGATTAATGCTCTCTCTGAGATGCAGATGGTAAAAATTTTCTCCCATTCTTTAGTCTCTCTCTTCATGTTCTTGATTGTTCCCTTTGCAGCAAAGAAGCTTTTTAGATTGATACAATCCCATTTACTTATTCTTGATTTTACTTCTTGTGCATTAGGAGTCTTGTTGAAGAAGATGGTTCCTAAGCTGACAGGATGGAAAGTTGGTCCTCTTTCTAGTAGGTGTAGGGTCTCTGTCTAATTTCTACATCCTTGATCCACTTTGAGTTGAGTTTTATGCATGGTGAGAGATAGGGTTTTAGTTTTATTTTGCTACATATGGATTTCCAGTTTTCCTAGCTCCATTTGTTGAATAGACTATCTTTTCTCTAATGTATGTTTTTGTCACTTTTGTCTAGTATGAGACAACTGTATTCATGTGGGTTTGTCTCTGTGTCTTGTATTCTGTACCATTGGTTTTCATGTCTGTTTTGTTTCCAATACCATGCCATTTCTGTCACTATGGCTCTGTAGTATAATTTAAGTTCTGGTATTGTGATGCCTCCTGCTTCATTTTTCTTGTTGAGGATTCCTTTGGCTATTCTGGGCCTCTTATATCTCCAAATGAATTTCATGATGGCCTTTTCTATTTCTGTAAAGAACGCCATCAGAACCTTAGTAGGAATTTCATTAAATCTGTGTAGTGCTTTTGTCAGTATGGCCATTTTGACAATATTAACTCTGCCTGTCCAAGAACTTGGGAGATCTTTCCATCTTCTTGGTCTTCTTCAATTTCTTTCTTTAGTGGAACAATACACTTTTAAGGATGAATATGAGAAAAAAATTAAATAATCATTAGAGCAGACTGAGGACTGTAATAAAGTCTACTAAACTCCTTTGAAGAACTATGAAGATGATTCTAAGAGGAAAATTTATAGACATGAGTGCCTACAGAAGGAAATCATAAAGATCCCAAATAAACAACCTAATGATACACCTCAAGGCCCTTGAAAAAGAGGAACAATAAGGGTAATGACCAGCGTCTCATTGGAGGGTACTTCTTCCTGCCAAGGAAGGTGTAAGCCCTTTGAAAACTTAAAGTCTTAAATAATGAGTGAAGAACAAAACACAAATAGTCAGAAATATATTTACAAAAGCAAAGCCCCTCACAGATCTAGGCCACGTGGGTGCTGGAACTAGACCAAGGAAAGATGGCTCCGGTGATTTATTTAAGGGGGTACATCAAATGCAATTTTCTCAATTTATTCCATGAAGTAGAAAAGGATAAAACACTTCCAACTTCATCTATGAAGCCAGTCTCACACTATACCAAAACTAGATAAGAACACAATAAATGCAACAACACTTAATAAAACACCAGAAAATCATACTCAACAATGTATCAAGAAGATTTTACATCATGGCCAAATTGGTTTTATCATAGGGATACTATGATGTTTTAATAAGCACAAACCAAAAAAAATGTAATTCATTGCAAAAATAAAATTAAGTACAAAAATCACTTAATCATCTCAATAAATGCAGAGACAGGTTTTGAAAAAATTTGAGACCTATTCAAAATAAGAATATAGGGATAGAAGGAACCTATCTCAACATCATACAGGTTATTTATGACAAGATCAAGGCCAACATCATAGTGAATGAGGAAAAATTGAAGGAATTTCCTTTAAAATCTAGAACAAGATAAAAATGTCTACTTTCTCATCAATTCAATATCATACTAGAAATCTAGGCAGAGCAATCAGGCAAGAGAAGGAAATAAAAGTGATAAAAATAGAAAAGAAAAAAGTCAAATTTTGCAGGTGATATGATCCTATACTTATAATATTCAAAATGCTCCACCAAAAGCTAGAGCTAATAAGCAACTTTGGCAAAGTAGCATGTCACAAAATCAACATAGGGAAATCAATAGATTTCTTATATACCAACAGTGAATCGGCTGAAAGATAAATCAGGAAAATAATCCCATTCATACACACACACACACACACACACACACACACACACACACACAAGGAAAATAAAAACTCTACAATTGAAAACAGAGCAGCTTTGTGATCATCATGTGAGATGCTTCCCTCCACCACACTCTTGTGCCTGGGGCCCAGAGTAACAGAGCTGGCTGTCTATGAACGGAGGCCTCTAAAACTTCTGATCCCTGCCCTATGGATGCCTTGTCCAGTCATATGCCATCTGCCGCTGTGGATCTCTGAACTTCTAATGCTGAATATCCTTATCTGTCCATACCTTACCTGGTAGAAAACAAGGACTTTCAGTTGCCTCCCCCAACTTTCCCCTCTTTCAGCAGGAAGCAGCTTGGAGATGTCATCGCCCATTTTTCCATAGAAAGGAACATGGATATTGCCTGTGGGGAAATGTAACAGTGGTCCACTTTATGCTTTGAAAATAACTGATGCTTCTCTGCTACTGCAACTGATTTTTAAAGTGGATGTGTTTCTTTCTCTTCCTCTCTCCCTGTTTATCCCTCCTCTATCATTCCTCAACTGTGCCTTCCCCTGACACCACAGACACCACAGACACCACACTACACTACTGCTAGAATAAAACCACTACTTGTTTGCTTCTGAGATGGAAGCAAATCAACAAGAAAAAGCTCAGACAACCTAATAAAGACCTAACTTCCAGTCTCAGTGTAGGACAATGTATAGTCAAGCTTCGTTTCGGTGATGGTCATCAATCCCAACTTCTTTTTCTAAAGTCTATTTTTCTCAACTTTCTGATCCAAAGGTAAAATGTTCCAGTTGAAGTCTATGTACAAACTCTTAGGAAGGTTTAAAGGATGAGAGCAATTTAATGGTACTTTTAGCACAAAAGTTTATTTTGTCTGAAATAAAACACTGCTTACAATTTTAAATACTCAGAGTTAATGAAGAGGGAAAAAAATTATATATTGCCCTCACCCAAACTTAGAGGGAAGGGAGAGGGGATGAGCAAAGGAAAGACAGTGGAATTAATCTGACATAGTTTCCCCATGTACATATATAAAAACAACATAGTGAGTCCCAACACCATGTACATTCATAAAAATGGAACTCTTACTAGATTAAGATATATTCCATGTTTGTATAATTATATCAAAATGGATTCTGCTGAACTAAATTTTAAAAAGTCCCTAATCGCTTTTTGTCTAAATGAAAGCTATGAATGTCCAGTCAAATGTATATTATTTAGCTCCTTAAAGTCTATTCAGTATTATTCAAACTTTGGGGAAATGTATTGAAAGAAAAGGAAATCATTAACTGGAAAAAATCATATAAAAGGAAGGACTAATTCTCATAAGTTGTTTTGACAAAAAGCTCTTGAGTATAAAAATAAGACAAAATGGTTCCAATAGTTAGGATTGCTGAACAAATGAAAATATTATTAGATTGTTAATTTACCACCAAATTCTTTTTTTTTACTTTCTTATTTGTTCTTTTTAGATATACTTGACAATAGAGTGTATTTGACATATTATACACATATGGAGTATAACTTATTCTAATTAGGATCCCATTCTTGTGGTAGTACATGATGTGGAATTCATTATGGTGTACTTATATATGAACATAGGAAAGTTATATCTGATTTATTTGATTGTTTTTCCTATTCCTATCCTTCCCCTTTACATTTATTCCCTTTTGTCTAATCTACTGATCTTCTATTTATCCCTCCCCCACCTCTTGTTGTGTGTGAGTTTCCACAAATCAGAAAGGATATTTGACCTTTGTTTTTTGGATATTGGCTTATTTCACTCAGCTTGATAGTCTCCAGATCCATCCATTTATCACCTAAAGTTATGAAGTCATTCTTTTTATGGCTGAGTGATATTCCATCATGTATGTATACTACATTCTGTTGCAGGGCACCTAGATTGGTTCTGTAGCTTAGCTATTGTGAATTGAGCTGTTATAAACATTGATATGGCTGTGTCACCATAGTATGCTGATTTTAAGTCCTTTGGGTTTAGACTAAGAAGTGGGATAGCTGGGTCAAATGGTGGTTCCATTCCTAGTTTTTTAATAATCGCCATACTGCTTTCCAGAGTGGTTGCACCAATTTGCAGTCCCACCAGCAATGTATGAGTGTGCCTTTTCCCCAACATTCTCCCCAATACTTACTGTTGCTTGTATTCTTGATAATTGCCATTCTGGTTGGAGTGAGATGGAATCTTGGTGTATTTTTAATTTGCATTTCTCTAATTACTAGAGATAATGAACATTTTTTTCATAAATTTTTGACCATTTGTATTTCTTTCTTTATGAAGTGCCTATTCAGTTCCTTTGCCCATTTGTTGACTGAGTTATTTTTTTGGGGGGGGGATGTTAAGTTTTTTGAGTTCTTTCTATATCCTTGAAACTAATGCCCTAACCGAGGTGCAGGTGGCAAATATTTTTTCCCCATTCTATAGGCTCTCTCTTCATGTTCCCTTTGCAGCAAAGAAGCTTTTTAATTTGACACCATTCCATTTATTGATTCTTCATTTTACTTCTTGTGCTTGAGGAGTTTTGTTGAGAAATTTAGTCCCTAAGCGGACATGATGGAGAGTTGGGCGTACATTTTCTTCTAGTAGGTGCAAGGTCTCTACCAGGGCATTCTTTTTAGGTTGAATGTCTGATATTAATAACTTCATATTTTTCCCTGCAGTGTATAAGCTAACAAAGGTGCACTGAGTTAAGTGTATTGTGATAAATACTTTGTAATGATAAAATCTCATTTTCTACCTTGCTCTGTTTCCATACACTATCCCAACTATAGGCATCTTCCTTGTTTGGGCATAGGAGCAATTCTGCACCCCACAATGGGGCTTAAAAACACTGATCTGCATAGCTCATGTGACATATTATTAGCTCAATCTATTATGATTCCATGTTCCAGTTTCAGTACACAATCTTTGTCTTATTTCTATTACTAAACCCAGACCATCCAAAGCCACAAGCCCACCTGGGTCTTATATTGCCTATCACTAGATTTCCCCAAACTCTACTGACTCACAAGGACATTCCTGCATAAATGACTGGACTCTGACCCTGCTGGGCCCGTGATTGACACCTGAAATCCTGAGTATATGGCAGAGTTTCCTTCCATCACTAGTGGTTACCCCTAAATATATATTACTTCCACATCAGCTTCCAAATTGTAGTCTTCGTAGAGATGACAGTACACTAAAACTCAGGGTATTGAGATACTTGCATAATTTATCATAGCATTAGTATTGTGTGTATATATAAAGCTGTGTGTGTATACATACATATATATATAATATGTAAATTGAACATGTATATGTATAAACACAAACATGTATATATATATACATATGTATATATGTATATATATATGAATAAACAGTTGTGTACCAGTAAAAAATAATACTTTTACAAATAGATAATAAGGTTTACAATTAGAAATCCCTCAGCTCCAGCTCTACTTTCAGGAGCAAAAAACTTATTTGAATGCATTATATATAATGAATTATATAACCAATTAAAGCTAATATATAAATAGTGGTGTATTAATTACTATATTAATGAATTATATAATTTTATTTTATTATTTTGTTATATTTATATATTATATTATATTTTCTCCATATTATATATGAAGAATATACATGCACTAGCAAACATATCAAACACACATAAATATACATATATTTGTATATAAATATACATAAAAGTACATTGTGTTTATATATATATATATACATACATATATACAGAATATAATAATTGAAACATAATACAATGTTCTACATCATTATAAATATTTAATATGTTTGGGAACTACTTCCATATGGTGCTCTGATTTGGATCTTAAGAGTCCCTAAAAGGTCCATGTGATAAATGCATGCTCCCCATTGTGGCATTATTGGGAGCCTTTAGGAGGTGAGGGCAAATAAAATTTTTTAGGTTATTGAGGCCATACTATTGAAGGGAATCGTGGGAATCTATCTTCTTCCTCTTTCTCTCTTTGTTGTGGTCTGGCCATGAGTTAAGCAGCTTTGGTCCTCTGTATTCTACCACGATGATGTTGTACCTTGCCCAAAGCAATGGGCCCAACTGGTCATGGACTAAAACTTTTGAAACTAAGTGTTATAGTCTGCTTTTTCAACACCTAACAAGAGCAATTTTAGAGGAAGAAAAGTTTATCTGGCACTCACAGTTTCAGGGGTCTCAGTCCATAGAGAGTTGACTCCACTGCTCTGGGCCCCAGGTTAGGTAGAATATCATGGCAGAAGGGTGTGGTAGAGGAAACAACTCAGGACAGAGAACTCTGCTTATGAGGGACAAAATATATATGCCAAAGACATGCCTCCTCCTCCAGCCATTCCCTACCTGGCCAGAGTTACAACTCAGCTAATCCAGATCAGCAAATAATAAACTGATTAGGTTATATCATACTCTAATCATTTCACCTCTAAACTTTCTTTCATTGTCACCCATGAGCTTCTGGGGAACACCTGACACCCAAACCATAACATTGAGCCAAAATAAAAAAGTTGATAATCTTGACCATTTTTCATAATATCATAAATAAAAATTGATAATCTTGAGCATTTTTCATAATAACATAAATAAAAGTTGATAATCTTGAACATTTTTCATAATAACATAAAAACTGACTAACACAAACAGATAACATCCCTGAAGATATATTCCATTCTTCTTAATTACCATATAACATTCCATTAGGTAAACATTTTAACTTTAGGTGTGCATACTCATGGTTTCATTTTGCATTGTTAGTGCCAAATTCTTAATATGTAATACAGCCCTCCAGTTTTCATTTTTTATTTTAGGAATCTTTAGTATAACGAAAATATTAAAGTATAGATTTTAGAATCTCTATGCTGAACTCTGAATATACACGCTAGGGGGAAGGATTGACTCTGATCATGGTGAGTATACATTTAGTGTACTCAGGCATGATCTTTACAATTAACCATAACCATAAGCTAAGATCTGGTAAGAATATGGCAACTAATTAAAATTTGCTAACTTTAGAGATAGAGAAATGTGTGATTGAGGGTACAGTGAAATTTAATTTTTACTTGGTATGTTTCCATAGTGTTTTGTTATTTTACAACAAGCAATTTTAAGAATTGGTGGTAACATGTCTAGAACTTCAGGAAAAATAGCTCAGCACAAGTGTCATTATTTGGAACAGGAAAAAATGGAGAAAGGAAGAACAACAAACAAGCTGTTATAGCAGTGGTCCAGATCAGATGCAGTGAAAATGTAAAAGAGAGACAAATTGGAAAGAACTTTATTCATTATGTTAGTCAGGTTTCCATTACTTTGACATATTTAAAGAATTAAAGGAAATTGTGTCTGAAGGACTAAAGTATAACAACTATGTGACACCAAATAAAAAATATCAGTAAAAATATAAACAGTTATAAAAGTTAAAAAGCTATAAAAATAAATTTAAAAAGTTATATAAAAAGTTATAAAAGGAACTCACTAGTAGGTGAGGCTCAAAAGAGTTGGACAACTATAACTAAGAGAGTTGGTATTGCACTCAGGCCTCAGAAAACATCTGAGAAAAACAATTTAAAAAGAGGAAAAATTTATTTTGGCTCATGGATTCAGAGATGTCAAACATGATTGCTTAGTCCCATGGCTTTGCACCTGTGGTAGAGCTTTGCACATGGTAGAGCAAAGCTGTTCACCTAAGGCACATAGGAAGCAGAGTACTTGCTTTTATAACAAAGCTCCCTCTGCAAAAACCATTAAGCAATTAACCCATGAATGGATTGATTCTTTCATAGTCTTCTTTCAGAGCTCTTCTGATCTAATCACCTCCAGGGATGCCCTACCTCTGAATACATGTGTTGGGGATTAACAACTCAACACGTTTTGGGTTACATTTAAGATGTAAATAATAACACTCATCTAGAAATTTTTTTTCCTGTATAATCTGAAGGATTTATTTCAGTACTTTGAACATTTCATCCCAATGCCTTCTGTTGTCCATGTTTTCTGGTGACACTTTGTACATGAAAATTCATTTTTTCCTTGACACTTTCAACTTCTCTCTTTGCCTTTAGCATCAATAGTTAATTATAATATTTCTTGTGTGATTTCTCTGGGTTTGTCCCTCTTAGCATTTGTTGAGATTCTTAAATGTGCAGATTAATATTTTTTCCTCCAATTTGGAAATTTTTCAGTAAATATTTCTTTTTAATATTTATCTTTTAGTTGTAGTTGTACACAATATATTTATTTTATTTATTTATTTTTATGTGGTGCTGAGGATTGAACCCAGGACCTCGAACATGCTAGGTGAGCATTCTACCATTGAGCCACAACCCCAGCCTTCATTATTTCTTTAAAATATTTTATTGCCCTTCTTTCTCCCTCCTCTGGAACTCCATTTTGTATATGTTTGTTATCTGGATGTTATTTAACAGGTCTACAAGTCTCTGGTCATTTTTCCTTTCCTCCTTCTTCTTCTGTTCTTGGGCTGGATAATCTCAACTGACCTATCTTCAAGATCCATAATTCTTTTTCTGCCAGCTCAAATCTGCTATTGAGCCCTACTAATGAGTTACTTTTATAACTTTTTATATAACATTGTTATTTTATGACTGTTTATATTTTTAATGATATTTTCTATTTGTTGTCACATAGTTTTCATACTTTAGTGCTTCAGACATAACTTCCTTTAGTTCGTTAAATATATTTATAATTGCTAAGATAATTTCCTAGAAAGTCTAACAGTAGATTCCTCCCTGACAGAACCTATTGACAACTTTTTATATGGACCATATTCTCCTGTTTTTGCATGCCTCATACATTTTTGGCTGAAAACCAGACACTAAATAATATGATGTGGCAACTCTAAAAATCAGACCTATTTCCTGAGGATTTGTTATTTTCTATTTGTTGTTGCATTAGCAACTATGTTTGGTGACTTTTCTGGAAAACACCCCCAAAAACCCATTGTTATTTTTAAAATTCTGCCATTTTTCCTAAATAAACTTTTTTCCGATTTCTACAAGCCTTTTATTACTTTCTGGAGTTCTGAAAAAAATGTCCGAGTTCTTATTACTTTTAGAGAGAAACAATTTTTTTGAGGTCCTAACTCTGCCATTCCGAAAGCTCTTCTAAGCTAAGATATAAGATTTGGAAGTAATTGGTTAATATGACATATTGGAAAGTGACAATAAAGATCCTGAAGTTGCATTTCTTGAATAGGTTTAATGGAATTTTCTGAGTTAAGTAGAGAAATTGAATTATATAGCTATTGAACACATATCAGGTGCTCATTCTGTGATGTGTACTTTTTAAGCAATTCCATTTGCATGCAGTATACCATTCAATGTATTACCACTGCCCTGAAGGGGGTGACAACATGACTATTTTGTCATTGAAAGAACTGAGAAACAGGGTAATTTAAGAATATATCATACCACTAGTAAGTGGCAGAGCCAGGCTCTGATAAGAGGACCCTGTCTTTTAGCTACTGACCTACATTTATGAATAAAGTGATGAGTTTAGAACTTAGGAAGCCTCAAAACCAATCTTTTTTGTCCCCTTTAGAGTTCACCTTTGAAAGCCATAAAAAATAATAAGGTTAGAACAATAAAGTTCACCAACTATTGAAGAAAATGGGCCCTTATCACTAAGCAATAACTAAGTAGTATAAAGGAATAGAATGAGTTTGGGAGCCGGGGTCCCAATTGCAACTGGTAGTGGTTATAGCTAAAAAGTGCTTTTATCTTTCAATTAAGGAAGGAAGAATAAAGATATAAATAGTTTAGAATAGCACTTCAGAACATGAAACATGCACTCAGAAATATGTTTGGAGTCAAAGAATCCTTGGATTCCATGAATCAGCCATCATGCATGCTTCAACCATAAGCAAAATCAGCTGAAAATCTTTCTCACTTTCTCTTTGACAGGTCACTCAAACTTTATCCTATGCAGATGAAAGGTGGAGTGTATAGAGGATTCAGAACCTAGAAATGATTATCAGTGCCTCATGGGCATGTGACCAGGAGATTTGAAGCTTATTATGATTCATACCAAGGGTGGAACAGAACTGATAGAATTTTAAATAGTTCCTTAGGCAAATCATTTGTGTGTGTGTGTGTGTGTGTGTGTGTGTGTGTGTGTGTGTGTTGCTGGGGATTTAGCTTAGGGCTTTGTGCATGCGAGGCAAGCAAGCACTCTACCAACTGAGCTATATCCCAGTCCAACAAATCATTTTTATAGTTTTCTATGCTTGATCAATAAATCCAGTCAAGTATAAAATCATTAGTCTGAAAAACTTATATAATTTATAAATGTAAATTTTTAAATTTAACTGAAATCTCGGTGTAAAATTTGCATTCAAACTGGGAAGGCTTGCTGGGTCCAGAAGCTGTCTTGGATAAAAAAGTGTGTATTCCAACACTTGTTTTGAAGGCATTTGTTTTATGAACATAACTGTCGGTGAGAGTGGTTATGTGGGGCTGAAGTAAATTTAGGGCTATTGTTTTTTTGTTCACTTGGAGTCTAGAAGAGAGATGATTCCTTCATTCCAAATGGTAGAAAGATTATAATGGAATACCACCTTTCATACTTCCTGTTCTTTTAGAAAAAAAATATGAGTCTAGAAGTCTACATATGGAGAATTGTAAGCAGGCAGTGAGAAAGATGGCTTTTCAAGAAGCAAGATTTTATGAGCTACTAAATATTCATAGGGTAGATAGAGTAAAAGCAAAAGTGATGTGTTTAATTAGAAATGGCAGCTCTCTTTGCCAGTGACAAAAAGCAGCATAACACACTTGGTTTTTTACAATTCTATTGTTTCTGAAATTTGACCTTTCTGACTTTCCCTTTTTTCCTGATGGGAAGGATATAGGATCTCCGAGGTCAGATTAATCATATGATTATTTATGCATACTCCAGGGGGCTGCTCTATGACAATCTGGTCTCCCTCCTTCTCACAGCTGAAATGATTATTCTATATTTTAAATGATTCTGAAGTTATTGTCTAGCTCCTCTCTCCCAGCTTGATAGTAATAAGCCTAGGGCCTGAGGATCTTTATTGGTATACTGTCTATACCCATTGTCTTTTATGATTAATTCTTACAGAAAATACAAAGACTACCAGGGGTGCTTGGACTTCTTTAAAAAAATTCATATTAATGTAAGATGTGGATTTTTTAAACCAATTTCAAAACACATAAGCACTGTGATGGTAACCATATGTTCATTCAATAAGTCAGGAACATATAAGCATTATATACAAGCAACAGAGATTGTAAAATATTATAAAATATAGTCCTGCAGTAGAATCAGCTTTCATCCATAAAGAAGAATACTTACATTATAGTTTTTATAATTTTTCATCTTTTGTTATCCTCATGATTATTCTTGGCATGTTGTTCACAGTGCTTCTATAATAGAGGATTGTAGCTCAGTTTTATGGGATGTGAAGATAATAGGAGATTCTAATTGAGCTTTTTGGTCCCATAAAAGACTGAGTCATTCAGTCCTTTTTTAAAATTCATAATACACATAAAAGTAATATATGAATTCAAGTAAATGATATTTCCTATAATAAGTTTTTAAGCGAATAATGTAGTTATTTTCATGAGCCTCAAAATTTTAAATTAGAAAATTATAGTAAGAAGTTGTAGTACTATATCAATCTCAGAATCAAGCAAATTAAGTTTTCTATTATTTTAGTCCGGTTTTATTAAAAAGTAACATGTTTATTTTATAATTTGAGTAAAGAATGATAGTGATTGTATAACTTAAAAATATAGAAGTACATGAAGTAGAAAGTGAAAAATAAATCTTTATTCACTATAGTCTTTTAAAATAGGCAGAATAGGAAGTAACTGTATTATATTATTTAGTTTACTCTTGTGAACTAGCAATATTCTAAATTTTTCATAATCCTTAATAATTAATGTACATACTAGATTTAGAAGCTGATTTAAGAAAATTTGGTGGTTCACAAGTACCAGATTTGGGGCAAGGGGAGTAAACATTCATAGCTTTCAATACAAAGCTCCTTTCACTTCCCTCTACCTAATCTAAGGTAATGCTATTCTTTTTTTTTTTTTTGCATTGCAATTCTTTTTTTTTATTGTTGGTCATTCAAAACATTACATAGTTCTTAATACATCATATTTCACAATTTGATTCAAGTGGGTTATGAACTCCCAATTATACCCCATATACAGATTGCTGAATCACATCAGTTACCCTTCCATTGATTGACAAATTGCCTTTCTAGTGTCTGATGTATTCTGCTGTCTGTCCTATTCTCTACTATCCCCCCTCCCCTCCCCTCCCCTCCCCTCCCCTTTTCTCTCTCTACCCCTTCTACTGTAAATCATTTCTTCGATTTGTATTATCTTGTCTTACCCCTCCTTTCCTCTTATATGTCCTTATGTATAACCCTGAGGATCGCCTTCCATTTCCATGCGATTTCCCTTCTCACTCCCTTTCCCTCCCACCTCTCATCCCTGTTTAATGTACATCTTCTTCTCAAGCTCTTCGTCCCTACCCTGTCCTTGTTTACTCCCCTTATATCAAAGGGGTCATTTGGTATTTGTTTTTTAAAGATTGACTAGCTTCACTTAGCATAATCTGCTCTAATGCCATCCATTTCCCTCCAAATTCTATGATTTTGTCATTTTTTAATGCAGAGTAATACTCCATTGTGTATAAATGCCACATTTTTTTTTATCCATTCATCTATTGAAGGGCATCTAGGCTGATTCCACAATCTTGCTATCGTGAATTGTGCTGCTATGAACATCGATGTAGCAGTGTCCCTGTAGCATGCTCTTATTAGGTCTTTAGGGAATAGACCGAGAAGGGGAATAGCTGGGTCAAATGGTGGTTCCATTCCCAGCTTTCCAAGAAATCTCCATACTGCTTTCCAAATTGGCTGCACCAATTTGCAGTCCCACCAGCAATGAACAAGAGTGCCCTTTTCCCCGCATCCTCTCCAGCACTTATTGTTGTTTGACTTCCTAATGGCTGCCAGTCTTACTGGAGTGAGATGGTATCTTAGGGTAGTTTTGATTTGCATTTCTCTGACTACTAGAGATGGTGAGCATTTTTTCATGTACTTATTGATTGATTGTATGTCCTCCTCTGAGAAGTGTCTGTTCAGGTCCTTGGCCGATTTATTGATTGGGTTATTTGTAATCTTATTGTCTAATTTTTTGAGTTCTTTGTATATTCTGGTTATTAGGGCTCTATCTGAAGTGTGTGGAGTAAAGATTTGTTCCCAGGATGTAGGCTCCCTGTTTATCTCTCTTATTGTTTCTTTTGCTGAGAAAAAACTTTTTAGTTTGAGTAAGTCCCGTTTGTTGATTCTAGTTGTTAACTCTTGCGCTATGGGTGTCCTATTGAGGAATTTGGGGCCCGATCCCACAGTATGTAGATCATAACCAACTTTTTTTTCTATCAGATGCCGTGTCTCTGATTTAATATCAAGCTCCTTGATCCATTTTGAGTTAACTTTTGTGCATGGCGAGAGATAGGGATTCAGCTTCTTTTTGATGCAAATGGATTTCCAGTTTTCCCAGCACCATTTGTTGAAGATGCTATCCTTCCTCCATTGCATGCTTTTAGCCCCTTTATCAAATATAAGATAGTTGTAGTTTTGTGGATTGGTTACTGTGTCCTCTATTCTGTACCATTGGTCCACCCGCCTGTTTTGGTACCAGTACCATGCTGTTTTTGTAACTATTGCTCTGTAGTATAGTTTGAAGTCTGGAATCGCTATACCGCCTGATTCACACTTCCTGCTTAGCATTGTTTTTGCTATTCTGGGTCTTTTATTATTCCATATGAATTTCATGATTCTTTTATCTATTTCTACAAGAAATGCTGTTGGGATTTTGATTGGCATTGCATTGAACTTATAGCGAACTTTTGGTAATATCGCCATTTTGATGATGTTAGTTCTGCCTATCCATGAGCAAGATATATTTTTCCATCTTCTAAGGTCTTCTTCTATATCTTTCTTTAGTGTTCTGTAATTTTCATTGTATAAATCTTTCACCTCTTTTGTTAGGTTGATTCCCAAGTATTTTATTTTTTGGGGGGATATTGTGAATGGAGTAGTTGTCCTCATTTCTGTTTCAGAGGATTTGTCGCTGATATACAGGAATGCCTTTGATTTATGCGTGTTGATCTTATATCCTGCCACTTTGCTGAATTCATTTATTAGTTCTAATAGCTTCTTTGTAGACCCTTTTGGGTCTGCTAGGTATAGAATCATATCATCTGCAAATAGTGATAATTTAAGTTCTTCTTTTCCTATTTTTATGCCTTTAATTTCTTTTGTCTGTCTAATTGCTCTGGCCAGTGTTTCGAGGACTATGTTGAACAGAAGTGGTGAGAGAGGGCATCCCTGTCTTGTACCAGATCTTAGAGGGAATGCCTTCAATTTTTCTCCATTCAGAATGATACTGGCCTGTGGCTTATCATAGATTGCTTTTACAATGTTGAGGTATGATCCTGTTATCCCTAATTTTTCTAGAGTTTTGAACATAAAGGGATGCTGTACTTTGTTGAATGCTTTTTCTGCATCTATCGAGATGATCCTATGGTTTTTATTTTTAAGTCTATTGATGTGGTGAATAACATTTATTGATTTCCGTATATTGAACCAGCCTTGCATCCCAGGGATGAATCCTACTTGATCATGGTGTATAATTTTTTTGATATGTATTTGAATCCGATTCGCCAGAATTTTATTGAGGATTTTTGCGTCAAGGTTCATTAGAGATATTGGTCTGTAGTTTTCTTTCTTTGAAGTGTCTTTGTCTGGTTTCGGAATCAGGGTGATGTTGGCCTCGTAGAATGAATTTGGAAGTTCTCCCTCTTTTTCTATTTCCTGAAATAGCTTGAAAAGTATTGGTGTTAGTTCCTCTTTAAAGGTTTTGTAAAACTCTGCTGTATACCCATCCGGTCCTGGGCTTTTCTTAGTTGGTAGTCTTTTGATGGTTTCTTCTATTTCCTCTACTGTTATTGGTCTGTTTAGGTTGTCAATATCCTCCTGACTCAATCTGGGCAGATCATAAGACTTAAAGAATTTATCTATGCCTTCACTATCTTCTATTTTATTGGAGTATAAGGATTCAAAATAATTTCTGATTATCTTCTGTATTTCTGAAGTGTCTGTTGTGATATTACCTTTTTCATCCCGTATGCTAGTAATTTGGGTTCTCTCTCTTCTTCTCTTCGTTAGCATGGCTGAGGGTCTGTCAATTTTATTTATTTTTTCAAAGAACCAGCTTTTAGTTTTGTCAATTTTTTCAATTGTTTCTTTTGTTTCAATTTCATTAATTTCAGCTCTGATTTTAATTATTTCTTGCCTTCTACTTCTTTTGCTGTTGTTTTGCTCTTCTTTTTCTAGGATTTTGAGATGAAGTATGAGATCATTTATTTGTTGGTTTTTTCTTTTTTTGAGGAATGAACTCCAAGCAATGAATTTTCCTCTTAGAACTGCTTTCAATGTGTCCCATAGATTCCAATATGTTGTGTCTATGTTTTCATTTAACTCCAGGAAGTTTTTAATTTCCTCCTTAATGTCTTCTAAAACCCATTGATCACTCAGCAACCTATTGTTCATTCTCCAAGTGATGCTTGATTTTTCCTTCCTTCTTTTATCATTGATTTTCAGTTTCATTCCATTATGATCAGATAAGATGCATGGTATTATCTCTACCCCTTTATATTGTCTAAGAGTTGCCCTGTGACATAGTATATGGTCTATTTTTGAGAAGGTTCCATGTGCTGCTGAGAAAAAAGTGTAACTACTTGATGTTGGGTGGTATAGTCTGTATATGTCAATTAAGTCTAGGTTGTTAATTGTGTTATTGAGTTCTATAGTTTCCTTATTTAACTTTTGTTTGGAAGATCTGTCCAGTGGTGAGAGAGGTGTGTTGAAGTCTCCCATGATTATTGTATGGTGGTCTATTAGACTCTTGAACTTGAGAAGAGTTTGCTTGATGAACACAGCTGCACCATTATTTGGGGCATATATATTTATGATTGTTATGTCTTGTTAGTGTATAGTTCCCTTGAGCAGTATGAAGTGTCCTTCTTTGTCCCTTTTGATTAACTTTGGCTTGAAATCTATTTTATTAGATATGAGTATGGACACTCCTGCTTGTTTCCGCAGTCCATATGAGTGGTATGATTTTTCCCAGCCTTTCACCTTCAGTCTATGAATATCTTTTCCTATCAGATGCGTCTCCTGTAGACAGCATATTGTTGGGTCTTGTTTTGTGATCCATTCTACTAGCCTGTGTCTCTTAATTGGTGAGTTTAAGCCATTAACATTTAGGGTTATTATGGAGATATGGTTTGTTCTTCTATCCATATTTGTTTATTGATGTTACTAAACCTGATTTGTTATCCTCTTTGACTACTTTCCCCCCTTTACTGTCCTATCTCCCATTGTTGGTTTTCAATGTTATTTTCCATTTCCTCTTCCTGTAATATTTTGCCAAGGATTTTTTGAAGAGATGGTTTTCTAGCTGCGAATTCTTTTAACTTTTGTTTATCATGGAAGGTTTTAATTTCATCATCTAATCTGAAGCTTAATTTCGCCGGATACACGATTCTTGGTTGGAACCCATTTTCTTTCAGTGTTTGAAATATGTTATTCCAGGATCTTCTAGCTTTCAGAGTCTGTGTTGAGAGATCAGCTGTTATCCTGATTGGTTTACCCCTAAATGTAATCTGCTTTCTTTCTCTTGCAGCTTTTAAAATTCTCTCCTTATTCTGTATGTTGGACATTTTCATTATAATGTGTCTAGGTGTGGATCTCTTATGATTTTGCACATTCGGCGTCCTGTAGGCTTCTAGGATTTGGGAATCTGTCTCATTCTTCAAGTCTGGGAAGTTTTCTTGTATTATTTCACTGAATAGACTTTTTATTCATTTGGTTTGGAGCTCTGTGCCTTCCTGTATCCCAATGACTCTTAAATTTGGTCTTTTGATATTATCCCATAATTCTTGGATGTTCTGCTCATGGTTCCTTAGCAGACTTGCTGAGCTGTCTGTGTTCTTTTCCAGTTGAAATACTTTGTCTTCATTGTCTGATGTTCTCTCTTCTAAGTGATCTACTCTGCTGGTAGTATTCTCAATTGAGTTTTTAAGTTGGTTTATTGTTTCCTGCATTTCTAGAATTTCTATTTGTTTGTTTTTTATTACCTCTATCTCCCTGTGAAATTGATCTTTTACTTCCTGGATTTGTTTGTCAATGTGATCTTTCATTGTCTGATTTTGCTGTCTCATGTCTTCCTTGAGACTCCAGATCATCTGAAGCATATAAATCCTAATCTCTTTATCTGACATTCCATCTGTTGCAGCTATTACCTCTTCTAAAGTTGAGTTGACCTGCATTGCTTGTGGTCCTTTCTTTCCTTGTCTTTTCATACTGCTCGCGTTTCTTTCTGCTTGGTGCAACTGTTGTGTTTTTGAAATTTACCCCCTATTTATTTATGTTGCTCTTGTATAGTTGGGAAGTCTCCCTTGCAGGGCGGGTATTGGCTGTGCTCCTCCTCTAATTATGGTGGTCTGTCTACCCTGCTGATCGGTCGCAGGTCTGCCCCCGCTGCGGGCACGGGTGGTTGCTTTGCTCTGCCCCCACTCCAATTGTGGTAACGTAACTACCACGCCCTGGGTTCGTTGGTCCTGATCTAGATGTGGGTGGCGGCTCTGCTGGGCCCCCACTCCAATTGGTGTGACGAGTCTACCACGCTGGCAGACCTCTAGGCCGGTGGGTCGAAGTTCTGCACAGCCCCCACTCCCAATGGGGGTACCTGACTACCTCTCCAACGGGTCGCTGAGCCCCCTCCGGACCCGGGCGGCGACCCTGCTCCACCCCCACTCCAACCAGTGTGACGCGACTGCCTCGGTGTTAAGTGCCCACCACGCTGGCAAGCTACCTGGCCTGTCTTGCCAGTTGGCGGCATGTCTGCCTGCCCTGCTTGCTCGGATGTCAGCTCTGCACAGCCTCTACTCCAAATGAAGTTACTTGGCTACCGTGCCGCGGAATCGCTGGTCCTATTCTAGGCGTGGGCGGCTGCTCTCTTCAGCCCCAGCTGCGTTTGGGGTGTCATGGTACCACGCCGGCGGGTCACTTGGCCTGCTCTGGGCGCAGGTGAAAGCTCCACTCTGCCCCTACAGCACCCCGCCGGACACTGATTGAGAAGCAGTCACCGCTGGTTCCCTAGCCTTGGGCCAAAGCAGCTTAGGTAGCCGGAACCCCGCCTCTCCGATCCCGATACACTCTCCGCTGGGAGCTGGCTCCAGGGAGCGACCCCACGGGTTCCCCAGCCCCAGGCCAAAACTGTTCCGGGAGTCAGAACCCAGTCGCCCCAAGCTCAGCGCACGCTCCACTTGGAGCTGGCCTCCACCGGCAGTCTCCGCATTTTCCTCAGACCTGGGCCAGGTTAGCCCCGGGAACCAGAATCCGGCTACTCAGTGCCCGGCGCATGCCTTGCCCAGCACGCGCCTCTAGGAGTATTCTCCACAGGAACCCCCTCCCCGAGCCTGAGCAAGAAATCTGTCTGCTAGACGCAGGCAAATACCAGCCTGATATCACCTGTTCTGTAGTTGAATGGGCTGAGATCAGTAGAACATGGGGATGATTACATCATCTCTCCGAAATGGCGGCTGCTGTCCTCCACTGTGGTCCGACCGGTGTCTGGAACCAAACTGGGCCGCTTCTCTCCTCTGTTTCAAAGCCGGAACTCAGCACTAAGGGCTCCGATGTACCACTGGCGGGAGCCCCCCCCCCCCGGATCCGTATCGCTGTTCCCCGCTCCGGCACCCTGCCGCTCCCCGGCACGCGCCACAGACTCCAGCCTCCGGGCGATCGCCTGTCAGGCTATGCGACCCTCCGTGCGGGGAAATGGAGCTCTCAGAGCCGAACTTCTCAAGATGGAAATCTGTCCACTAGATTCTGGAGCACCTCAATTTCACTGGAACTTCCCAAAGATATCCTTCAGCCGTTTTGCATCGTCTTTCTCCCACTTAGTGACGCGGCGCCCTGGGGTGATGCACTCCCTTCGCCGCCATCTTCCTATTCTCCTTGAGTTATCTGTGCTCCACAGGAAGGAGGATCACTTTGATTTTTTCTGCTTGCCCCTCCCCCAGCGCTGGCTAGCCAGGTTTCGTTTTGGCTGCTACTGGGAGGAGGGGTTGGAGGTCAGGTGTCTCTGGTTTCCCCCTAGTCTTTATGGAGGCTCAGCTTGATACTCCCTCTCCCGGCAAGCCTAGGAGAGATTTTATGAGAATTCCCGATGTCTGGGGGGTGAGCTGATTGACACAAACCTGTTTTGATGCTGCACTCTGTGGGAGAGTGGCGGTGTATCCTTCAGCTTTACCGGATGGTGGCCGCTGACTGCCTCGGTGGAGTGTCCGCTGTGGGGGATGGGACTGTACCGCTTCCTTCCCCTTCTGAGATCCCGAGCTCGGCCCAAGGATCAGTGTGGGCTTGGCTGGCGGGATTCCACCTAATGGCAGTCTCTAATCTCCCTGCTTGCTAATTAATCACTTCTCTGCAGCGCCACGCCTTCTGTAGCCTCGGGGCAGGCCGCACGAGTCAGTCAGCCTGGATCTCCAGGGTCCTGCTGCTGGCTGTTGGGATCCCCGGCACTCTATCACTTTGATTTTTTCTGCTTGCCCCTCCCCCAGACTGCATTGCAATTCTTAATACACATATATACCACGATTTTTGTATGTCTGTTTATTTATAAAGTATGTTGACACCCAATTCAAGTCTTCATACATGTACTTTTTATAATGATGTCCATCACATTCTACTATTCTTGCTAATCCCCTGTCCCCTCTCTTTCCCACCCACCCCTCTTCCCTATCTAGAATTCATCTATTCCTCCCATGCTCTCTGTCCCTACCCCACTATGAGTCAACCTGCTTATATCAGAGAAAACACTAGGTTTGACTTTTTGGGATTGGCTGACTTCACTTAGCATAATCTTCTCCAATGCCATCCACTTACCTGCAAATGCCATGATTTTGTTCTTTTTTTATGCTGAGTAAAATTCCATTGTGTATATATGCCACATTCTTTCTTATCCATTCATCCACTGAAAGACATCTAGGTTGGCTCCATAGTTTAGCTATTGTGAATTGGGCTGCTATAAACATTGATGTGGCTGTGTCCCTGTAGCATGCTGTTTTTAAGTCCTTTGGGTATAGTTTGAGGAGAGGGATAGCTGGGTCAAATGGTGGTTCCATTCCCAGATTTCCAAGGAATCTTCGTAATGCTTTCCAAGAATCTTAAACTGAAGAGTCCATTATTCCTTATATGCTGTGTAGGTTTATGAGCACCGTTCATTTTACCAGTACAAAATCATTCCCAGCACTTGCTCTGCCCATCAGTAGATCTCAGATGCTGAATGTGATGGAAGTACCTGAAAAGCTTCTGATCATGCTTGGAGTGTGGGTTTTGAACTGGATATTCATCTGTGTGTGAATATGCCAAAATGAAACCCACTATTCTGAATAATTGAGAGGCACCAAAAAAACCCCTAATATTAAGGAACCCTGAGGGTTTTTCTCCATTGTGGTTCTTCAAATGCTTGTCATTTAAACTAAGGCTAGGGATCTTTTTTCATTCTTTTACATATGGATAAACAATTTTCCCACATCACTTTTTGAGGAGGTTGTCTGTTCTCCAGCATATGATTTTAGCATCTTTGTCAAGAATCAGATGATTGTAGGTGTGTGGGTTTGTTTCTGTGTCTTCTATTCCATTTGTCTACATGTATTTTTTAGTATCAAACCATGATGTTTTTGTTACCATGCTTCTTTAGTATAACTGTAAATCAAATTTTATGAGGCGTCCATCATTGTTCTTTTTGCTCAGGATTGCTTTAGCTATAGTGAGTATTTTCTTCTTCCATATGAATTTTAGGATTTTTTTAATGGTTCAAAGACCCAAATATAAGGCTGGAAACTTTTTAACCATTAGAAGAAAAAATAGGAGAATCACTTAAACATATAAGTGTGAGCATATACTGCTTGAATGGGACTCTTACAGCTCAGGAGATAAGAAAAACAATCAATAAGTAAGGTAGCACCAAATTAAAAAGCTTCTGCACATCAAAGGAAACAACAGAGTAAAGGACAACTAACAGAATGGGAGAAAATCTTCACCAGTTACTCTTCCAAAAGAGGATTAATATCCTCAATATATAAACAACTCAAAAAACTCCACTTAAAAAAAATCAAATAACCCAATCAATAAATGGGCAAATGAACTGAATATACACACTTCCAAAAGAAGTACAAATGGCCAAAAACTACCTTTAAAATATTGAGTGTCTTTAGTCACCAGGGAAATACAAATCAAAACTACATTTAGATTTCACCTCACTCCAGTCAGAAGGAGAATCATCAAGAATACAAATGATATTTTTCCTGCTGGTGGTTATGCAGGAAAAAAGTAATTCATACTGTTTGTGGGAATGTGAACTAGTAGAGCTCCCGATGGAAGTCAATATGGAGGTTTCTCAAAAAGCTAAAAATAGAACTACCATATGCTCCAGCTATACTACTGCTTTGTATTTGTGCAAAAGAACTGAAGGCAGGATACTTTAGGTATACATGCATACTCATGTTTACTGTAGCACAATTCACAATAGTTAGGTTATAGAATCAGCTTAAACACACACCAACAGATAAATTAATAAATAAAATGTGGTATACCTCCACAATGGAGCTTTATTCAGTCATAAAGAACAACAAAATTATGTCATTTGCAGGAAAATGGGTAGAACTAGATATCACATTTTGAGGGAAACAAGGGTGACTGAGAGAGAAAAATCTAATGGGTTTTCATGTGTATGAGAGAGCCGTGACCAGTAAGAATGCTGGGGGGGGGGTGTTGTTCTGGGGAAGGAGTGGGGTGGTATTGGGGAATAAAACAGTAAATTGTGTTCTTATATGTGTGTTAATATGCCAAAATGAAACCCACTATTTTGAATGATTGAGAGGCACCAAAAACCCTAATATTAAGAAACACAATTTCTTCATGTAGGCTAGACTAAAGGATTTTAAAATAAATTAGAGAACATAACATGTTCACATGAGTAAAGTGCTTACTTTTCTGAAGGTATCATTCATGTTGAACAAACTGATGTTGCCCTTCACTTGTATCTGGTAAAGCTGATATTATGGGAGCTTCTTTATAGTGGTCTGGTATATTGAATGAGTGCTATAGAACCAGTCAAGTTGTATAAAGCATGTGGAACTGGCTAAAATCCTCAAAATTCTGAGATTAGCTAAAGAGTTACAGAGCAGTAGATATTAGATATACATAGGTATCTCTCTGACCACATTAATGCAGTGATCTACTATCAGGAAACTTAGGTCACAAGACAGGAGTTTAAGTGACATTTTTATCCTAATAACTATGATCTTGAGGGCATTACTTAATCCCTATGAGTCTTAGTCTTTTAAATTAGGGATTATATAATGTATTATAGTCTCATCAGAATAAAAAATAACACTTAGTGGTAGGCCAGTGAGATTTTTATTATGCATTGGCTTTTAAGCCATACCCAATACTGATCTTGCCAGAATTTGAGAGCATTATTTAGGGTATATTAATGGATAAAATTTTATGGGTGCTTGTTCTAAGCAAGAAGTAAATATTAAGTTAGGACATCTAATTTTAGGTTACTCAAGTTACAAAATCCATCTTAGCTGAAAAAGAAACAGTCAAATGAGAGAAAATTTATTCTTATTAAAAATGTTTCTTTTCTTGACTCTGTATGTCTCAGTTATTTCATTAGTGCATAATTCTTCATTCTTCTTTCTATATGGGAAGGTGCAATTTCTATATATTATGTAGATAAGATAATTTGATTTCTTTTTGTTGTTGTTGTTGTTATTGCATGGACTCTTTTATTCTTTTAAAAATTACTAAGCACCCCTAAGAGCTTTGCTATATATGAATTATACCTATAAATGTTTACCATATCATAAAATAGAACTGATGCTTTCAAAAACCTTTATTAGTTTATTTTAAATGATAATAATAAACTCATTAATTGCAAATATAAATAGAATTTTTATAAAACATAATTAGATTAACAAAAAGATTAGTGAATAAAAAGAAGTGGCATCATTTAACAGTTTTATAAGTCTTTAGTTTATGTTCAAACTAATAGAGAAAAGCAATTCTCATATCTTAGTCTCTGCTTAAATTGTAATTTACATTATTTGGTTGAAATACATGAAGAAAACCCAATATCACATGGTTAGATAAACTTGAGAAAAGGAGTGTTTAACCATTTAAGATAAATTTGGCTCTTCTTTGATACTGGACAAATGGATGTTTCTTAAATGAAATTTACAATGTGGCATTCAAAAATCATTTCAATAAGCATTCATACTCTCTAACATTAAAATACATTGCACTTTGAATGGGTCTTTTAACAAATATCTTATGTACTATGGTTTGTGTACAACCCCCAAAAGTTTATGTGTTCATGAACACATGAGTTCAACCTAAATTTCTCAACATGGCAGAGCTGGTAGGTGGAGCCTAGTGGTGGTGGAGCCCTCATGAATGGATTAATGCTTTTCTCACATGAGGTCTTGCTGTTGCAGGACTGGATTAGAAACTACAAGAGTGGGTTATTGTAAAATGAGGCTGACTCTTGTATTTTGTCTCTTTTCCACACAGTGTCTGCCTTTCTACTTTGTTCTATCATTCGAAGGAGCGTAAGGCCCTCAATAGAAGCTAAGCAGATGCAAGTGGAATGCTCTTGGGCTACCCAGCCACCAGAGCCATGAGCCAAAGTAAACCGTTTTTCTTTATAAGTTACCTAGTTTCAGATAATTTTTATTGCAATGGAAAATGAACTAAGACAATGTGGTAACATGCATGAGACATTAGCTGATTCATTGAGTTATACAGATTTTCCAAATATTGACACATTTTATTTTATGATATTAAAAAAATCACTCCAGGTAATATTACCACTAATCACATCAGAAAATTTATTAGGACGTTCTTATGTTTGTACTGGTTTTTACACGATTTCTAAAATTCTAATGTTCTCTTGAAAGCTTGCGTTTTGTTATTAGCAATAAACACTGACTCACTGCTTGCTTTCTTCAAAATGACAGGCCCACTCTGTTCATTTTGAGAGAATATCTGCCAAATACTACAGTCTAAAATGTACATAGTTTGTCAGTCATTCTTTCTAGCAAAAATGATGTTTGTGAAGATAAATAGCTTTCTCAGCTTGCAACTCAAATGATCACACATGTGCTTTTCCTCGAGATATACTGCTGGATTTCAGCAGTTAGTAGAAAAGCCTTATAGTTCTTTCTAATTTCATCATACAGAGTATTAAAAGATATAATTAAGGACCATTATTAAATAATTTTTTCTCTGCTTCATCAAGGAAATTTTTAATTGAAACTGACATTAAATTTTTATTGAGGGTCTATGGTAGAGAAGAATCAAGGATGACTGTTGAAAATTTATTGCCAGTGCTCTGACTCATGCTAAAACACCGGTGTTCGTACCTACCGTTTTTCTTATACCATCAACTCAGTGAAAAGGAAAAACAAAGCCTGAGTATTACTATAAAAATGGTTTTGTCCTATGGATATCATTGGGGCTATTCGGATTACATGCTGAGCTCCACTGGCAAAGGTTTTCCTTGGTTCAGATTAGCACATATGACCAGGGGCTTCACTGGATGCACTACCACCTTTGAGACCCCCTGCAACCAAGGTCAAGGGAACACATATAATGTCAGATGGGATAACTGGGCCTTTATTGAACAGATCTGGCTTACAAGGGTGCAAGGAAAAGACTGAAACTCGGTACAAACTGACATACACAGGTGCAGGGTTTTCCAAAATGTCTATTTGACTTGAAAGACAAAAATGTGGAGGCATAGTGTTAGAGGTTGGAAGGATTCCTGACTGTAGAACAGCCCCATTCCACTGTACCTCAAAACCTTACAGAGTGTTTAGTTATCCACGTACTATAAGAATGCACAAGGCACAGGTGAAAATCATCAAATTAATAACAACTTATTAGAATATTCGAGAAGATACGTGTCTCACTTTAATAGGTTGCATTGGAACCCATTTCTCTTTTCTATACGTGCGGATGTCTATTTCCCTGAGTTCACTGGATAGGAACTCCACTAAGTGTTGCTTTCTGAAAACAAAACAAACAAACACCCACATCATAGGTACTATTGCCACAGATGTAATCGTTTTTGACACTCAAAGCTTGCACCTGATGATTGTTTTGGCCAAGGTTCAGAGTTTGCACCTTAGTCTGTAACATTACATTCCTCTCCAAGAGACAGTGTAGCATTAGCATGCTCTGATTATATTGCTGCTTCTAACAGCAATGGCAAATGGATTTTCAGAAACAAAATGTTCCCCTCAGAATATGAATATTAATCACTTTACTTCTCAACTTAAAAGACAATAATGTAAATTGTTCTCCAGCACAGAATTTTGTTCTTTAATTAGGAATAATTAGGAATTAAGATTGACCAAACAATGCCCTTTAACAAAGGGGAAAGAAATAGATTATTCTGCTATAAATTTAAAATTTATATAGCCTTTATTGATAGGAATCAGATTTCCTAAGACATTATTGTTTCTTTGTTACAGAAGAAAACAAAGTTGTACAAGAAAGAACAATGCATTTACCCATCCATTCATTCCCTTTAATCTTTTTGTGATAGTTTATTTTTTAGTGATTTTTTTTTTTGTAAACAGTGTGGAGTTGGATTTTTCTTTTTGTTCTCACTTACCTTGCAATGTCTTCGCTTTCAAATGGGAGATCATATAACATTTTCAGTGTTATAACTGTTATATTTTAGTCTTGCCTTTGATTTTTAATCTAATTAAAAGATATTTTTCTCAAATAAACTTAGGAACAATGTAGTAAACCAAAACCTTTGTACTTTTGTTATATCTAAATTCAGAAAAAATTAGTTTTTTTTTAGAAATACATAACATTAGGATTCATTTTGACATAATTATAAAAGCATAGGATACAATTTATTTTTAAAGATTAAACCTTAACCAGTAAAAGAACAAGTGTTAGCTACATGACCTTCCCAAAATAAGGATCATAAACGCAAAGAGAACATGAAATATTCCCATAGTGGGAAATATTGAGCATGCAGTACATAGGAGACCCTCCAGGCTTTTCTACAAAATCCTCAGAGGTCTCCATATGGATCCAACTATCCAGAAATCTGTGGAGCTAAAAATTCAGGATTTGCCCTGTGAGATAACATCATACATAAAACAATCCACTTGATGTTTCCTGAGTGTAAATAACACCAACATCTCCACCCTTTGATGTGTCTGTTCCACTTGTGGTCTGGCTTCATCCCACTCTGATATCTATTTCCTGAGTTTTGAGACTGGGCTCAACAATAGGACATTGTTCAGTGCCCAGACACTCTATTCCCCAGCTGCAGGGAAGCTTGCTCATTCTGAGACTTGATTTTTGTGTCCTTGAGCTTGACTGGAACTACAGTTAATACAGTTAAAGCATCTCAAAAAATAGCTCAGTTCCTTCATGCCTTTAGGGGTTTATGTCTAAAGTAGAAGTCTCTGTAAAACCATATTTTTACAACTCAGGACTTGATGGACATGGAGAAGAAATCTGTTGACATAGAAAGTCCACAGAAAAAAGAAACATTGCCTGTGAACTTCAGTGATTACTTAGCAACAACAATATTGTGCATTTGCTGTGATGGAATTGTGTTACCCCCAAAATTTGCATGTAGAAATACTGATCCTTAGCACCTTGGAAAATGACCTTATCTGGAACTAGGGTAATTGCAGATGTGATTAGTTAAAGTAAAGTAATTATGGAGTAGTCCTATGGGCTCCTATATCCCATGCAACAGCTATTCTTATAAATAAGTCTAGACATAAACACAGGAAGAGCACCATGTGATAACGGAGCAGTTCTGCCACAGGCTCAGAGATGTCCTGAATTTAGCAGAGAGGCATGCGGTGAATTATTTCCTACTGTTTTCAGAAAGAGTTTTATTTTGGACTTCTGGCCTCTATAATGGTGAGATAATAAATTTCTCTTGCTATAAGCCACCGAATCTTTGGTATTTGTTAAGGCAGCATTAGGATATTAATACATAACTCAAATGCAGAAACAGGCAGAGACATCAAATTATAATAGTCTATGTGAGATGAGATTAATACTTTAAAGATTATAATAACAGTATAATCATATACATTCAAAAATATGTAGGTAATTTGTGGATTCCTGAAGTATACAATATGTAGAATTTTTAAATAAATATATTTTACATTATAAAGGCTAATGAATCAGATGGAAGAATTTAGCTTTATTTGTTTGCTTCTCTTTTGTTTCTCTTCCTAGGGAAGAGGGACCTTTATGTGTCCTTCTTACCACTGTGAAGGAGTAGATGGGTCAATGGTGAATCTGTGAGTGGCAGAATGAATAAACTGCTCACACAGTGGGTTTCTTGGACCTCTGTTTTATTTTATTCACAATCCAGATCTTGTTTTGAAATTCTTCATGGCACTGAATAAATGCCTTTGAAAGCCAGATCTCTGAATTTATCTCCCTGGACTTTGACTCTCCTTATGAGATCCAGGGTATGCGTTTCAACACTAATTTCTTAGCTTTCGATTTAGTGCAGAGATATGAAAGAAAGGACGTGGTCTCTTCTGTGAAAGACAAGGAGACACCGGTCACAAGTCCTTCTTGTCTCTTCCTCTACTTTGGGCTATTGTACATGAAGACATCACCGTAGCTGGGGCCTCTCATGCTTTCTCATCTCCATTGAAAGGTTCCTTCTCCCTGCTTCTCACTTAGAATTCTCAGGATCATCTTTGAATCTACTCTTCATCTCATGCCATACAACCCAGAATATCCTTGTGGAAAAGAGAATTTCCTGAACCCAACCCAAGGGTCACCTTTACAAGTGACACCTCATCCATCACACCACTGCTTCTTACCCAGGCTACTGTAAGGGTGACTGGTCTTCTGCTTCTGCCCTCCTCCTCCTCTGCCCCTTTGGAGAGTTTTTGAGACAGTACCCAGAGTTCTCCTCTCAAAAGTGAAGCCAGCTCATGCTACTCTTCTGTTTAAAACTTTCCAAAGATTTCCATTTTTTTGTTTTCTGTCTATAGTTGCTAAAATGTTAATTTTAAAAGAACCTAGATTTGTGTTTCACCAGTGCCTACGACAGAGCTGAGACCATACTGATTTTCCAATAGAATTTTGCCAGTAAAAGAAAAACATGACAATCAGTTATTAATGTGAAAAATCCTATTAAAGAGCCCAAATCATACTTCAAAGGTATTAAAATAAGTTGATTATTGCATCTTTATGTTTTTAGCATGAATGATAAAATAAAAATTTAACTAACAGGAGTTAATAAAAGTCCATGTTAATAAAAAATGTTTTTTTTTAAACCAATTCCACCTTAGACTACTATAAGCTCCCTAATGTGTGCATATAGGAATTCAAAATGACCAAGTGCATAGAAAAAGAAATAATTCAAGTAGTACAGTTCTCTACAATGGTGTGTTTCAAGAGTTTGGTTTCAGAAAAATATTTTGAAATGATAATACTGCTATAAATAGAATATGATCTTGGAGCAAAAGACCTATATTAACATCCTGATTTTGCCACTAATTAACTATGTGAACTTGAGGTATTCTTTTTTGCCAACTTTGGATTCATATTAGGCTACTGGTCAAGTCATCAATTTTGAAGAAAATCTCTTTTCTTGAGAAGAGACAAAGAGTTTCAAGGGCAATCTTTAAAACTCCAAATTCCAATCACAATTTTCTTTGTAAGTTGGAGAATGAAATGTGAACTATAGCAAATCTGAACTAATTATAGTTGAGCATAAGAAATGGCCTTGACAGAAACTATAATTACTATTGAAGACCTTCTATTGAGTAAATATGCCATTATGTCAAAATAATAGGGCAAAAGGATTTAAATATTTTCCTCTTGTCTTTTATTTTGAAATCTCATACTTAAAAAAAATTCAAATACTACCAAATAGGTTACTGAAAAATCCATTCTCTGAGGAAACTGACATTTCATCAACTGATGAAAATTTGATTTCCTATAGATAGTTCTTTAGCTGGGATAATAACAGACATTTGAAGAAGAAAGCTTATATGGGAAATTTGATAGAAAACTTTACAGTGAAAGAAATTAGTTTTGAACAATTAATTTTCTATTTAAAAAATTCTACCTGCTAACATGAATCAGAAACTTCTGATAAACAACTAATATTTATAAAAATTCATTAAAAATCCATTTGAGATATGAAACAAAATTTTCTCACAGAAAATGTACTAATGATGGCTATGTATCCATAAAATCCAAAAAATGTTGTATCAGTCACACTATTCTTGTTTACAAGACTGAGCATCAGATGCTGGCTAACTTCAGAGGTCATTGGAAGGACATTGTGTGGACTTCAGACTCAGCATAGGGCTGACGAGAAGGCTTGGAAACAAGGCCATGAGAGGCTCAGTTCAGAGCCAAGAATGCACCCTAGAAATAGCTCTGAAGTTCATGACCTCTTCCCCTGGTATTCCTGGCTTCCCCTGGTATTCCTGGAGTATCAGAACTGCAACTGGGGGACCCAATACATTTGCTGCAGTCATTTCTAATTTGTCCCTGTGTCTCTGTTTCAGTTGATTCAGATACAGTTTTGAGTAGATGGCATTGCTTACTTTGAGATTCTTTAATAAAATATTCTCAGAGTAGTCTAATATTAGGAATATTGGGGTGCCTCAAGAAATCACACACATATGCAAAAGTTACTCGGCAATGCAAATTTGACTTCTGCAGAAAGGTGTGCTACCAAAATATCTGGCAAGCAAGCACACTGGCCAGGAAGTCTGCTCAGGTTTTTATCCTTAAGAGAGTGCTTCTCCTTGCTGTGATGGAAGGAGTTCAGCTTTACAGTCTAGTGATTGACTAATTCACAACTGAAAAGGGCAAGGGGAAGGGCTATAGATATGATTGGATCACCTACTACACTATAGGCATTATGATTGGAAGGCTGAGGACAAAGGGAGATATGTTGGAGATGCTCAAAATGGCTGCATTTCAAGCACATGGTTTAGATTACAGCAAACACATTTTTTTACACATTAGGAAATTCAGACTAGAGGTCAGACTGAAAAGAGAACGTTAATCTTATAATTCTCCCCTCTTATATGATCAATTTATATTCTTTTCTTCAAACCTGGCTAAGATCAGTTGACTCTCATGCTCAAATGTATCTAACAAAAGAAGATTACTTTGATATGAGACGGGGATTTATTCGGTGACAGCTGTCTCTATCAATCATTGAATAAGACCTCTTATAATGGATTTATGCAACATCCAACTGTAGTCATGACTCCCAGTATAGAAATTAATGGGGTAATAATAGTTGTTATTAGTCCTTTCCATGTATCAAACCATTGTTCTATTAGGTTAGTGAATGGATTATCGATTCCTGAATTTTCTGCTAATATCATATTTAGAGTCATTCTACTTTCCCATCTCATTCTACTAGTTATTCTGCATTTCCCTTGAGAGCATCTCTAATATAATTGATAGAGCTTTGTTGCTTATAATAAATGCAATTAACCCAATCTATGTTTTTGTTTACTGTGGACCATCAAAAGAGAAAGAACTCAACACCTGCTGTGATTTAATTTCTGTCCTTGAGTTAATTGGGAAACTCTAGAGGGGCTCCAATTGAATTTATATAAATATGGGGGTCAATGACCCTCCTGGGGAAAAAAAGATCCCTTTTTCTCCTAGGGTACTGATATTGATCTGATTGAAGAAAAGCCAGGGTGAAAGGAATAGCCAATTAAACCAAAGTACAGGTTCCACTCCAATTGGCAGGTAAGGTCTCAGGTAATGGCCCTCCGCAATAACACCAGACATTGGCTCCAGCTATGGGAAGCACCCGGTGATTGGACATCTCCTCAAAAGACTGGCTTTTATTGCATCCAGATATATTCCCCAGGAAAAGCAATTGCTCCCCAAACACACCTACAGAGGCATGAGGTATAATTGGTTCCAAGAGAGGGAGGTCAGATGGTCTTTGGGGCTTTTTGTCTAGAATCCTGAATGGCCAGGAACAGCAACCACAGGGTATTGTAAGACTCATTTCCCCAAACCATACTTTCCTGAAAAAAGTGATATCACACAGCTCATGCCTGTAGGGTCTGAGGTCCAGCCAAGTGGGAATGGGACCACCTCAAGCCATTGGCCCTCCTGTAGCACAAGTGTAACAGTTGCTTTTATTTAATGCATGAACAGAATATTTAATCCATTTTATCTAGGCATTTGTCTCAGCATATCCAATTTCTATCTCAAGAGTCTGCTGTAAATCTTCTACTTCTAGTATAGTAAATTTAGCAGACACGTTATAAAGAACTGGAAATCCACCCTTGGTATTGGGTGGTTCAGGAGACTTGAACCCAGCTATCACAAGAATTTGATCCTCCAACCAGGGAAAATCCAGACATAATGACTGAAGCACTACTCTCCAGCACTGTGTTATGAGAATCCCTTCCAATATGTTGTTCTGAGCACATATAGATTCCTATACTTGATAACTGTCTCTGGATATGTAAATTTCCACAAGGGAGAACTGGACATGCATGAAACTTTGGTAATATTGATAATAAATATGTAATTTATCCCCTCAAGTTGGGTTGTAAGGATTATTATAGTCTTTTAAAAAATAGCTTTGCAGAGTCTTGATATTGGGATGCAGTCTATTTTTCTTCCTGATCAAGAGTTTAAGTTGGAGTTTCCTTTATCTGAATGTAATGAGTTTAACATTGTTCTGATGTCTGAACATCAATTTCAGGTGAGTAGAACTTGGTAGGTTTTTTTCCAGCTAGGTTGAAGCTTATCTTCTCTCCAGGTCTTGATTAAAACCACATCATCAGGTTGAAAGTGATGAATTGTGAACTTCAAAGGAGAAGTCTGAGCGAGGAGTCCCTTCATAAAGTGGAGGGTATGACCAGTATATATTTTCCTAGAAATTGGTCTCAAGTTTCTATGGTTTTAAATATCCAGGAGGCCAGTTTCACCTGTCCTGAAGTAAGAGCACTAGGTTTTAACATCAATGTCTATAACTTAATTGAGATCAGTATTAGTATCTGTCCTATAGGTGATGGCTTATTGTCTCAAATTACCTTATGTTAGCAGCTGTACTTTTGCAAAGCACTAACAGACAACAAGACAAGTTATAAGGTTTACTAGAAAAATAAAAAGTTAAATTAACAAGACCAAAAACATTTTGTTTTTATGATATCTTTGAACCAAGAAACATAATTTCTATAATACTAATATATCTTTGGTATCTATGTTGCCTTCATAAGAACTCAAATTTATAAACTGAATTACAGATGAGATCCTTTACAAGTTTTGCTTTTTTAAAACATTTTTCATAACATTTAATTACCTTTTACGATTTGTCCAATCCTTTATTTAAGTTTTGTATTATTTCCCAAGTTTGTTTTGAGATTACAGTAATCTTTGTAACAGAAATCTCTTTTGAACACAACTTTAAACAAGCTTAATTCTAGCTTGCTTCAGAGCTGTTCTAACATGGAGAAGGAGGAGAGGCAGAGCCTCAGCTCAGTGAGGCTGGCCTTTGGAAAAAGTGTTTTTATTTCTGAATCTGAACTTTTCCCTTTAAAAAAAAAACATCATTCTACAAAGTTTTATGTATTACTTCCTAAGTCTATCTAAATATCAATTAACAATACAACATTACATCCAGGTTGTCATCAAATAGAAATGCTAAAAGAACTCTTAACTTCTCTTAGGTGGAAAAGGTGGCAGAATGTTTCCATGTTTCACATTGTCAACTTTGGAAAAATCAGGCTCTTCTTATTGAATTTCAAAAATACATGTAAGTTTCCATCCCAGTGTAAAGAATAGCACAGAATTTTACATGCAGCTTATTGACAACCTTTATAACCTTTATCCAGTTATAAAACATTAAATGACATAAATTAATACCAAACAAATTTGTTGTTTCTACATAAAGCTGAAGGAGACAAGGGTACAGACAATTTTCGTTTGGAGAATACCAAGTGGTCTCATAAGCTTTACAATTAAAAAAGCTTATATACTTGAAGACCATGAATACATCTGATATAAAAAGAAGCCAGTAATGTTTAGCATCACAACTATACAGATGTCCTTATGTTAACTAAGTTTAACTTTTAAAGCAAAATTTAGAATACATAGTGTATGGTAACAATAACTGCAGGTCAGCATGGGTTAGCAATACTAGCAAAACTGAAAGGGTAACATAAATTTCTTATAAATTTAAGAAATCGTTAATACACAAAAATAGACTTAGTGAAAGCAAACAGATGTAATACACGTCTTTAAATGACAGTGGCCCTTCTATGCCAGATACAATGTATAAAAGAGAGAACTTATTGATTTTCTTGCCAGTAAACCTACATAAACTTTCATTTTACCAACTTTTACATAACACTTAGACAAAGTTCAGACAAGTATACTTAGTTCTCAGCTGTAAACATATCTCTAGTCACATATACTTAGGGTGTCAACTATATTGTAACAACCTAAAATAATAGTTGTTTAATCCGTCACAAAGTAATCATTTAAAAACTTTAAAAGAGGTACAAACACTAATTCCTTTAAGACTTAGTTTTCCTAAGTAATAATTCCTAACAGATTAAAGAAATCATCTTGGTATAAAGATTAGATTAATATTTCAGACTTTGCTTCATATCAGTATGTTAAAATTCAAATAACTAACTGATAGTGCTAAATTATAGACAATTTAATTACATACAATTTTTTTGAGATTTAGTCTCCACAAAGCTTGTTATGTCTTTAATTTTGCCCTCTCTTTTTTCTTGACTTTAGCACAAGGATACTAATTTATCATACAAAATGCTTTCTTATACCTCTTTCCTAGTTACTGATTCTTAAATTTACACTTTATATTCTAAAAAAATTCTTATAAAATTTCTGAATATTTTGTCAACTACTCCTTTGTATAAGATAAAATATTTTATCCTTTAATACTGTACGTTTTATGAAAATATAGCTGAATATTTTGTATTCTTTGAGTTCAGAATTACACCTGTTAGAATTTTAACTCTTAATAATCTGACTTTTAGTGAAGACCCAGAAATAAAGCAACACTAAACTGCTTTTTTATTTACCAGTTGATCAAAACATATTTAATAGACCCAAATATATACTGTCTTACAGAGTTCAAGAAGTAAAGAGTAGCTAAGTTCATATTTAGTAGTTCATGTATTTTAACTTTGCAAATTAATCAGGTGTCTCCTTTAACAACACATTTATGAATATTAATGCCACGTATGTTAATTCTAATTTATCCATTTTTAACTTAGGTTATCCATAAAAACCAAGCCTCGTTAACATTTTAAGGTATTTTTATTCTAAATTTTTTAGCTAATTTAATTTGACTTTTTTCTTTTAAGATTAAAGTCACACGAACTAAAAGACATTTGAATCCTTTTCTTTTTTTATGAGCTCTCATTTATTTATATGTCAATTTTGGTACCATGTTAAAATACATACACACACACAAGCACATATGCAGAAACAATATACAATACACAGGTGTGCATAAATACACATAAAATATCAATAGGAACCAAAGATTTTACAGCTTTTCCTTGAATAATTGACCTCTGAATAAAGACAGCAGGGAAAAACAGAGGAGTAAAAACTCTTATGGGATAAAACAGGACTATTTGAAACAAAACATATTAATTTAGGCATACAAAACTAAATGTGAATTTATCATAGAAACCATGAGCTCAAACAAGACAGAGGTTTTGGAAAAATGACAATGTCATAATTACACCCAAGATGCCCCTGTTGTTCTCGGAATCATTCTATTTCTCCCCAGAAAATAAAATCTGAATATCCTTTGGCATTGATTTAATTCCTTCCTTAGGTTGGACAGTGCGGGTCACAGAGCAGGTGGAGAAGTGGGGGCCACTGCAGCTGGCTCAGATTTTCCTCCGCCATCATTGTTGGCATTACTTCTGGTGGCAGAAGTCAGGAAGTTACAGCCCTGAGAGACCTAAAGTTTAAGCCAGAATATTGAAGGCTTTGGGATAGCTTCCTGAGTTCAAATAAAATAACAGTATTTTATCATCTTTGGTTTCTCTTTACCTTTCATCCTAGGACTTTTTCCAGTATTTTAACATAAGTCCCAGAGAGCTATCTGGAGGAATTTCAGAGTCTTTTCCCCTGCCGGCATCTCTTTTTCTAGATAGAGTTTTTATTTACAGGCTCAACTCCCCAGCCTACACACACACACACACATACACAAACACAAATACACACACACACACACACACACACACACACACACACCCCTACACTGGAGGTTTCCTACACCTCTTCCCCATCTTATTGTCCTGGGTGTGATTTCATGTTTCCTAGTAAAGGCTCAACCCCCCTTTTTGGAGGTTTCTTTCACTCCTCTCTGTTACACTCACACAACCTCTGGGATGTCCCCCAAACCACCAAGGAAGTACTTCTTTCAGATAATTGACTTTCCTAATGATACTGCCTCTTATGGGTGACAAGTTCCGCTCCCTCACATGTTGAAGTTGGAACATTAGAGAAGCAGCCAAGGCAAGCAGATAAAGCAGGGTTTATTTAAAAAGGGGTAACATAGACTTCTCCTGTGAGGAAGAAGAGGGTCATAGCTGGTATCCTGGTATCCCAAGAAGCAAGGTGTTCTGCCCTTCTTAGGTCTTAAGCTCTTTGTTCTGCCCTCTTGCCCTGACCTCTCTCCTTCCAGCATATGCAACGAGGCCCAGGAATGCTCAGTGGAATGGCCAAAAGGTGGGAAACAAGTGGGATGAATGGGGAAGGGCAGGATGGGGAAGGACACTTTAAAACCTTATAGCTTCCTGTAGGGAGGTTACCTTGGCAACAGGTTGAAGCTCAGGCAGGTTCTTGATAAGAGTGGAGAAAGGTCTCTGAAGGAATTAACATTTAAATCCCTCAGGGGACAGTCTTCAACTTCTGGACTCCCTCAAAATTGGCCTCCTTGATCCGACCTGACTCGATTTACCTATCTATGCTGACGGCCTGTGTAATTCTGGCTTCACTACCTTGGTCCAGGCATGGCATTACCTAGTCACCACCGTGCTTGCTGGGGCCCTTTCTCCCCATGTCTGATGAACATTCGTTTTTTTTTTTTTTTTTTTTTTTTTTTTTATTGGTCATTCATAACATTACATAGTTCTTAATACATCATATTACACGGTTTGATTCAAGTGGATTATGAACTCCCGCTTTTACCCCGTATACAGATTGCTGTATCACATCAGTTTCCCTTCCATTGATTGACATATTGCCTTTCTAGATTCTGATGTATTCTGCTGTCTGTCCTATTCTCTACTATCCCCCCTCCCCTCCCCTCCCCTCCCCTTTTCTCTCTCTACCCCTTCTACTGTAAATCATTTCTTCCATTTGTATTATCTTGTCTTACCCCTCCTTTCCTCTTATATGTCCTTATGTATAACCCTGAGGATCGCCTTCCATTTCCATGCGATTTCCCTTCTCACTCCCTTTCCCTCCCACCTCTCATCCCTGTTTAATGTACATCTTCTTCTCAAGCTCTTCGTCCCTACCCTGTCCTTGTTTACTCCCCTTATATCAAAGGGGTCATTTGGTATTTGTTTTTTAAAGATTGACTAGCTTCACTTAGCATAATCTGCTCTAATGCCATCCATTTCCCTCCAAATTCTATGATTTTGTCATTTTTTAATGCAGAATAATACTCCATAGTATATAAATGCCACATTTTTTTTATCCATTCATCTATTGAAGGGCATCTAGGCTGGTTCCACAGTCTTGCTATCGTGAATTGAGCTGCTATGAACATCGATGTAGCAGTGTCCCTGTAGCATGCTCTTGTTAGGGCTTTAGGGAATAGACCGAGAAGGGGAATAGCTGGGTCAAATGGTGGTTCCATTCCCAGCTTTCCGAGAAATCTCCATACTGCTTTCCAGATTGGCTGCACCAATTTGCAGTCCCACCAGCAATGAACAAGAGTGCCCTTTTCCCCGCATCCTCTCCAGCACTTATTGTTGTTTGACTTCCTAATGGCTGCCAGTCTTACTGGAGTGAGATGGTATCTTAGGGTAGTTTTGATTTGCATTTCTCTGACTGCTAGCGATGGTGAGCATTTTTTCATGTACTTGTTGATTGATTGTATATCCTCCTCTGAGAAGTGTCTGTTCAGGTCCTTGGCCCATTTATTGATTGGGTTATTTGTTGTCTTATTGTCTAATTTTTTGAGTTCTTTGTATATTCTGGTTATTAGGGCTCTATCTGAAGTGTGTGGAGTAAAGATTTGTTCCCAGGATGTAGGCTCCCTGTTTATCTCTCTTATTGTTTCTTTTGCTGAGAAAAAACTTTTTAGTTTGAGTAAGTCCCATTTGTTGATTCTATTTGTTAATTCTAGCGCTATGGGTGTCCTATTGAGGAATTTGGAGCCCGATCCCACAGCGTGTAGATCATAACCAACTTTTCCTTCTATCAGATGCCGTGTCTCTGATTTAATATCAAGCTCCTTGATCCATTTTGAGTTAACTTTTGTGCACGGCGAGAGATATGGATTCAGATTCATTTTGGTGCAAATGGATTTCCAGTTTTCCCAGCACCATTTGTTGAAGATGCTATCCTTCCTCCATTGCATGCTTTTAGCCCCTTTATCAAAAATAAGATAGTTGTAGTTTTGTGGATTGGTTACTGTGTCCTCTATTCTGTACCATTGGTCCACCCTCCTGTTTTGGTACCAGTACCATGCTGTTTTTGTTACTATTGCTCTGTAGTATAGTTTGAAGTCTGGTATCGCTATACCACCTGATTCACACTTCCTGCTTAGTATTGTTTTTGCTATTCTGGGTCTTTTATTATTCCATATGAATTTCATGATTCTTTTATCAATTTCTACAAGATATGCTGTTGGGATTTTGATTGGCATTGCATTGAACTTATATAGGACTTTTGGTAATATCGCCATTTTGATGATGTTAGTTCTGCCTATCCATGAGCAGGGTATATTTTTCCATCTTCTAAGGTCTTCTTCTATGTCTTTCTTTAGGGTTCTGTAATTTTCATTGTATAAGTCTTTCACCTCTTTTGTTAGGTTGATTCCCAAGTATTTTATTTTTTGGGGGGATATTGTGAATGGAGTAGTTGTCCTCATTTCCGTTTCAGAGGATTTGTCGCTGATATACAGGAATGCCTTAGATTTATGCATGTTGATCTTATAACCTGCCACTTTGCTGAATTCATTTATTAGCTCTAATAGCATCTTTGTAGACCCTTTTGGATCTGCTAGGTATAGAATCATATCATCTGCAAATAGTGATAATTTAAGTTCTTTTTTTCCTGTCTTAATGCCTTTAATTTCTTTCGTCTGCCTAATTGCTCTGGCCAGTGTTTCGAGGACTATGTTGAACAGAAGTGGTGAGAGAGGGCATCCCTGTCTTGTACCAGATCTTAGAGGGAATGCCTTCAATTTTTCTCCATTCAGAATGATGCTGGCCTGTGGCTTATCATAGATTGCTTTTACAATGTTGAGGTATGATCCCGTTATCCCTAATTTTTCTAGAGTTTTGAACATAAAGGGATGCTGTACTTTGTCGAATGCTTTTTCTGCATCTATCGAGATGACCATATGGTTCTTATTTTTAAGTCTATTGATGTGGTGGATAACATTTATTGATTTCCGTATATTGAACCAACCTTGCATCCCAGGGATGAATCCTACTTGATCATGGTGTATAATTTTTTTGATATGTATTTGAATCCGATTCGCCAGAATTTTATTGAGGATTTTTGCATCAAGGTTCATTAGAGATATTGGTCTGTGGTTTTCTTTCTTTGAGGTGTCTTTGTCTGGTTTCGGAATCAGGGTGATGTTGGCCTCGTAGAATGAATTTGGAAGTTCTCCCTCTTTTTCTATTTCCTGAAATAGCTTGAAAAGTATTGGTGTTAGTTCCTCTTTAAAGGTTTTGTAAAACTCTGCTGTATACCCCTCCAGTCCTGGGCTTTTCTTAGTTGGTAATCTTTTGATGGTTTCTTCTATTTCCTCTATTGTTATTGGTCTGTTTAGGTTGTCTATATCCTCCTGACTCAATCTGGGCAGTTCATAAGACTTAAGGAATTTATCTATGCCTTCACTATCTTCTATTTTATTGGAGTATAAGGATTCAAAATAATTTCTGATTATCTTCTGTATTTCTGAAGTGTCTGTTGTGATATTGCCTTTTTCATCCCGTATGCTAGTAATTTGGGTACTCTCTCTTCTTCTCTTTGTTAGCATGGCCAAGGGTCTGTCAATTTTATTTATTTTTTCAAAGAACCAACTTTTAGTTTTGTCAATTTTTTCAATTGTTTCTTTTGTTTCAATTTCATTAATTTCAGCTCTGATTTTAATAATTTCTTGCCTTCTACTTCTTTTGCTGTTGTTTTGCTCTTCTTTTTCTAGGATTTTGAGATGAAGTATGAGATCATTTATTTGTTCGTTTTTTCTTTTTTTGAGGAATGAACTCCAAGCAATGAATTTTCCTCTTAGAACTGCTTTCAACGTGTCCCATAGGTTCCGATATGTTGTGTCTGTGTTTTCATTTAACTCTAGGAAGTTTTTAATTTCCTCCTTGATGTCTTCTAAAACCCATTGATCATTCAGCAACCGATTGTTCATTCTCCAAGTGATGCTTGATTTTTCCTTCCTACTTTTATCATTGAATTTCAGTTTCATTCCATTGTGATCAGATAAGATGCATGGTGTTATCTCTACCCCTTTATATTGTCTAAGAGTTGCCCTGTGACATAATATATGGTCTATTTTTGAGAAGGTTCCATGTGCTGCTGAGAAAAAAGTGTAGCTACTTGATGTTGGGTGGTATAGTCTATATATGTCAATTAAGTCTAGGTTGTTAATTGTGTTATTGAGTTCTATAATTTCCTTATTTAACTTTTGTTTGGAAGATCTGTCCAGTGGTGAGAGAGGTGTGTTGAAGTCTCCCATGATTATTGTATGGTGGTCTATTAGACTCTTAAACTTGAGAAGAGTTTGCTTGATGAACACAGCTACGCCATTATTTGGGGCATATATATTTATGATTGTTATGTCTTGTTGGTGTATGGTTCCCTTGAGCAGTATGACGTGTCCTTCTTTATCCCTTTTGATTAACTTTGGTTTGAAATCTATTTTATTAGATATGAGTATGGCCACTCCTGCTTGTTTCCGCAGTCCATATGAGTGATATGATTTTTCCCAACCTTTCACCTTCAGTCTATGAATATCTTTTCCTATCAGATGCGTCTCCTATAGGCAGCATATTGTTGGGTCTTGTTTTGTGATCCATTCTGCTAGCCTGTGTCTCTTGATTGGTGAGTTTAAGCCATTAACATTTAGGGTTATTATTGAGATATGGTTTATTCTTCTAGCCATATTTATTTATTGATGTTGCTAAACCTGATTTGTTATCCTCTTTGACTACTTTCCCCCCTTTACTGTCCTACCTCCCAATGTTGGTTTTCAATGTTATTTTCCATTTCCTCTTCCTGTAATGTTTTGCCAAGGATTTTTTGAAGAGATGGTTTTCTAGCTGCGAATTCTTTTAACTTTTGTTTATCGTGGAAGGTTTTAATTTCATCTTCTATCCTGAAGCTTAATTTCGCCGGATACACGATTCTTGGTTGGAACCCATTTTCTTTTAGTGTTTGAAATATGTTATTCCAGGATCTTCTAGCTTTCAGAGTCTGTGTCGAGAGATCAGCTGTTATCCTGATTGGTTTACCGCTAAATGTAATCTGCTTTCTTTCTCTTGCAGCTTTTAAAATTCTCTCCTTATTCTGTATGTTGGACATCTTCATTATAATGTGTCTAGGTGTGGATCTCTTATGATTTTGCATATTCGGCGTCCTGTAGGCTTCTAGGATTTGGGATTCTGTCTCATTCTTCAATTCTGGGAAGTTTTCTCGTATTATTTCACTGAATAGACTGTTTATTCCTTTGGTTTGGAGCTCTGTGCCTTCTTGTATCCCAATGACTCTTAAATTTGGTCTTTTGATATTGTCCCATAATTCTTGGATGTTCTGCTCATGGTTTCTTAGCAGACTTGCTGAGCTGTCTATGTTCTTTTCCAGTTGAAATACTTTGTCTTCATTGTCTGATGTTCTCTCTTCTAAGTGATCTACTCTGCTGGTAGTATTCTCAATTGAGTTTTTAAGTTGGTTTATTGTTTCCTGCATTTCTAGGATTTCTATTTGTTTGTTTTTTATTACCTCTATCTCCCTGTGAAATTGATCTTTTACTTCCTGGATTTGTTTGTCAATGTGATCTTTCATTGTCTGATTTTGCTGTCTCATGTCTTCCTTGAGACTCCAGATAATCTGAAGCATGTATATCCTGAACTCCTTATCTGACATTCCATCAGTTGCAGCTATTACCTCTTCTAATGTTGAGTTGACCTGCATAGCTTGTAGTCCTTTCTTTCCTTGTCTTTTCATACTGCTCGCGTTTCTTTCTGCTTGGTGCAATTGTTGTGTTTTTGAAATTTACCCCCTGGCCTGTCTTTCCAGTGGGCCGCAGGTATCTTTGCTCCCCCCGCTCCAGCACCTTGTAGCTCCCTAGTGCGCGCCACAGACTCCAGCCGCAGGGCGATTGCCTATCAGGCTATGCGCCCCTCCGTGCGGAGAAAAGGAGCTCCCGCAGTCGAACTTTGCACGATGGAAATCTGTCTGGAGCCCCTCGATTTCGCTGGAAATTGGCGCCGGCCCACTACGGGTTCGGGCGGGGCGGCCCAAGCCGCTCAGGGTGACCGCCGCTTGCAAAAGCGGTTGCTGGCTCTGGGACTTGACTTCTGCACCCGCTGCGTTGCCACCTGTGGAGCCAGTTAGCTGTGGCCGCGTGGTTAGGGACCGGGATGGATAAACAGCTGCTCCCAGAGCGAGCACTATGCCTTCCGGGGGAGCCCGGATGGCAGAGGCCCACTGCGGGTTCGGGCGGGGCGGCCCAAGCCGCTCAGGGTGACCGCCGCTTGCAAAAGCGGTTGCTGGCTCCGGGACTTGACTTCAGCACCCGCCGAGTTGCCACCTGTGGAGCCGGTTATCTGTGGCCTCGTGTTTAGGGACCCGGAGGGAGAAGCAGCTGCTCCCAGATTGAGCGCTATGCCTTCCGGGGGAGCCAGGATGGCGGAGGCCGACTGCGGGTTCGGGCGGGGCGGTCCAAGCCGCTCAGGGTAACCGCCGCTGCAAAAACAATTGCTGGCTCCGTGTCTTGACTTCTGCACCCGCCGCGTTGCCACCTGTGGAGCCGGTTAGCTGTGGCTGCGTGGTTAGGGACCGGGATGGAGAAACAGCTGCTCCCAGAGTGAGCGCTATGCCTTCCGGGGAAGCCCGGATGGCGGAGGCCCACTGCGGGTTCGGGCGGGGCGGCCCAAGCCGCTCAGAGTAACCGCCGCTTTCAAAAGCAATTGCTGGCTCCGGGACTTGACTTCAGCACCCGCTGCAGAGCCACCTGAGGAGCCGGTTATCTGTGGCCGCGTGATTAGGGACCCGGAGGGAGAAGCAGCTGCTCCCAGATTGAGCGCTATGCCTTCCGGGAGAGCCCGGATGGCGGAGGCCGACTGCGGGTTCGGGCGGGGCGGTCCAAGCCGCTCAGGGTAACCGCCGCTGCAAAAACGATTGCTGGCTCCGGGACTTGACTTCAGCACCCGCCGCAGAGCCACCTGAGGAGCCGGTTATCTGTGGCCCCGTGATTAGGGACCCAGAGGGAGAAGCAGCTGCTCCCAGATTGAGCGCTATGCCTTCCAGGAGAGCCCGGATGGCGGAGGCCCACTGCAGGTTCGGGCGGGGCGGCCCAAGCCGCTCAGAGTAACCGCCGCTGCAAAAACGATTGCTGGCTCCGGGACTTGACTTCTGCACCCGCCGAGTTGCCACCTGTGGAGCCGGTTATCTGTGGCCTCGTGTTTAGGGACCCGGAGGGAGAAGCAGCTGCTCCCAGATTGAGCGCTATGCCTTCCGGGGGAGCCAGGATGGCGGAGGCCGACTGCGGGTTCGGGCGGGGCGGTCCAAGCCGCTCAGGGTAACCGCCGCTGCAAAAACAATTGCTGGCTCCGTGTCTTGACTTCTGCACCCGCCGCGTTGCCACCTGTGGAGCCGGTTAGCTGTGGCTGCGTGGTTAGGGACCGGGATGGAGAAACAGCTGCTCCCAGAGTGAGCGCTATGCCTTCCGGGGAAGCCCGGATGGCGGAGGCCCACTGCGGGTTCGGGCGGGGCGGCCCAAGCCGCTCAGGGTAACCGCCGCTGCAAAAACGATTGCTGGCTCCGGGACTTGACTTCTGCACCCGCCGCGTTGCCACCTGTGGAGCCGGTTAGCTGTGGCCGCGTGGTTAGGAACCGGATAGGTGGGGTTGCTGCTTGCAAAGCGAGAGCTAGGCCTCCCGGGGGAGCCCCTTGCCGGAGTGGCTAATGTCTGCGGACTAGACCTCTGTGCCCGAGTGGCCGCCCAAGATCCACTTCTCTGGGACAAACTGTCACTTCCAATAAACCTACCAGATCACGGCTGCTCTCCTCTAAAGGGAATTATGCTAGGAGTTCCTCCGTATGTAGGCTGCAGCTGTCCAGGTGGGTCTTTCTTATCCCGTTAAAGTGGAGACGTTGGAGTCGCTGCTTCCTCGCCGGCCGCCATCTTCTACCCGCCCCCCGAACATTCGGTTTTGAGTTCTTGTTCGTCTCAGAGGTCCCAGGTTCCTCCCTCACTTCAAGGCCACAACAATTAGGCCGTAGTATGAGTCTCCTCTAAGGAGGGGGTCTCCATCAGCCCCAGGGCAACATAATTATCTTAGATGAGCCCCCAAGATTGTTAAAAATATCCAGGTGCCACAAGAAATCACACACGTATGCAATAGTTACTTGGCAATGCAGTAAAAGGTGTGCTACCGAAAAATCTCTCAAGTAAGCCCCTTGGGCAGGAATTCTGCTCAGGTTTTTATCCTTAAGAAACACTTCACCTTGCTCTGATCAGAGTTCAGCACTACAGTCTAATGATTGACAAATTCAAAATTGGGAAGGACAAGAGGAAGGGCTATTGTTATAACTGGGTCACCTACTACTCTATAGGCATTATGATTGGAAGGCTGAGGACAAAGGGAGATATGCTGGAGATGCTCGAAATGGCTACATTTCAAGCACATGGTTTAGATGACAACAAATGCATTTTTGTTACATATTGGGAAAGTTAGACTGCAGGTTTGACTTTGACTTTCTGTCAAAGAGAACATTAATCTTACACTAGGAAGTTACCATTTTCAGAGAGTAAATTCCTCTAAAACACATGATGTAGCTTGTGACAGTTCTGAAAGGTAAACTGAAAGTTGGACTCTTGCTTTTATGATATGGCCACTTATTCTTAAAAGCCTCCTGCACTTTAAGTCAACAATTTTAGGTGATGGCATCTCATTTGTCATTCTGTAGTCAGTTAACTCTTCTGTAGTGGTTGGCTCCTTAAACCTCTGAATCCAAGTTGGTCACATTATTCATATAAGGATAGGTTACATTTAAGAGTTCACTTGAAATCTTGGTGATGTTCCTTCCTGCATTTCCTCAAAATGCATTTTAGTAATATATCTGACAAAATGAATTTTTTCTCTGTAATCTTCTTTATTGCCAGGTTTGCCAGAATACTTGCCTAAAGGGCACATGTTTTAATTGTCCCAAGAAACATTAGCTTCTTTCTCCTCTACGTTTACCCAGCTAAAACTTTATCATAAACTGACTGTGTCAGTTCCTGGCAACATGTTTCTAATAATATTTGAAAACTATTACAAATGTTGTTTTAAAAAATGGGTCTCAGTGTGCACAGTGATATATGCCTGTAATCCCAGCAACTCAGGAGGCTGAGACAGGAAGATTACAAGTTCAAGGCCAGCCTCAGCAACTTAGTGAGAACCTCAGCAACATAGTGAGACCCTATCTCAAAAAAAAATTTAAAAAAGAGGAAGGCCTGAGGATGTAGTTTGGTGATAAAGCACTCATGGGTTAAATCACCAGTAACCCCTAAAAAATGGGACTTTTGCCTATCTTATTATATATTAAATACACCTAATATTACCAAAGAAAATGGGGCTCTAGAAAATTGTAGCATAGAATTAACAACAAGTTTGCTGAACACTGTGTCCTACCTAAAAGTAAGCTTCCCTGGAGAATGCTATTTTCAACACACTTATCTCAAAACAGCTTTGTTGTTAATCAACACAAACCATGCTTAACAGAAAATATAGCATTGCTTGAAAACACAAGAGTTTCATGGGTCTCTTAGGAGTTCAGTGAATAAAGCCATTCCATTTCAGCATGCATCTTGTGGTCTCCAAGGTCAAGAAAACTTCAGCCTGCAGCAAGATACACAAGCCTTCTCCTCACCTTCACTTTTAGCTTCTCTTACACCCTGTGGAAATACAGTTTATGCTAACATGAGGGAATCAACATTCTAATATGGCCCAACCTTTGGTCCTTTTGGTGAATTACTGAATTTTCATAATCCAATTTTGATAAATTAGCAAATTAAGAGATATATTAAAAATCCATTATATAACACAGAAAGCTATCACTATTTGAAAATATTGTGACTTTTCTGTGCCATGCAGTTCAATTTTAGGCACAAATACTGTTGACAGCAAGTGTTTTTACAAACTAATAAAAATATCAAACCTTGATATTTAATCTCTATTCAATGGGCAGAGAAGATATAGCAACTTCACACTAGTAACATGGCTGGCATGGAAAAATTCTGAGATAATTAACTGAGTAGTCAAGTAAAACTTTATTGCTGACTATGGTGACCTACATGTGATCCAAGAAACTCTAATTATCCATATACAAACTCACAGATATGTGAGAGAGTCTGCTGAAGTCCCTATTCTCACAGAAGTTGTTGGTAAGTTACATAGCTTGCAAAATAACTAATAATAATAATAATGCATTTGATTTTAACACATTATTCTAATCCCCTTATGTGTTTTAATTTAGTTCATCTTTGAAATATCTTGTATCAGCTACCTTAGCTGCTACTACATAACAAACCACTACAAAATTTAGTGGTTTAAAAATGAACCAGGTTTTATTTCATATCAATCTATTTGTTCTAAGCTTTGGGTTTATTTATGTATCTGATGTTAGCTGGTGGTTCTCTTAGGAGAATACTTTAGTATGGCTTCCAATGGTCCTGCTTGTTTCAACTGGTTGGTATGGACTTGTTCCCATAACATGAGCAGGGGTTCAAATGAAAAAATAAAATTGTGCCAAGCTTCTTGAGGCTGAGTTTGAGAATTGACATACCTTCATCTGTCACGTTACGTTGGCCCAATGTAATACCCAAGGCCAGCTCCAGTTCAAGTGCTGAACCCCAATGCAAAGAAAAGACCACCAATTTCAATTTTAAATCAAATTAAAGCAAGCTTGTATTTGTGTACACAAAGACTGGCCATTGACTGTCTCACCCAAAACCCTGGGCTAGAAATCAGTACCCCAGCTTTCCAAGGACATGGTTATATAGCACACAAAGTTGCAAAGGAAGGTGTCTTGAAAACTTACAGATAAAGGATTTTGACAAGCATAATACAAAGGCAGACATCAGGTTAATGATCTACATGGCATAATATTTCAAGATAGGGAATAAATTCAGATCCCAACATCAGAATTTATAAGGCAATGTTGAGGTTTCAGAGAGGGTTGTTATCTGCTCAGGGGGAGTAAAAATTTATGATGCACCACTAATGTTTTAGAGAGGGTTGTTATCTGGTCAGGGAAGGCCAGGCATGGGTGAGTTCAAGGCAGGGACAGGAATTCCAAACAAGTTTAGAAGTCACAGTAATTTATAGTAAAACAGAAATTAACTTTTCATGACTTTGTGATGAGATGGCTCCCAATCTTAAAATGGAATTAGGCTGGGTTCATCATAAGGAGAAAAAGGGGGGAAAATTAAATCTCTAAAATTTGTGATGAAAAAGGAAATATCACTATGGACACTACTGAAATACAGATGATAATCCAAACCTATTTTGAAAATTTATACTCCAATAAATGGAAAATCTTAAGTAGAAAATGTAGAGACATATGACCTAGCCAAATTGAATCAGGAGAACATAGAAAATTTAAACAGATCAATTTCAATAAAATTAAAGAAGCCATCAAAAGCCTACCAACAAAGAAAAGTCCAGTTCCAGATGGATTCTCAGCAGAGTTCTATCAGGACTTCAAAGAAGAGCTAATATCATTTCTCCTAAAATCATTTCAGGAAATAGAAAAGGAGGAAACTCTTCCAAATACATTCTATGAAGCAGGCATTATCCTGAGATCAAAGCCAGACAAAGACACATCAAGGAAAGAAAACTTCAGACCAGTATCCTTAATGAACATACATGCAAAATTCTTAATTAAATAACTAGCAAATTTCATATAAAAATACATTAAATAGATAGTGCACCATGATCAAGCAGGTTTCATCCCAGGGATTCAAGGTTGTTTCAACATGCAGAAATCAATAAATGTAATACATCACATAGATAGATTTAAACACAAGAACCACATGATTATCACAATAGATGCAGATAAATTATTTGACAAATTACAGCATCCATTTATGTTTAGAACACTGGAAAAACTAGGGACAGAAGAAACATACCTCAACATTGTAAAAGTTATACACAACAAAACCAAAGCCAACATCATTTTAAATGGAGAAAAATTGAAAGCATTCCCTCTAAAAACAAGAACAAGACAAGGATTCTCAATATTACTGCTTCTATTCAATATAGTCTTTAAAATACTAGCCAGAGTAATTAGGCAAAAGAAAGAAATTAAAGAAATATGAATAGGAAAAGAAGAGCTCAAATTATCTGTTTCCTGATGACATACTTCTATGTTTAAAATGCCCAAAAACTTCTACCAATAAACCACTAGAACTCATTAAAAAAGTCAGCAAAGTAGAACTATACAAAATTAACACACATAATCCAATTATATTCCTATACTCCAACAATGAATCAGCTGAAAGAGAAATTAGGAAAACCATTCCATTCACAATAACCTCAATAAAATAAAATAAATTACTTAGGAACCCACCTAACAAAAGAGGTGAATGTTACCTAGAATGAAAACCACAGAATACTAAAGAAATAACTAAAGATAGAAAAACCTCCCATCTTCTTGGATAGGTCAAATTAATATTGTCAAAGTGGTCGTGCTACTATAAATTCTGTACACTCAATACAATTCCCATCAAAATTCCAATAATATTCTTTATAGAAATAGAAAAGGCTGTCATTAAATTTATTTGGAAAAATAAGAGGCCCACAACAGCCAAAGCAAATCCCACCATCATGTACATCCACAAGAATGGGATCCTAATTAGAATAAGATATAATCTATGCATGTATAATTTTATCAAAATGGATTCTACTGTCATGTATAACTAAAAAGAACCAATAAAAAAAGAGATCTGAATGCAGTTAAATTGATTATTTCAGTTGGAAGAACAGTGAAGGAGTTAGTGAGAAACATAGAAGTTCACTGTTATGCTGAACAGGGTGAAGTCCCTATGTTAATCCAGGATTATTCAGAGATGAAATGATTAGATTATGAGGGCTAGAACCTAACCAGTCACTTCCAGTTTAAATAGACTGACTGACTGTGGGTGGTTGGAGGGTGGGTTGCTGGAGGACGTGGGTCATTGGGGGCAAGCCCTGGAAGGGTTCATCTTCCCCACAGCTCCTCTCTCTCTTCTCTTTCTCCTCTCCACCTCCCAACACCACTCCAGGACCCGCTGAGCTAAGCAGCTTTCCTCTGTTGCACTCTTCTTCCATGAAGTTCCACTTCAACTTGGGCCCAGAGAAATGGTGTCAGCTGACCATACACAAATCTCTGAAACTCTGAGCCTCTAAGTTGTTCTTGTCAGATATTTTGGTCACAGTGACACAAAGTGGACCAACACATTCACTCTGTCCAGACTACCTAAGGCAGCAGTTATACTTTCCAACTGTCCATTTTATCAGGTAAAAATGGGCTTTCCATAGATTTTGAAAGAGATTAGGACTTTTTGCACAATGAAATTTCTTCAGGGCTTTGGCACAGCAGTAGCAAGATGCTATGGTTTGGATGTGTTTTGTGTCCCTCAAGGGTTGGGTGTCAAAATGTAATCCCCATTGTGAGATATTAAAAGAGTGGAAACTTAATCTACTTATGGTGTTTAGAGGTGGGGGCCCTTTGGGAGGTGATTTAAATTAGATAAAATCATTAGGGTGGAGTCCTCATGTTTGAATCCTGGTGGCTTCATAACAAGAGAGAGTGACCAGAGGAGACACACAGCTGTACTCCCTGCTCTCACCAGGTGATGCCCTCTGCTGCCTTAGAACTGCCAATAAGAAGGTCAACATCAGAGGCAAATTCTTGAACTTCTAGAACTGTGAGCTAAATAAGCATCTTTTCTTTAAAAAGTCACCCAACCTTAGGTATTTCATTATAATAATGAAGAATGTATTAAACACAGGAGGTATGAAAAACCCAACTACATAAGTTTGTACTTGGACTAAAACCTGAGTGGAGTATTAGCCCTTTCTTTCATAGTATTACTCAGAGATCCAGGGCAAGTTTCCTGTTGAGCTTTATCATCAGTGATCAAATGATCATCCAGGTCCTTTCTAGCTGCAATATTTCTGTGATGCTCTTTGAATGCTTTTCCCCTTCTTTGTGATTTGAAAAAGGTTACTCATGTTTTTAACTCTTGACCTTTTCTAATTTTGGCCTTTTCAAAGGCTAAACACAAAATTTATACATGAAAACGTTTTCACTTGGCCTCTTCTAAGTCTTAATTTGTACTGTCCCCAAAAGAGCTCTACTTGTATTCTTGTTAAAGTTAAATTTGCTAGCATTCTTTGAAGACATTTTTTTCTAATAAAGGGAGAACTGCCTCCAAGATTTGCATCTTCCTCTCTTCTTTCATGAAGGGTGAAAGAACGATCAAGGCTTGCCATTGGAGAAAATGCCCGTTTATTGAGGAACAGCTCTGCATATTTATAGATCTGGGGGGTGGTTTGACAATTATGACAGTTTAAAGGTTGAAGGGTTTGACAGTTGGGATAAGGTGCTTTTTGATTGGTGGGTAAGGATCATGTGAGCCAGCAGGGCTAGACTGATTGGTGGGTAAGGATCATGTGAGCCAGCAGGGCTCACCATTGGACGGCTCTTCTTGGGGGATGGGAAAGTTAGTCTTTGGAGCTGGAATGACTCCCAACAAAGGGGTTCAATGAAGAAAAATAATCCCAAAACTAAACTGGTTTTATTTTTGTAGCTGATCCTGCTCAGTCCTGCAGATGAGTCATGTTCCAGCCTGGACAGAGCAGGGTAGTGTGAGATTTTACCACACTACTCAGAACAAGTGCAAATGAAAGCTTATCAATTGCTTCTTCCTGGAATTTTCCATTTAATATTTTCAGAGTATAGTTGACTGTAGATAAATGAAACCATGGGAAGTGCAACTATGAGAAGTGAGGGACTACCATACAGGGAAAGTCTTAGATGTCCTGCTGGAGTCTTCCAAGTGTTTCTGAGAGATAAAGGGCTGGAATGCATGACTGAAATTTTATCTTAGAGGGCATTCGGTTCTGAGCAACACAAACACTGTAAACCAAAACATCTTCAGAAATTCATCAAAATTAAAAGAATAGGAGGGATTCTTGAACATATCATAACATTTGCCTCATTATCTTCATTCCCTTAAGGAGAAAAAATAATTGAGCCTCTTTGCAGCAGAACAATGAAAACAGGGCTCTCTGGTATATCCACAAGTCCTATTGGGCGAGAGGGCTGGCTTTCAATAAGTATTTGGCAAATAAAAAGAATAAATAAGAATGAATTTGCTCCACATCTACCCTAATCCCAGGACTCATCATATACAAGTGGAATTAGAAAAGTAAAATGTCCAGAATATAGATGAACAACAATGCATAGCCATGTAACAGAAGCAGCATAACACAAACAGGAACTTCAAGAACAAACCACACAATGAAAATTTAAACAAAGATTGAGGACCTAAAGACTAAGACTTTTTGTGCATTCCTTCATGTTATGAGTGCAGTCTATTTTGAGTCCTCCAAAATAGAAGAGGACAGGTAAAGAGGATCAGAGAAGGAAAGAGACAGTGGAAACAGAAGGTACTGAGGAATGAGAGTGATGAAATTATTTTATGTGCACATATAAATATGGCATACTGTGCATAATTATAATGTGCATAATTTTGCACTACTGTGCATAATTATAATGCACCAACTAAAAACAAAAAGAGATAGAGATAGGTATATTATTGTTACTCCAAAAAAACACATATTTGCTAATCACATTGAGATGGGTGAGATCTAAGATAATAATTATTTAGCTATTTGAACTAAAGAAAGTTATTAGTTAGCCAAACTTTTCATTTGATGTTGCTTACTTGTATTTAAACAAAGCAAAACAAAACAAGACAAAACAAACAAACAAAAAGATGAACAAATGAACAAACAAAAACCCAAATAAATGATGGAAATACTCATTAACAGAAAAATTAATTTCTGTGACTTCAGCAAACATCGTATTAATAGTAAGATAGTTCTTTCCTCTAGGAGAGATATAATTCATTTAAAAAGCATGTGGTCTGGGAACCAGGACAATGCAATCTGTTAGTTTGCTCTTTCTATGCATTCTAACTGTATATTTATCCATTTTCTAGCCATTTGTTTTTCAGAGTGTCTACTAGTAAGTCTACTGATGGAACATATTATGTCAACTGGAGTTTCATTCACATGACATCAGCTAAATTATTCTTCATTCATTATAATATGCCCGGTTGCTTGATGATCATTTGAACCAATAATAGAGTATTTACTGAATTCTACACATCAAAATAAGATTTAAGGTTAAAATGCAAGTGGCCAAACAAGGCCAAGAATTATTTCTATACAGTTTAAGGTAATGATTAACTTGTAAAGCAAAATGCAATCAGTATATAGTTCTCAAATAGAAGTATAATTGAGTTTTGTAATGGAAAGGAGGTCCTTCTTACATTCAGTATATCTTCAGTTAGATATCTTTATCCCATACCTATTGTTTCTCATCACCATCCCTTCAAACATCAAAACGAAGATTAGACTTATTAGTAATTTTATTTGAAAATACTTAAGGTGTGTTTTTTTTCATTTGTAAGGTTTCAGGAAGTCAACAAAAGCATTTATGTTTCAAACTCATCTATTCTTTTTTCATAGGTACAATAATGAGAAATTGCCTTGGCAACATCCCTGGGAATTTAGATTAAATTTATTGGTGTCCTTAGCATGCTACTGTTATGAGGCAGGGCACCAAACATCATGACCAAGTATTTGGAGCTTATCTTTGTGTCCAGAAGTCACTTACTTAATGAGGTCTTTGTGAAGAGTGAACTCACTCTAAAATGAACCTTTTTACTGAGGAGACCTATTGGTGACAAAATCCAGAAGTGCTAGTGTCAAAGTAACACTGTAATCATCTGTTCTTTGTGGAACTTAATTATATATTTTTCTGTCTTCTATAGGAATGAAATCTAACCTTGTTTTCAACACATTTTTAAAAGTTTGATACCATCAAGGAATTATTTACATTTGCCAATGAAGCTTAGGACATGCTTCCAAAGTACATGTCTCTCTTAAAAAACAATGATAGAAGAAAACTTTGGAATCCTGAAAAATAATGGGAAACAGGTAAAAAATGTGAAATATGGAAAGGTGTGTCAGTGGTACAATTGTGTTACAAATTATAGAAACAAGTTGGCAAAGTTCATACCAAAGTGAAGAGTTATACACAAAGGTGAAAACTCAGAACCTCTTGGTTGGGGGGAAAAAAGAAAAAAAATGTTGACAGGATATTCTTGTTATTTTTTCTTTTCCTTTTTTATTTTTGTTCTTTTTAGATATACATGACAAAAGAGTATATTTTGACATAATACACATATGTGAAGTATAACATCCTAATTAAGATGCCATTCTTGTGGTTATGCATGATGTAGTTTCATTTGTTGTATATTTATATATGAACATACTTTGACTTTGAGAAAAGGAGGAAGATTAAGCTACATGAAAAAATCATATAGTCAAGTCACATGTGTAGAAATCACATTGGCCTGATATCAAGGGAAAAGAAAGAAATTAACACTGAATAGTACATAACTATCCCCAGTGATTATGGAAAAGTATAGTTAATGGAAAACATCCATATCTGTATCAAAAATGTTTTGTGGCGGGGCATGGTTGCATACGCCTATAATCCCAGTGCCTTGGGAGGTTGAGACAGGAGTATCGTGAGTTCAAAGCCAGCCTTAGCAAAAGCAAGGCACTAAGCAACTCTATGAGACCCCATCTCTAAATAAAATATAAAACAGGGCTGGGGATGTGGCTTCGTGGTCAAGTTCCCCTGAGTTCAAACCCCCAGTACCAATAAATAAATAAATTAAGATTTTGTGCTAACTTGAAGCAAATATCTGACCCTCACCTGCACAATTATACCAAACAATCACTTGCCCAGAAAATCCTTATTTCATTCAAATATGAATTATCAAAAATAGATGATCATAAAATCTATGAAATTATGAGAATAAAAAAATAGAAAAGAAACTTGACCTTCAACAAAGAATGCTAACAGGAAAAAAAGTTGAAACCTTATGATTGAAGCTTATAATAATTTCACCAGCTTTTTGCAATGAATCAAAAAAATTATGAAACAATCCCATTTCAAAAAAATATATTAAAAAGATGAAAAAGTCAGATCAGAAGTGGCAAAATCACAAGGAAAGTAAAATAAGAGTTTGCAGAGTTTGGGGAAAATCTGAAGCAAAAATATGATAATAAGAATAAAAGCAAAATCAGAAGCTGTGAACAACAGAATAGAAACAACATAGAAAACAAGATGAGGACAATTGAGGTTAACTTAACAGAATATAAATAAAAACTGAATAATAACTGAAAAATAATGCAGAGGGCAGAGAAAAAGAGACTAAAAATATACACTGAGGAATGATCCAAGATGGCGGGCCAGAGGGAAGTAGCATTCTGTGTTTCTGGTGACCTGGGATTCAAGTAGTGAAATACTGCTTCACTGCGAGCAATATTCCTGTTCCTGCACAGGAATCACCAGTTCTGTCCTGGGATCCAGGCTTCAGTGTCAGGATACGTCTGCCAACTACACATAGGACTACTGGGTACCCAAGAAGGACCATTGGTGGTGGCAGCACCCGTGAAGAAATTTTGGCCACCCATCCAAGGAGAAATCACCGACGCCACTCCCATGCAGGACACCTGGCAGCATACTACAGGTAGGAATTCTGGACACCACTCCCGTGTGGACCCCATCTACCAACGTGGGGCTCCCACGGTGGCTGCCATCTTGGGACTCTGCAGAAGCAGAGATAGTTTCCTATGCTCAGTAGCCTGACTGTGCCAGGAATGTCACACAGGCTCTGAAGTCAGGTGACAGCTACACATTGCATGCCACAGTGCTTGTCTCTGAACTATCATCCAACACCATTGCCCTGCTCCTCCTCCCACCCCAATCCAAAACTCCATAGTTGAAAGCAGGCACCTCCATCTTGAGCCAGCTTCATCACCATCTTCAGTGGGGGCAGTTCCCAGCTTGGAACTCTTACTGTCCAGGCACCCAGTTTCTAACTCCCCCCTCTCCCTAGCAGCCACTATTCTGGCACAATGACACCCTGGTTACCTTCACTGTTATGCTCGAATTCGGGACCCCCAAAAGACCACCAGAGACCAAGATCGATGTAAGCAGCAAAGAGATGTTTATTGCGAGCTAGCTCTGTCCTCCGCACACACAGCAACTGGTGACACTGATAGTCCCCGAGCCCAGGGTTTGCAACAGTTTTATACATTCTTTGGGGAAGGCAGGGACTTCACATACATCATAGCATCTCTTACCAAATCATCACACACCGCAGGAAAATCATAAAACAACTCTAAAACATGATTAGCACAGTCACTGGCGGGAACAAGTTAGGTAGGGGTGATTGGTTACTACAAGAGGGGGATTCATTTGAACTGATTGGTTTAAGCCATGAGAGGAGTACTGTTGAACTACATGGTTTCCCAACATGTTATCAACCACCATAAACTATTGGGGGGTCATCTGGCATCCCAGGTATTTCCCTGTCTCATGCTGATTGGTGGCTGCTAGGGGGTTCCTATGGGTCCCCACCTAGCCTGACTGAGTCAGGGACACCCAGAGCAGCAGATCTCTCCTGTTATTTGTAGATAAACAACTCAGCAGGGTGAGAATGTGCCTAGGAGTGCTCTGTGGGTCTTTCCAAGGACAAGGATCACACCCCCTTCCTTGGACAGGCTTTGCTCTGAGGCAAAGGCTGGTTTTTCACATCATCCTGAGGGCTGAGAAACTGGCTAGCAACAGATGACCCCACCTATTGGATGAGAAGGGAAGCAGGAAAGACAGATTTCCAACCAAAACAATCCCTGTTTCTTCCTTCAAGATTTACTTTTTCCTCTCCTTCTTTATTCTCTCCCACCCCGCCCTCACATCCCCAACATATGTGAAACCAAGTATTTTGCATGAATTAGGATACTGAGGACTGGGATCTGAATAGTATATTACACTTGTATTATAAATTCTTTATTTTCCCTTTCTTTTATTTTTCCTTTTTTCTGTTTTCCCATCAATACCTACTATTTTAAACTTTTTATTCTCTTAATACATGTGTGTTTGTTTTATGTACTCTGTCTTCCCACTTACTTGTCTACCCAAAATTACTTCCTCTCCCTTCTCCTGCTACTGATTTTCCTCTTTAGATTTCTCTTTCACACTTCCTAAGATATAATAACTCTATATCCTCACCTTCTACCTCCTCAGCATATCATCCTACTCCTCACCCCTAGTTCTTTTTCCACCATCAAAAAGTATAAACCCTTTAACAAACCTACTAAGTAGATTGTAGTTAATAATTGAATTCACCATCTCTGTACATTGTGACCAAACTGTAAATATCTTAATAGCAAACATTTGTTTTTAGGGTGTATATTATTTATATTGGAATCTTTTTACCTTGCCCTTTATCTCAAAGGAGAGGTATTGTATCCCTAGAGGGGCACTATAAGCTTCTAGGGTAAAAACAGTAATACCTTGTATCCACAGTACTAGAAGGGAGGACATACAAGCAATATGAAAATACAAAGGGAGTTGAACACTTATTCATATATTTGTTGATCAATTGTATGTCTTCTTCTGTGAAGTGTCCGTTCAGTTCCTTAGCCCATTTATTTATTGGGGTTTTTTTGTGTTAACTTTTTTGAGTTCTTTATATATCCTAGAGAGTAATGCTTTATTGGTGGTGCATGTGGTAAAGATTTTTTACCAATCTGTAGGCTCTCTCCTCACTTTATTAATTATTTCCTTTGCTGAGAAAAAGCTTTGTAATTAGATTCCATCCCATTTATTGATTCTTGATTTTAATTCTTGTACTTTAGGAGTCTTATAAAGCAATTAGAGAAATGCACATCAAAACTACTCTAAAATTTTATCTCACTCCTGTCAGAGTGGCAATCATCAAGAATACAGGCAACAATAAATGTTGATAAGGATGTGGTGCAAAGGTACACTCATACATTACTGGTGGGACTGCAAATTGGTGCAACCACTATGGAAAGCAGTAAGGAGATTCCTCAGAAAATTACAAATGGAACCACCATTTGACCCAGCTATCCAACTCCTTGGTTTATACTCAAAGGACTTAAAATTGGCATACTATAGTGATGCAGGCACATCAGTGTAATACCAGATTAATTCACAATAGCTAAACTATGGAACCAAATTAGATGTTCTTCAATAGATGAATGGATAAAGAAAATGTGGTGTATATAAACTCCATGGAATATTACTCAGTTTTAAACAAGAGGAAAATTATGGCATTTGCCAGTTGGAGTTGGAGAATATCATGCTAAGCGAAATAAGCCAATCTGACAAAATCAAAGGCTGAATTTTTCTCTAATATGCAGATGCTAATTTACAATAAGGTGGGGGCACTAGGGAAGAATAGTGTTACATTAGATTAGGTAGAGGAAGTGATGGGAGGGAAGGGGAGGAGATGTGGGGATAGGAAAGATAGTAGAATGAAACAGACATTGTTACTGTGTGTATATATGAGACTGCATGACCAATATGATTCTGCAACATGTACACTCATAAAAATGAGAAATTATATCCCATCTATGAATAATATATCAAAGTGCATAAATGCATTCTACTGTCATGTATAACTAATTAAAATAAATTTAAAGAATTTAAAGAAAAGAAAATACATGGGAAGAAAGTTCCCCAAATAAATCAAGATACCACATTATTAGAATCCATGGCCAGTACAGCAGAAGAAATGTCAGAGTAGTAGTTCAGGATGTACATAATTAAAATGTTCTGTGACTTAAAGGATGATATAAGAGAGCAAATACAGGCAGCAAAAGATCATTTTGACAATGAGCTACATAAACAAATACAGGAAGCAAAAGATTACTTCAATAGGGAGATAGAGATTCTAAAAAAAAAAAAAAACAAACAGAAATACTTGAAATGAAAGAAACAATAAACCAAATTAAAAGATCAATTGAAAGCATCACCAACAGATTAGACCATTAGGAAGACAGGACCTCAGACAATGAAGACAAAATATATAATACTGAAAAAAAAATGTAGACAACACAGTGAAAATGGTAAGAAACCATGAGCAGAACAGTCAAGAATTATGGGATAGCATAAAAAGACCAAATTTGGGGGGATAGAGGATGGAATAGAGTTCCAAACAAAAGGAATGAGCAATCTATTCAATGAAATAATATCAGAAAATTTTTCAAACATGAAGAATGAGTTGAAAAATATTGTCAAAATGACCACACTACCAAAAGCACTATACAGATTAAATGCAATTCCAGTCAAAATCCCAATGACATTCTTCATAGAAATAGAAAAAGCAGTCATGAAATTCATCTGGAAAAATAAGAGACCCAGAATAGATAAAGCAATCCTTAGTAAGAAGAGTGAAGCAGGTAGCATCACTATACCAGATCTTAAACTATACTACAGAGCAACAGTTACAAAAAAAAAAAATGGTATTGGCACCAAAATAGACTGGTAGACCAATGGTGCAGAATAGAGGACACAGAGACTAACCCACATAATTATATTAGACAAATGTGCCAAAAAATGCATTGGAGAAAAGATGGCCTCTTCAACAAATGCTGCTAGGAAAACTAGAAATCCATATGCAACAAAAAGAAATTAAACCCCTATCTCTCACCATGCACAAAACTGAACTCCAAGTGGATCAAGGACTTAGGAATAAAACCAGAGACCCTGCATCTAATACAAGAAAAAGTAGGTCCAAATCTCCAACATGTCAGATTAGGCCCCCACTCCCTTAATAAGACTCCTATAGCACAAGAATTACAATCAAGTATTAATAAATGGGACAGATTCAAATATTCACTGACTTCCCATATTTTATACAATGGAACAGAAAGTTGTTAAGCAACAAAAGTCCATTGAACTCTCAAGGAAAAAGCAAATACATGAATTTATACATTTAAAAGAAATATTCCTTCCCAGAAAAAAAAATTATGCAAAGTATTCTACAGAAGGACACATCGTAGTAAGGGTTCTGAACATCAAAATTTAAAAAAGGATATTTGGGAAATTAGGAAAAACAGTAATTTGTTCAAAAGATAAAAAAAATTATTCACAGCAACATTTACTAGGACTTTTCTTTTTTTTTTGAGCAATAAGGTTTTGTTTTGTTTTGTTTTTAATTTGTTCTTTTGGACATCCATGACAGTAGAGTCCATTTTGACATACTATACATACATGAGTATAACTTACTCTAATTGGATCCTGTTCTTGTGGTTGTACTTGATGGGAAGTTACACTGGTTGTGTATTCATATATGAACTATATAGTTATGTTCAATTCATTCTACTATGTTTCCTATTTCCGCTCCCTCCTTTCTCTTCATTCCCCTTTGTCTCACTCAATGAAGTTCTATTCTTCTCTTGCACCCCCCTGCCTTTATTGTGTTTTAGAACCTGCTTATCATAGAGGACATTCAGCCTTTGTTGTTTTGGTTTGGCTTATTTCACTTAGCATGATAGTTTCTGATTCCATCTATTTACCAGTAACTGCCATGGTTTCATTCTTCTTTATTGCTGAGTAATAGTCCATGTTGTATATATACCACATTTTCTTTATCTATTCATCTGTTGAAGGATACCTAGATCAGTTCCATAGCTTAACTGTTGTGAATTGAGCTTCTATAAACATCGATGTGGCTGTGACCCTGTAGTATGCTGATTTTAAGTCCTTTGGGTACATGCCAAGGAGTGGGATAAATGGATCAAATGATGGTTCCATTCCAACTCTTCTGAGGAATCTCCATACTTCTTTCCAGAGTGGTTGCACCAATTTGAAGTCCCACCAGAAATATATGAGTGAAACTTTATCCCCATGTTGTCAACAACATTTTTTGTTACTTATATTCTTGATAATTGCCATTCTGACTTGAGAGAGATGGAATATCAATGCAGTTTTAATTTGCATTTCTCTAATTTTTAGAGATGTTGAACATTTTTTTTCATATATTTGCTGTGCACAAGCTTTTAAATTTGATACCATCCCATTTATTTATTCTTGATTTTCCTTCTTGCACTTTAGGAGTCTTGTTGAGGAAGTTGTTTCCTAAGCTGACATGTTGGAGATTTGGGCCTACTCTTTCTTCTAACAGCCACAGAGTCTCTAGTCTAATGCCTAGATCCTTGACCAATTTTGAGTTGAGTTTTGTGCAGGGTGAGAAATAAGGGTTTAATTTCATTTTGCCACCTATGGATTTCTAATTTTCCCAGCACCATTTGTTGAAGTGACTATCTTTTCTCCAATGAATGTTTATGGTACTAATTAGGACATTAAAAGTGTGGAACAAAGTGCTTGAGAAAGGAGACATGGGTCCCCAAATTTTATGCTCAGCTAAACTGTCATTCAAATATTGAAAACAAAGGTCAAATCATTTGATAATGTTTAAAGAAAGATAATCTTGTGCTGATGCACTTAACTTGAAATACCATAATATAAATGTCAGCCCACTAAAAAAAAAATGAAAATATTGTGCAGTGTTGGAAATGACCCCTAAATATAATTAAGAATGTAATTAATTGTAAAATAGACTAAAATAAATGTTGGAATTAGAAAATATTATATAAATATAAATGTACAAAATCAATATTTGGAAGAGGTAGGCAGGGTAAGAGAATGTAGGAGGTGATAAAAGTATGCTGATTTATTTAATTTTAATAGTTGAAATCCAAAATATATTGTTTGAACCTTATGAAATGGATAACAGAAGTAAAGGAGTATTCAGTAGTACAGAAGAATTCTGTACAGTGTAAAAATTTAACAATGATAATATAAAATTACATGTATTAAATTCTTGGAAGAAAAGTGATGATTGTCATCTATCTAACCAACCCATCCCTCAACCCCATACACAACCTGCAACCACACACATACACAGAATGTCCGATAAGAAATCCTAAATAGAAACTAACAGGAACCCAAAACATGTTTTAAATATGTAAAAAATAAGTGGACTTTTTAAAAGGATATCAAGATATTTCCATTTTAAAAAAATCTATTTGGAAGATTTACCATAATATTAAATACAAAGTAAAATGATATATGGAATTTCATACTGAACCATCTTTAAAACATCCACTTTAATCAAAATATTTCAATAACATGTATGTCTCAGTTTATTGGTGCTCCTATAACAACATACCTGAGACTAGGTAATTTATAAAGAATAGAAATGAATTTTCTTATTTGTCTGGAAGCTTGTCTGGAAGTTCCATGTCAGGGTTCCAGCATTCTGGTGAGGGCTGTTCTCTTTGTTTCCAGGATGGTACGGTATTACTATGCCTGCTGTAGGAGACAAACTATATTCTCACAAGGTCAAAAGGACAGAAGGGCAAAAGAGGAAGGAAGTTATTTCCTTCTGCCCTTATATAAGGTTGTTAATTCCATTCATGAGGGCTTCATCATTGGGACTTCATCAGCTCCCCGAAGTCCCACCACTTAATACTATCAAATTGGAGATTTAAGTTTCAACATGAATTTTAAAGAGGACACAAATCTTTAAACAATAGTAACATAAATATTTAGAAACATTTAATATCTGTCAATAATATATATTTATAATTGTATAAATAGGGAAATACTGGGAGCAACCTCATTAAACTCATAGTCAAGACAAGTATATCAATATTCTATCATTCAATATTATTTACTGTCATACTATTTACAGATTAAATAATAATGCAACTTGAAATTCCAAAAAATTAACCTAAAATCTTTTTATAAAAAAGCAATCATATAATATAGTTGAAGCTAATGATTCATTTACAGTATCTATAAAGGCACAAAATACTTATACATAAATGCTTAGTAATAAAGTATTTAGAAATAAACAACAGATGTGCAAGACTCCTAAAAAGAAAACTCTAAAAGTGCCAAAGAGATAAAAGGAGACTTAAACAACAATAGAAAACGGCAGACTATGTTTCTGGAGAGAAAGACTCAACTCATAGAGCTTTATTCTTCCTCCCTAATTATTCTAAGAATTTATTGTGGGATCTAATTCCTAATCCCTTTATTTCCAACTTACAGCTGTTTGCCTCTAGTAAGGAGGTAGTTACTGACACTTTCAAGTTGACTATGTGTGGATGGGGCCTCCATCTCCTTTGAGGGACATAGCAAGGATCCCAGGTGAAAGGGTTTAATGCTAGTAAATCTGCAAAAAAACCCCTCATGCTTAATTCTCTGAGGATCCCAAGGGGAGAAACTTTTGTGTTGACTGGTGTGACTGTGCTATATAAACCTGACCTTGAAAAGACCACAAAGGAAGAGAATGGTGCCGGCTGAATCTTTCCTACACTGAAGGCTGACTGAGAAGAGTGAGACTTCAGACAATCAGTGAAAGACTCATCTCCACTACTCAGAATCTCCCAGCAACCAAACCTGGGCATGATGCTGAAAAAAGATAATAGCTTCTCATCTGACTGGGGCACCAACTACCAGATAGAGGAGGCTTAGACAGAGCATAAATTCTGAAAGTTATCGCCAAAACCCTAAAAACCATAAAAGAAAATGTTAAACATTTTAACCCAGAAAACAATAAAATAACTCTAGGGAGAAAAAACATAAGGAGATTAAGAAGACTTGAAAACCATAAAACTGTTGGAATGAGAAATATGAAACTGTAGAAACTATGACAAGCTTATATTGGAGACAAAGGACTATATTTAAAAATAGCCCCATGTAGTTGTCTAAAAAACAATAAGGACCAATAACCCAGTTTAGAAAAAGAAAACAGGCAAAATTAATGAACAGTCACAGACAAAAAAGTAGTAATGGCCTTTCAACATATGAAAAGATGCTAAATTTTGCTAATTATAAGATGAAGGCATATGAAAAGTATATATTTCTAACATATTTCTAACATAATTTCAAATTGCAAAGATCAAGTCTTTGTCAACCCCCTCTCTTGGGTGAGGGAGGGAAGGAACCACCCTGGTTTCTTTCTGGCAGGGCTTATTTCACAAGGGGATGGTCTTCTTGGGTAGTGGATAGTCTTCTTGGGTAGAGGGCAGGATGGCAGTCTGCAGGTCAGCCCCTTGACTGGACACCCTGTGCAGTAGTAAGTATGTAGCTCAGTCATAGGAGGAGGACCTGCTGGTTTCCAGGAGCATTCAGAGAGTATTAGCTGTGTCTATTGCACTCTTGAGTTTCAGCTGTGTGGGTGTAAATTCCCCCTTGGAATTAAGCAGGCTTCCATAATTCAGCCAGCCTCTGCCATGAAAAAAGTGTGCTTCAAGTTCCAAAAAATGCCAAAAACATTAGACCCAAGCCAATAAGAAATAAGAAAGTGGTTCTATTTTAGGTTACTTTGCAAAGTCTTTTTGTAAAATCCCTATGCAGGTTCTAATCATGAAGTATATAAATGATAAACCTAAGGACAAATAGTGAGGTGAGATTTAATCCCAGATATTTTCTTGTATATTCTAGCAAATCTTTGGTTCTCAGGGGGCTCACGAAGGGAGATCTCCAAGTGCAGATCCCCTACTCTACCTCTATAAACTGTTTTCTATCATCATACTTCTGACACCCAATATGTAGGGGTTTTCCTTACATCAACCAATTTGCCAACTGTCTAGGCACCAACTAGGGGTCCTACATTTCAGTTCAATTCTTACTCTATTTACTTGGAGTTAGCATCAGAGCCCACAATTTAAAAGGCTCATTTCCACAAAATATTATTCTATTTCAAATGCTTATAGCACGTCCCAGGCCCTCCCATACTTCTGACCAACCAGCTATAGATCAAAGGCTCCCCAAAACCCTCCTCAGGTTCAATATCTTGCTAGAATAACTCACAGAATTCAGGCAAACAATTTTGTTGTTTTTTTTTATTGTTGTTATAAAGGATACAACCTAGGAACAGACCTGTAGGATGAACACATAGGGCAAGATATGGGAGCATAGAGCTTCCAAACCTTCTCTAGGCACTCAACCCTCCAAGCACCTTCACGTGTTCACCAACCTAGGAGTTTTCTAAATTTGTTTACAGTGATATTCTTTTTGAGATTTCATTATGCAGGTATGATTGATTAAACCATTGACCTTGAAATGAACTCCATCCACATCTCCTCTATGCTCTCAGGAAGCTGAGAAGGGCTGAAAATTCAAACCCTGCTATGCTTGCGATGTGGTTCAAGTCTGTCTGCAAAGGTTAACTTGCTGAAATCTTGGTCTCTGGTATGGTAGTGGTGAGGTGATAGAAGATTTAAGAGATGGAATGTAATGGAAGATAATCAGATAATGGGGATTAATGTTAGTCTGGAAGAGTAAGTTTAGCTCTCAAGACAGCAGATTGTTGTAAGCCAAACCACCACGCACTGGGCCCCTTCTGCATGTAGCCACTTCCCCATTCTCCATGTTATTACACAGACAAGTAGATCTTCACCAAGACAACCCTGTCTATTCAGAACTATGAACTAAGCAAACATTTTTTTTAAAGGATAGGAAAAGAGACAGAGCTCCTGCAAGCAAGAAAGATTACCCAACTTTTTGTCTTTATACAGTACCTCGTCCCAGGCATTTTGACATAGCAATATGAAACAGACTAATACATCCTCTATTTGCACAGTTGGTTCCTCTGGTCATCAACCCCCCTCTTACAGTTCTCCAGGGGACCCAACCACCAGTCATTTCATTTGCACACAAAAGACACTTTTGTCACTTCCAGCATGACATTTACTCAGTTTCCCCAAACTGGGCTGATAAGGGAATTGGCAAAAAATATGAACAAACACATATAGAAAAGTGGGACCCAGTGGTTCAGCCAACCTCTGATGGAGGAGGACTGACAAGGAGCAGGCTCCACACATTTATTATATGGGTTTTTACATCAAAGGGATTCACTGTGAGAAAGTTACTTTAAAACAGAACTGAGGTCAGAAGTTTGAACAGCCCAATCATAGGCATCAGCTTGTGCCCATAATTCTCCACCCTGGGGATGGCTGGCCCCTGAACCTTAGGTCAGGAACTGATAAACTCCATGGCAACAGTGGAATTTCCCTTTGAACAGGACGTTACCATACAGCTTAGCAGTTTTCTTGGCAAGGAAACATTCCCGAGGGAAGTGTCAGCCTCAGTCTCTGGGCAGTCCAAATGCCCGTAATCCATTTGCTACTCCTGACACACTCTTATCAAGTCTGAGTTTTCTCAGTGTCTGAGAGGATTGAATAATTATACCATTGTATAAGTGGAGTTCAACAGACCACATTCTATTGATCCTCTTCTTAAAATACACTATAACAGAGAAATGGAGACTTCAGATTGTTATCACAAGTCCATTGGCATGGCGGAGAAGATGGTGATAGTGTGAGCTACAGGAGTTAAATAATTTGTATCGGTGTAAACATACGAAATATTCAGAATGGGAAAAATCACAGTTTACTGATTTAGAAATCCAAAGTTCTTTTCTAAAATCCAATTGATTTTAGTTACTCCCCAAAAGTTGCCTTCTGATGACTATCTCTGAAGGACTTATTACCCTCCAAAATGAAACAGAGTGAAGCCTGAAATTTACACTGGTGAATCAGCTACTGCTAATAATCATCTTCCTCCCTCACGATCCATCACCCTCATAACTGTGTTTGAGCATGTCTCATATCTGGCCAAGCTGGCAAAAAAATCTTAAAATAATAATAACAATTTAGAATTGGCTTAGTTAGCTCATTATTATCTAGAGTCTTTGGATTTTCCTCTGGTACATTTTAATGTTTGGCTGAGTCCTATATCATCATGTGACTAAACATAATGTTAATGAATTTTTATAAAGATGATAAATACATTTAAGACAATTCATAGAAGAATCTAAAAAAATGCTTTCTTCCACATATATTATATTTAGAATTCAGCTTTGATGAATAGTTCTCAAAAAGTATAAAATTAAGTTGTCACACTCATATCATGATTGCTTCTTTATAAACAAAGAAAAAAATACATAATGAACACAAGAAAGAATTTTCAGGTTTGTATACGAAGAAGTTTAATGAAATGAAATCATATTGTTGACCTTAAGTCTCCCTTTCATGAATGTTGCCTGTATAGAAAATATTGTTAGGTCCTTTCTGCATATTTACAGATTATTCTTTGGCAGATTATTCCATAATACTTTTGTGATCAGGACTATGCAATGAGTAACACAATCTTCCTAAATATTTGGAGATTATTTTGTGACTGAATGTCAGGAGAAATTTTTTATAATCACAAAATTTTTCTCCAATAAGATGAAGTGAATTTACTAGTCTTGGCAGAATTACAAGGCTTTAGCCCTGGAATTCAGCAGGACCCCCAATCAAAGTGCTTCAGTCATGGCTGGGAGGCAGTTAGACTGGTCATTGCCCATAATCACCCCTGCTCAGCAGCTGACAGATGTTTCTGTATACCTCATTAAAAAAAAAAAAAACTCCTCTACCCACAATCTGTGCATATTGGAAACCCTGGTATTTGTAAGCTTCTGCCTGTAGAAATCTCAAAATTCTTTACCTCGGATGTTAGCAGAAACCACAGTTTCTGGAAGAAAGCATTGAGGTGTGAATCATCAAGACAAATGAACATCAAAGGCTGGAAATGCAAAGTTGCCTTGGAAAATCTAATCTTGGGTGTGAATGACATGGCTGCTGCCAGTTTTCCTTCCCACCCGCTCTGAGGGGGCATCACCCTGCTCTGGGTGCTGGTACTAGAGGCACTAGAGTTACAGTGATGATAAAATACAGCCCACAATCCAGAGTGTCTTCATCTATTTTCTGTCATTTTAATTCTACTTGAAAATATTACTCAGCAATTACCAACTGCAAGTTCCCTGTTGAGAACAGACTCGGTTTCAAGTGTATTGCTGCATTGTTTGCAGAAAACAAAAAATGTACTGGAAATTTCCACTTTTTTTAATAGCTCACATTACTTCTCAGTTCCTCCGAAAATGGCACAGATGCCTTTTGTCAAGCCAGGAATTTCAAGTTTTGAATTAAAAACCATGATCACTATTTTTGGATAGGCACATCAGAAAGTCATAAAGAGACAAAAGGACTACAATCAGAGCTGTCCTCTCTGGGTTTTGCTTTCTCAACTAGCTTTAAAATTTTATGTGCTTTTGAGCTGTGGCCAGTGATCTCTAGAAAATCGCCTATTTGTAAGTTCTATATAAAAAGAATGAACATATGATCTGTGGTGATTCCCAGGAAAGGAAGGACAAATCCACATAAATCAACCATGTATACTAAATTTTAAATCACACTCTGAGTTTTTTGAACTTTTTGTTTCTTTTTAGCTATACATAACATTAGGATTCATTCTGACGTAATTTAAAAAACATGGAATGTAATTTGCTCTAATCCAGTTCCCAGTATTGCCCCTTTTCCTCCCTCCCCTCCTCTCTCCCAGTTCCCTTACCTCTATCCTACTGATCTTTCTGCTATTCAATTTTAGATTGCTCTTTGGTTTGGTTTGGTTAGTGTATTGTGAATGTACACAATGGTGAGATTCACTGCGGTATATTCATGTATGTACGTAGGAAATTTAGGTCAGATTCATTCCTGTTCTTCCCTAATCCCTTTTCTTCTCCCCCCTCCTCTTCTAGTCCACCAGTGTTTCCTCTATTTTGGTGGAATCCTTTACTGCTATAAATATTGATGAGACTGTATCACTATGGTATGCTCATTTTAGATTCTTCTCTTTCTCTCTGTCTCCCCGCCCCTCTTTATTTTGGACTAGCTTTCACATATCAGAGAAACCATTTGATCTTTGGCTTTCTGAGTCTGGCTTATTTCACTTAGCATATAGCCTCTAATTCCATCCACTTACCAGCAAATGCCATAATTTCTTCCTCTTTATAGCTGATACGCCATTATGCATATATATACTACATTTTTTTATCCATTCATCTGTTGAAGTTGGTTTCATAGCTTGGCTATTGTGAATTGTACTGATATAAATATTGATGAGACTGTATCACTATGGTATGCTCATTTTAGATTCTTTTGATATATACTAAGGAAAGGGATAGCTGGGTTATATAGTGATTCCATTCCTAGTTTTTGAAGAATCTCTATACTGCTTTCCAGAGTGGTTGCACCACTTTGCAGTTCCACTGGCAATGGATGAGTATACTTTCCCTCCCCGCCCCCTGCACACTCTCCAAAACTTATTATTTGTATTCTTGATAATTCCCATTTTGACTAGAGTGAGATGGAATCTCAATATAGTTTTTTATTACTAAGTAAGCATTTTATTTTATTTTTTATCTTTTTCTAAACAGAATTTATTTATTTATTTATTTATTATTGGTTGTTCAAAACATTACAAAGCTCTTCACACATCATATTTCATACATTAGATTCAAGTGGATTATGAACTCCCATTTTTACCCCGCATACAGATTGCAGTATCACATTGGTTACACATCCACGTTTTTACATATTGCCATACTAGTGACTGTTGTATTCTGCTACCTTTCCTATCCTCTACTATCCCCCCTCCCCTCCCCTCCCCTCCGCTCCCATCTTCTCTCTCTACCCCATCTACTGTAATTCATTTCTCTCCCTTGTTTTTTTCTTTCCCCTCACATCCTTTTATATGTAATTTTGTATAACAATGAGGGTCTCCTTCCATTTCCATGCAATTTCCCTTCTCTCTCCCTTTCCCTCTCACCTCTCATCCCTGTTTAATGTTAATCTATTTCTCATGCTCTTCCTCTCTGCTCTGTTCTTAGTTGCTCTCCTTATATCAAAGAAGACATTTGGCATTTGTTTTTTAGGGATTGGCTAGCTTCACTTAGCATAATCTGCTCTAATGCCAACCATTTCCCTGCAAATGCCATGATTTTGTCATTTTCTAGTGCTGACTAATACTTCATTGTGTATAAATGCCACATTTTTAATCCATTCATCTATTGAAGGGCATCTACGTTGGTTCTACAGTCTAGCTATTGTGAATTGTGCTGTTATGAACATAGATGTAGCAGTATCCCTATAGTACGCTCTTTTAAGGTCTTTGGGGAATAGTCCGAGAAGGGCAATAGCTGAGTCAAATGGTGGTTCCATTCCCAGCTTTCCCAGGAATCTCCAAACTGCTTTCCAAATTGGCCGCACCAATTTGCAGAACCATCAGCAATGTACAAGTGTATACTTTTCCTCACATCCTCCCCAGCACTTGTTGTTGTTTGACTTCATAATGGCTGCCAATCTTACTGGAGTGAGATGGTATCTTAGGGTGGTTTTGATTTGCATTTCTCTGACTGCTAGAGATGGTGAGCATTTTTTCATGTACTTGTTGATTGAGTGTATGTCCTCCTCTGAGAAGTGTCTGTTGATTGGGTTATTTGTTATCTTATTGTCTAATTTTTTGAGTTCTTTGTATACTCTGGATATTAGGGCTCTATCTGAAGTGTGAGGAGTAAAGATTTGTTCCCAGGATGTAGGCTCCCTATTTACCTCTCTTATTGTTTCTCTTGCTGAGAAAAAAACTTATTAGTTTGAGTAAGTCCCATTTGTTGATTTTTGTTTTTAACTCTTGTGCTATGGGTGTCCTATTAAGGAATTTGGAGCCCAACTACACAATATGTAGACCGAAGCCAACTTTTTCTTCTATCAGACCCAGAGTCTCTGATTTGATATCAGGCTCCTTGATCCATTTTGAGTTAACTTTTGTGCATGGTGAGAGAAAGGGATTCAGTTTCATTTTGTTGCATATGGATTTCCAGTTTTCCCAGCACCATTTGCTGAAGATGCTATCCTTCCTCCATTGCATGCTTTTAGCCCCTTTATTAAATATAAGTTAGTTGTAGCTTTGTGGATTAGTCTCTGTGTCCTCTATTCTGTACCATTGGTCCACCTGCCTGTTTTGGTACCAGTACCATGCTGTTTTTGTTACTATTGCTCTGTAGTACAGTTTGAAATCTGGTATCAATATACCTCCTGATTTACACTTCTTGCTTAGAATTGCTTTTGCTATTCTGGGTCTTTTATTTTTCCATATGAATTTCATGATTGCTTTATCTATTTCTACAAGAAATGCCATTGGGATTTTGATTGGCATTGCATTGAACCTATAGAGAACTTTTGGTAATATCACCATTTTGATGATGTTAGTTCTGCCTATCCATGAACAGGGTATATTTTTCCATCTTCTAAGATCTTCTTCTATTTCTCTCTTTAGGGTTCTTTAGTTTTCATTGTATAAATCTTTCACCTCTTTTGTTGGGTTGATTCCCAAGTATTTTTTTTTTAGGATATTGTGAATGGGGTGGTTTTCCTCATTTCCATTTCAGAAGATTTGTGGCTGATATACAGGAATGCCTTTGATTTATGCGTGTTGATTTTATATCCTGCCACTTTGATGAATTCATTTATTAGCTCTAGTAGTTTCATTGTAGAACCTTTTGGGTCTGCTAGGTATAGGATCATATCATCTGCAAATAGTGATAATTTAAGTTCTTTTTTTCCTGTCTTAATGCCTTTAATTTCTTTTGTCTGTCTAATTGCTCTGGCTAGTATTTGGAGAACTATATTGAATAGATGTGGTGAGAAAGGGCATCCCTGTCTTGTTCCAGATTTTAGAGGGAATGCCTTCAGTTTTTCTCCATTTAGAATGATGCTAGCCTGAGGCTTAGCATATATAGTTTTTACAATGTTGAGGTAAGTTCCTGTTATCCCTAGTTTTTCTAGTGTTTTGAACATAAAGGGATGCTGTACTTTGTCGAATGCTTTTTCTGTGTCTATCGAGATGATCATATGGTTCTTATCTTTAAATCTATTGATGTGGTGAATAACGTTTATTGATTTCCGTATATTGAACCAGCCTTGCATCCCAGAGATGAATCCTACTTGATCATGGTGTACAATTTTTTTGATGTGCTTTTGTATCCGATTCGCCAGGATTTTATTGAGGATTTTTGCATCTAGGTTCATTAGAGACATTGGTCTGTAGTTTTCTTTCTTTGAAGTGTCTTTGTCTGGTTTCGGGATCAGGGTGATGTTGGCCTCATAGAATGAATTTGGAAGAGCTCCTTTTTCTATTTCCTGAAATAGCTTGAAAAGTATTGGTATTAATTCTTCTTTGAAAGTTTTGTAAAACTCTGCTGTATACCCATCTGGTCCTGGGCTTTTCTTTGTTGGAAGTCTTTTGAAGGCTTCTTCTATTTCCTCCTTTGTTATTGGTCTGTTTAAATTGTGTGTATCTTCCTGACTCAATCTGGGCAAATCATATGACTTAAGAAATTTATCAATATCTTCACTATCTTCTATTTTATTGGAATATAGGGTTTCAAAATAGTTTCTAATTATTTTCTGTATTTTTGTAGTGTCTGTTGTGATATTGCCTTTTTCATCCCGTATGTTACTAATTTGAGTTCTCTCTCTCTTCTTAGTTAGCATGGCTAAGGCTCTGTCGATCTTATTTATTTTTTCGAAGAACCAGCTTTTAGTTTTGTCAGTTTTTTCCATGGTTTCTTTTATTTCAATTTCATTGATTTCAGCACTGATTTTAATTATTTCTTGCCTTCTGGTACATTTGCTGTTGTTTTGCTCTTCCTTTTCTAGGTATTTGAGATGAATTGTGAGCTCATTTATTTGTTGGTTTTTTCTTTATTTGAGGAATGAACTCCAGGCAATGAATTTCCCTCTTAAAACTCTTTCATTGTGTCCCATAGATTCCGATATGTTGTGTCTGTATTTTCTTTTATCTCTAAGAATTTTTTAATTTCCTCCTTTATGTCTTCTGTAACCCATTGATCATTCAGTAACATATTGTTCATTTTCCAGGTGATGCAGAATTTTTCCTTCCTTCTTTTATCATTGATTTCCAGTTTCATTCCATTATGATCAGATAAGATGCATTGCATTAACTCCACACCTTTATATTTACTAAGAGTTGCCCCATGGCATAATATATGGTCTATCTTTGAGAAGAATCCATGTGCTGCTGAGAAGAACGTATACCCTCTTGATGATGGTTGATATATTCTATATACGTCAGGTAAGTCTAGGTTATTGATTGTGTTATTGAGTTCTATAGTTTCTTTATTCAGCTTTTGTTTGGAGGATCTGTCCAATGGTGAGAGCAGTGTATTGAAGTCACCCATAATTATTGTGTTGTGGTCTATTTGGTTCTTGAACTTGAGGAGAGTTTGTTTAATGAACGTTGCAGCACCATTATTTGGTGCATACAAATTGATAATTATTATGTCTTGTTGGTGAATGGTTCCTTTTAACAGTATATAGTGTCCTTCTTTATCCCTTTTGATTAAATGAGGTTTGAAGTTGATTTTATTCGATATGAGTATGGCCACTCCTGCTTGCTTCTGAGGACCATATGAATGGTATGATTTTTCCCAACCTTTCACCTTCAGCCTGTGTATGTCTTTTCCTGTCAGATGAGTCTCCTGAAGGCAGCATATTGTTGGGTCTGTTTTTTTAATCCAAGTTACTAGCCTATGTCGCTTGATTGGTGACTTTAAGCCATTAACGTTTAGGGTTACTATTGATGTATGGTTTGTACTTCCAATCATGTTTGTTTGTTTGTTTGTTTGTTTGTTTAATTTTAATTTGGCTTATTTTTCCTCTTTGGTTATTTCCCCCCCCACTTTACTGAGATACCTCCCACTGTTAGTTTTGGGTGCTGTTTTTCATTTCCTCTTCTTGTAGTGTTTTGCTCAAAATGCCTTGCAGTGCTGGTTTTCTGGCTGCAAATTCTTTTAACTTTTGTTTATCATGAAATATTTTAATTTCATTGTCAAAACTGAAGCTTAATTTTGCTGGATACAATATTCTTGGTTGGAATCCATTATTTTTCAGTGTTTGAAATATGTTGTTCCAGGATCTTCTCGCTTTCAATGTCTGTGATGAAAAATCAGCTGTCAACCTAATTGGTTTACCCCTGAATGTAATCTGCCTCCTTTCTCTTGTAGCTTTTAATATTCTCTCCTTGTTCTGTATGTTGGATATCTTCATAATAATGTGTCTTGGAGTTGGTCTATTACAGTTTTGTATGTTTGGTGTCCTGTAGTCTTCCAGAATTTGGCAGTCCATTCCATCTTTCATTTCTGGAAAGTTTTCTAAGATTATTTCATTCAATAGGTTGTTCATTCCTTTGGTTTAGACCTCTATACCTTCTTCTATCCCAATGACTCTTAAGTTTGGTTTTTTTATGACATCCCATATCTCTTGGATGTTTTGCTCATGGTTTCTTACCAGTCTTTCTGCATTGGCTATAGTCTGTTCGAGTTGATAAACTTCGTCTTCATTATCTGATGTTCTGACTTCTATTCGATCTAGTCTATTTGTAATATTCTCATTTAAGTTTTTGATTTGTTTTATGGTTTCCTGCAATTCTAGGATTACTGTTTGATTTTTTTAAAAAATCTCTATCTTCTGGTAAAGTTCATGTTTTGCTATTTGAATTTGCTTTTGTAATTCATTTTCAAAGTATTCTTTCATTGTTTGGACTTGCTGACTAATGACTTCTTTAAGATTCCATTCCATCTGAGTCAGGTATGCCTTGAGTTCTTTCTCTGTCCATTTTTCTGATGTCTCTGGGTTCTCCTGTAAATTTAAGTTATCCTGCATTGTTTGTAATCCTTTTTTCCCTTGTTTTTTCATGGTGCTCATGTTACTTTCCAACTCTGTTTGAATGCTATGTTTCTGTTTTCTCCTATAAATTTGTTTTGGTTTTTATAACTCCAAGATCTCTCCTTTGTGTTGGGAGACAATGTTTAGAGATGTTGGATTTAATTGTGATTTAAGGTAAATTCATTAGTTTCATTAAAGGCTTACAGATTTTGATGGCATATAGAAAATTGAGGTTTGAACTTAGGATTTTATGTTAAGGTCGGGCGATTTGATGGTATGGAGGTTAGTATATGTTAGCTTCTTTGGGGAGTTGCTCAAATACGGGCGGATATTAACAAGAGAATAGACAGGAGTACTTGGGGGTAGTTAAGGGCTTAGGCAGACTATAGACCGACTGGTAGTATTCATCTATTTGCATTTAGTAAATTATACATAATCGGGGTGGTCATGCTTAAGAGGAAAGATAGGGAAAAGGTAAGGAAGCAAATCAAGAAAGAGAGAGGGAGAGAAGAAAGAAAGAGAAAAAATAGAAAAGAAAAAGAAATGATAAAAAAATAATAAAATGCAGTAAAATAAAAATTAGAATAAAAAAATTAAAAAAAATTTAAAATTAAAAAAAACAGGCACTGTTAGGCTTCTATTTTCTTCACTTCCAGTAGGTGGTGCTGTGCCTTCTGGGCCAAGATTTTGCCCTCCGGCTATAGGAAACAATCCGTGTGAGGCCGCTCCCTCCTCCCCCACCTGGTGTCTCTCTAAACCTGTTAGCTTAGGTTTATTTCTGGTCTCTAGTCTCCTTGCTTCTCCTGCCAGACAGGCCTTCCCCAGTGTGATACCTCTCCGCAGTTCAAGGTACCCTCTGGGCCTGCAGTTTCCTGGATGTGGAGCACGGCTATTGGGAACTGGCCCCCTATTGTTTCGATTCCCTCCGATAGCCCCTCCTCCGAGAGCTGGTGAGACAGGTTTCGTTTTCGCCACTGGAGGGAGGGGGGAGTTGGAGGTCAGGTGCCTTTACCTTTCCCCACGCCTCTATTCATGCTCACTCTGATTATCACGCCCCCAGAAAGCCGGGGAGAGATTTTATGTGATTTCCCCGCTGTATGGGAGAAGGGCTAAATGCCACACACCTGTTCTATCGCTGAACTTGCTGCCATCTGTCGGAAACTGGCAATGGTGACGTCAGCTCTCCAAGATGGTGGCCGCTGGCTTCCTCGGTGGGTTGTCTGGTGTGGAGGACAGATCTGGACAGTTTCTCTCCCCCGTCTCAAACCCAGAACTCAGCCTGGAGCACAGTGAGGGCACAGTTGGCAGGACCCCACAGAGTCTGCAGCACAGTTTCTCTGTGTTGCTGGCATGCTGTTTCTCTGCGGGCCACCGATCAATCAGCCTGAATCTCCAGGTGCACGGTTCACTCTCGATTGAGCCACAGTAATTGATCCTCGGGTGATGGAAAACCTTCCTCTAGGTTTCGGTGCACCCCAATTTTGCTGGAAATTCCTAATAAGATAGCTTTTGGCCATTCTAACTTGATATTCACCTTCGCAGTGACACGGTACACGGGGGTGATGCACTCTATTCACCGCCATCTTCCCGCCATCCTCAATATAGTTTTAATTTGCATTTCTGTGATTACTAGAGAAGTTGAACTTTTAAATACATGTTGGTTGTCCAATTACATTTCTTCTTTTGAGAAATGTCTGTTTAGTTTTATTGCTCATTTATTAATTGGGTTATTTGGGTTTTTTTGGTGTCAAGCACATTACATACACATACATATTCTGGATATTATTTTTTAATATAGAGCTGATAAATAAATTTTTATTGTTGTTCAGAGAAGTGAGAGATAGAATAAGGGCTGAAATAAACATTAAGTAATTAATTGTGATTTTATTTAAATTTTGTAGGCAATCGTGTTTGAGAGGAGACAAGAGTTCACATGTGTGACCAAAAACAATCTTTAATATGCCCAGAGGTGGAGCATCTGGGATTCCAATTAGATCAGATGAAAGAAGGGGTAAAAAATATGATTTTGTAAAAGACTGTATGTATGAGATGTTATAGGGTTGCCTGAAAATAACCCAAAGGTTTTGAATTGAATATGTCTAGAGAAATAAATAATTTTGTTCTTTTTTTAAAGATAGACTGATTTATGAATGATCAATCTGGCTAGGGTGGGCTTAAACTCTACTGGCAAGAGAGAGTATTGAATATAAAGTTACTTTATAGGTGCAAAACCTACTTTACATTTCCTGAAAACAGGACTTTGACAAATAGTAGATGCTCATTAAGTATTCGTCGTAGTAAATAAACAAGCCATTTTAAAGTAGAGAGTCTCATTTTCTAATTTACACCTAGTGACAGCTCAAATCATCAGAGAAACTCCTAGCATAAGGGAGAGCTGCCTGCAAGCAGGAAAATTTTTGGACAGTTCATGTTTATAGTAAAAAATGCATACAGGTTTTTTTTTTCCTAAGATTGTCTAAATAATCGATCAAAAAATTAATGTATTACTACCTGGTGACATTAGCATTTATCATTTTAAATCTTCAAATTAAATTTTAACTCTTGGGGGCTATTCCATAATTACTCCACTGTTCACCTCCTTCACCTATGTTCCTCTTTGTGGGCACACTGCCCAGAGAGAACATATGCTACTATTGCAGAAATTGAATACAAATCTATCTTAGCCCAAGGAAAATATGAGCCCTGTGGATGATCCCAGCCCTTATTCGCACATTTATCTTCATTTGTGTTACATCAGAAGTCCCACATCCACTTTCAGTGAGGATGGACAATACTAGTACATCCTGGGTGCGAATGAACCTTGACAGAATTAAAATTGCATGACTTTATTACTTTTCTTTGAGAATCAAAGTTTTGCTCTTTCTCTTTCCTTTCCACCCACAATGATATGAAAAGATGCCAGTATAAGGTGATTGGCTGGGCATTACAGGCACAGTTGAAATAACAGTCAAATGGTCATGTTAGTTTTTGCTCTCTATTCCAATCAGAGAAGAAATGGCCAAATAATCTCTAGAGTTAGACTTTGGGTGGACTGAAAACAATAGAATTTATTTTCCTGTTGTCCTTTGGCTCCAGGAGTTCCCACAGCTCATGTCATATCTTACTGTAAAACTCAGTGACTAGAGACATTGTCTCCTAGTCCTCAGTCCTTGGCTCTTGCTCTCCTTCCATCTTGGTCAGTTGAAGGATTAGGGCTTGGATTTGGTTGAGGTCTCTTAAACCCTAAGGAGACCAATACTGTATGGATCAATAATGAAGGAGACACAGAGACAAGGAGCAGAGAAGATGGCAGAGTGGCTCCTTCTCCAAGCAGCCACAGTGTATTTATACCAATAGGTTACATTACATCCTTAGCACCATAACTACATTATTGTTTAGAGTATCAGTAAGATTGCTTATTCTGAAGTTACATTCTACAGTTACAATATATAATGTTAGAAGCTTTGTGCAGCTCTCAAGAAAGTCTATTGTCTGAAGTTACTGTTAGGCAGCCAGCTCCAGGAGTACCGGAGCTTGATGAAACATTGCAGTTATCTAGCAAGCAAATTCCTTTATTCCCAGGAGTTACGTGCTTGCAATCAAGGTCGAGGCTCTAACTCAGGGGCATCTCAGGTTATTGCCATACCAACTAGACATTGCACATATATTAGCTATATTATTGGATCCTAAGAGAGATCACAGGGCATTCTAAGGGTGGGAAACAGGGTGCCTGTTACCCCCAGGGAGTTCACTCACCAGGGGAATGCTTCCCAGTCAATTTCCATGGTCAGAATCCCTACACAATACATCCATCCATTTGTGCTACTGAATGTCAGAGAGTGGAGAGCCTCAGATGTTTATGGATGTACCCATAAGGAAAGGAAGGCTGAAAACAGAGGTGGTAGACTATAGGGTGGAACTCCTATATGAGACAAGTTCTTTAGAGAACAGAAGACAGCCTCCCTGCAGAAAGAGAAACATGTAAGGTGCTGACCTTCTGGTTACTTCCTGTAATGGATGATGGGGGTTGATTTTATCACACCTTCTTGGATTATGAGTATTGGAGATAGAACAAATCTCTGTAACTGATGAGAACAGTTACTGTTCTGAGCCTCGGAGAAAGCAAGCAGCGTGAAACGCAGGCAGTCTCCAACTGAAATGGTCCACTGAAGCACTGGACTTGGGATTCTGACATGGCTACTAGATTTGCTTTACCTGGAAAGCATCAACAGACTTGCTCTTGACTTCATTTGGAAATTGATGCATAACCCATAAAAGTAGGGAGACTCTGGTCCAGTATACCCATTTGGGGGGGGGGGAGATCACTTTAAACTCTACTTCTGATAGATGGAAAGAGCTGAGAACACTTCCCTTGTTGATTGGGCATGGGGGAATGCCTCTGGTCTGTCCTCTGTGATATCTCCTTGTTGCACAAGAGAATGGTAACTTTCTCTGTCAGGGGAATGTCCTCTTCTACTCCAGTGCTTTAAGTAAAGCTGCTGGCTTGATGCTCAGTTCACAGGGAATCCTCCTAATTGCCTAGCTTGAGATATTGATGTCAATTACCATGACCATCATACCAGGTCAAACGGAAAGCAGACATGTCTGTTCTGCTCAGTGTGCAAAACTCAGACTCCCTCATACCCCTTGGGATGTGAACTGTGGAGGCAGGTTGCACTCGCAGACTCCACTGTCTGTATCACTCAGGCAGCCTCCTGGGAAAAAATCCCATCTGCTGGAGAAAGCAGCTGGAGAGCATTTTCTGAAATGCTGTTGATTGCCACCAATGCTGCCCAGCCCCATCCCAGTGCTGGACTCAGGCACAAAGGAAGGACTGTGTATTTCAATTGCACAGGCTCACACTGCATTCAGACTATGGCAGAAGAGTTCCATTCACCTCTGCAGGAAGAAACCACATGGAATGAAGGTTGTGTCCTGCCCGTCCTGTTCCTGCACAGGGCTGTCTGTGTTCTTCAACTGTCGCTGGTCCTGGTTACTGATGAGATGACTCACTGGTCCATGCCAATGTGACTTTTGAAATTAGCAGGACCTCTCTGTCCTGCTGTCCAACCAGGAGGAACAGAATACCAGCAGATTCCACCCTTGGGACGGAGCATAGAACACTTCCATAGTGGTTGATCTCAAGAAAAACATTCTAATTTTTAAAAAAATTTTGGAGTATTTAGACATATATGATATGATATCTTGGGAGGGGGACCCATCATGAAATTTATTTATATTTCATATATAACACATATAGCCTATGGGTAAATTTGGTGTGCCTATTTTTTTTATTCAAGCCTATATTTTGACTTCAGTCTCTTATGTAAAATCAGGTGTGGAATTTTCCACGCTTGCATCCTATTGGCATTCAGAAAATTTTCATTTTGGATTTTCAGACAAAGAGCAATAAAAATGTGAGACAAATGTTCAATTTAACTAGTTGTGAGGAAAATACAAAGTTAAACCTCAGTGAAAATAACAATTCAGATGCATCATGTTGAAAAAAAATTAAAGTTTGACAACACCAAATACTGAGGAATATATGAAGAAATGAGGACTAACAAAAGGTCCTGGGCGTGTCCTGGGTGTGTATATGTCCCAATGCCCAGACATTTTAATTCTGGACACAAAGTCTGGGACATGTGCCAAGGAGTCAAGTATGAAAAGTAGGGGGATCCAACATGGCGGCCGGCGAGCAAGCAGCATTTCCTATACCTCCGCAGTAACAGGATCAGAGAGACACATAAATACACTTGCATGGGACCTGCTGAAGATCTTCTAACAATATTCCACCGGAAGGAGACCTGCCGATAACTAGTAAGTCTGTGTGAGGGGTCAGTTTGTCCCAGGCGACTGAATCTCGGCAACGCGGATCAGGGACAGATTCCTGCCGGTCACGGCGGCGGCTGATCTGGGCCCTGCAGGACTGAGTCTGGGATCGGCCTCAGGCGGTTCAGCGCTAGGACCCACACTCCTACCACCCCACCCCCCTCCAGCCGGTTCGGAGCAACTCGGATCAGGAACACAATCCTGCCGGTCACGGCGTTGGCTGATCTGGGCCCTGCAGGGCTGAGTTTGGGATCGGCCTCAGGCGGTTCAGCGCTAGGACCCACACTCCTACCACCCCACCCCCCTCCAGCCGGTTCGGAGCAACCCGGATCAGGAACACAATCCTGCCGGTCACGGCGGCGGCTGATCTGGGCCCTGCAGGGCTGAGCCTGGGATCGGCCTCAGGTGGTTCAGCGCTAGGATCCACACTCCTACCACCCCACCCCCCTCCAGCCGGTTCGGAGCGACGCGGATCAGGTTCACAATCCCGCCGGTCACGGCAGCGGCTGATCTGGGCCCTGCAGGACTGAGTCTGGGATCGGCCTCAGACGGTTCTACCACCCCACCCCCCTCCAGCCGGTTCGGACTAACCCGGATCAGGAACACAATCCTGCCAGTCACGGCGGCGGCTGATCTGGGCCCTGCAGGGCTGAGTCTGGGATCGGCCTCAGGTGGTTCAGCGCTAGGATCCACACTCCTACCACCCCACCCCCCTCCAGCCGGTTCGGAGCGACGCGGATCAGGTTCACAATCCCGCCGGTCACGGCAGTGGCTGATCTGGGCCCTGCAGGACTGAGTCTGGGATCGGCCTCAGGTGGTTCAGCGCTAGGATCCACACTCCTACCACCCCACCCCCCTCCAGCCAGTTCGGAGCGACGCAGATCAGGGTCACAATCCCGCCGGTCACGGCAGCGGCTGATCTGGGCCCTGCAGGACTGAGTCTGGGATCGGCCTCAGGCAGTTCAGCACTAGGACCCACACTCCTACCACCCCACCCCCCTCCAGCCGGTTCGGAGCAACTCGGATCAGGAACACAATCCTGCCGGTCCCGGAGTTGGCTGATCTGGGCCCTGCAGGGCTGAGTCTGGGATCGGCCTCAGGCGGTTCAGCGCTAGGATCCACACTCCTACCACCCCACCCCCCTCCAGCCGGTTCGGAGCAACCCAGATCAGGAACACAATCCTGCCGGTCACGGAGGCGGCTGATCTGGGCCCTGCAGGGCTGAGTCTGGGATCGGCCTCAGGTGGTTCAGCGCTAGGATCCACACTCCTACCACCCCACCCCCCTCCAGCCGGTTCGGACTAACCCGGATCAGGAACACAATCCTGCCAGTCACGGCGGCGGCTGATCTGGGCCCTGCAGGGCTGAGTCTGGGATCGGCCTCAGGTGGTTCAGCGCTAGGATCCACACTCCTACCACCCCACCCCCCTCCAGCCGGTTCGGAGCGACGCGGATCAGGTTCACAATCCCGCCGGTCACGGCAGCGGCTGATCTGGGCCCTGCAGGACTGAGTCTGGGATCGGCCTCAGACGGTTCTACCACCCCACCCCCCTCCAGCCGGTTCGGACTAACCCGGATCAGGAACACAATCCTGCCAGTCACGGCGGCGGCTGATCTGGGCCCTGCAGGGCTGAGTCTGGGATCGGCCTCAGGTGGTTCAGCGCTAGGATCCACACTCCTACCACCCCACCCCCCTCCAGCCGGTTCGGAGCGACGCGGATCAGGTTCACAATCCCGCCGGTCACGGCAGTGGCTGATCTGGGCCCTGCAGGACTGAGTCTGGGATTGGCCTCAGGTGGTTCAGCGCTAGGATCCACACTCCTACCACCCCACCCCCCTCCAGCCAGTTCGGAGCGACGCAGATCAGGGTCACAATCCCGCCGGTCACGGCAGCGGCTGATCTGGGCCCTGCAGGACTGAGTCTGGGATCGGCCTCAGGCAGTTCAGCGCTAGGACCCACACTCCTACCACCCCACCCCCCTCCAGCCGGTTCGGAGCAACTCGGATCAGGAACACAATCCTGCCGGTCCCGGAGTTGGCTGATCTGGGCCCTGCAGGGCTGAGTCTGGGATCGGCCTCAGGCGGTTCAGCGCTAGGATCCACACTCCTACCACCCCACCCCCCTCCAGCCGGTTCGGAGCAACCCAGATCAGGAACACAATCCTGCCGGTCACGGAGGCGGCTGATCTGGGCCCTGCAGGACTGAGTCTGGGATCGGCCTCAGGCGGTTCAGCGCTAGGACCCACACTCCTACCACCCCACCCCCCTCCAGCCGGTTCGGAGCAACTCGGATCAGGAACACAATCCTGCCGGTCACGGCTTTGGCTGATCTGGGCCCTGCAGGGCTGGGTCTGGGATCGGCCTCAGGTGGTTCAGCGCTAGGACCCACACTCCTACCACCCCACCCCCCTCCAGCCGGTTCGGAGCAACCCGGATCAGGAACACAATCCTGCCGGTCACGGCGGCGGCTGATCTGGGCCCTGCAGGGCTGAGTCTGGGATCGGCCTCAGGCGGTTCAGCGCTAGGACCCACACTCCTACCACCCCACCCCCCTCCAGCCGGTTCGGAGCGACGCGGATCAGGTTCACAATCCCGCTGGTCACGGCGGAGGCTGATCTGGGCCCTGCAGGGCTGAGTCTGGGATCGGCCTCAGGTGGTTCAGCGCTAGGATCCACACTCCTACCACCCCACCCCCCTCCAGCCGGTTCGGAGCAAAGCGGATCAGGGTCACAATCCCGCCGGTCACGGCAGCGGCTGATCTGGGCCCTGCAGGGCTGAGTCTGGGATTGGCCTCAGGTGGTTCAGCGCTAGGATCCACACTCCTACCACCCCACCCCCCTCCAGCCGGTTCGGAGCAACTCGGATCAGGGACACAATCCCGCGGGTCACGGTGGCGGCTGATCTGGGCCCTGCAGGGCTGAGTCTGGGATTGGCCTCAGGTGGTTCAGCGCTAGGATCCACACTCCTACCACCCCACCCCCCTCCAGCCAGTTCGGAGCAACTCGGATCAGGAACACAATCCTGCCGGTCACGGCGGCGGCTGATCTGGGCCCTGCAGGGCTGAGTCTGTGAACGGCCTCTAGCGGTTTGGCGCTAGGACTTTGGCAGCGCTTAGGGCGGAGTGTCAGCTTTGAGACAGAGGAGAGAAGTGGTCCAGTTTGGTTCCAGACACTGGTCGGACCACAGAGGAGGACAGCAGCCGCCATTTCAAAGAGATGATGTAATCATCCCCATGTTCTACTGATCACAGCTCATTCAGTTACGGAAGAGGTGATTTCAGGCTAGTAAATTTCAAAAACACAACAGTTGCACCAAGCAGAAAGAAGCGCGTGCAGTATGAAAAGACAAGGAAAGAAAGGATCACAAGCAATGCAGGTCAACTCAACTTTAGAAGAGGTAATAGCTGCAACAGATGGAATATCAGATAAAGAGTTCAGGATATATATGCTTCAGATGATCTGGAGTCTCAAGGAAGACATGAGACAGCAAAATCAGACAATGAAAGATCACATTGACAAACAAATCCAGGAAGTAAAAGATCAATTTCACAGGGAGATAGAGGTAATAAAAAACAAACAAATAGAAATACTAGAAATGCAGGAAACAATAAACCAACTTAAAAACTCAATTGAGAATACTACCAGCAGAGTGGATCACTTAGAAGATAGAACATCAGACAATGAAGACAGAGTATTTCAACTTGAAAAGAACATAGATAGCTCAGCAAGTCTACTAAGAAACCATGAGCAGAACATTCAAGAGCTATGGGATAATATCAAAAGACCAAACTTAAGAGTCATTGGGATACAGGAAGGCACAGAGCTCCAAACCAAAGGATTAAGCAATCTATTCAGTGAAATAATACAAGAAAACTTCCCAGACATGAAGAATGTGACAGAATCCCAAATCCTAGAAGCCTACAGGACGCCGAATGTGCAAAATCATAAGAGATCCACACCTAGACACATTATAATGAAGATGTCCAACATACAGAATAAGGAGAGAATTTTAAAAGCTGCAAGAGAAAGAAAGCAGATTACATTTAGGGGTAAACCAATCAGGATAACAGCTGATCTCTCGACACAGACTCTGAAAGCTAGAAGATCCTGGAATAACATATTTCAAACACTGAAAGAAAATGGGTTCCAACCAAGAATCGTGTATCCGGCGAAATTAAGCTTCAGGATAGAAGATGAATTTAAAACCTTCCATGATAAACAAAAGTTAAAAGAATTCGCAGCTAGAAAACCATCTCTTCAAAAAATCCTTGGCAAAACATTACAGGAAGAAGAAATGGAAAATAACACTGAAAACCAACAATGGGAGGTAGGACAGTAAAGGGGGGAAAGTAGTCAAAGAGGATAACAAACCAGGTTTAGTAACATCAATAAACAAATATGGCTGGAAGAACAAATCATATCTCAATAATAACCTTAAATGTTAATGGCTTAAACTCACCAATTAAGAGACACAGGCTAGCAGAATGGATCACAAAACAAGACCCAACAATATGCTGCCTACAGGAGACGCATCTGATAGGAAAAGATATTCATAGACTGAAGGTGAAAGGGTGGGAAAAATCATACCACTCATATGGACTGCGGAAACAAGCAGGAGTGTCCATACTCATATCTAATAAAATAGATTTCAAGCCAAAGTTAATCAAAAGGGATAAAGAAGGACACTTCATACTGCTCAAGGGAACCATACACCAACAAGACATAACAATCATAAATATATATGCCCCAAACAACGGTGCTGCTATGTTCATCAAGCAAACGCTTCTCAAGTTCAAGAGTCTAATAGACCACCATACAATAATCATGGGAGACTTTAATACACCTCTCTCACCACTGGACAGATCTTCCAAACAAAAGTTAAATAAGGAAACTATAGAACTCAATAACATAATTAATAACCTAGACTTAATTGACATATATAGACTATACCACCCAACATCAAGTAATTACACTTTTTTCTCAGCAGCACATGGAACCTTCTCAAAAATAGACCATATATTATGTCACAGGGCAACTCTTAGACAATATAAAGGGGTGGAGATAATACCATGCATCTTATCTGATCATAATGGAATGAAACTGAAAATCAATGATAAAAGAAGGAAGGAAAAATCAAGCATCACCTGGAGAATGAACAATAGGTTGCTTAATGATCAATGGGTTCTAGAAGACATTAAGGAGGAAATTTAAAAATTCCTAGAGTCAAATGAAAACACAGACACAACTTATCGGAATCTATGGGACACATTGAAAGCAGTTCTAAGAGGAAAATTCATTGCTTGGAGTTCATTCCTCAAAAAAAGAAAAAACCAACAAATAAATGATCTCATACTTCATCTCAAAATCCTAGAAAAAGAAGAGCAAATCAACAGCAAAAGAAGTAGAAGGCAAGAAATAATTAAAATCAGAGCTGAAATTAATGAAATTGAAACAAAAGAAACAATTGAAAAAATCGACAAAACTAAAAGTTGGTTTTTTGAAAAAATAAATAAAATTGACAGACCCTTAGCCATGCTAACGAAGAGAAGAAGAGAGAGAACCCAAATTACTAGCATACGGGATGAAAAAGGCAATATCACAACAGACACTTCAGAAATACAGATGATAATCAGAAATTATTTTGAATCCTTATACTCCAATAAAATAGAAGATAGTGAAGGCATAGATAAATTCCTTAAGTCTTATGATCTGCCAAGACTGAGTCAGGAGGACGTAGACAACCTAAACAGACCAATAACAATAGAGGAAATAGAAGAAACCATCAAAAGACTACCAACTAAGAAAAGCCCAGGACCGGATGGGTATACAGCAGAGTTTTACAAAACCTTTAAAGAGGAACTAGCACCAATACTTTTCAAGCTATTTCAGGAAATAGAAAAGGAGGGAGAACTTCCAAATTCGTTCTACGAGGCCAACATCACCCTGATTCCGAAACCAGACAAAGACACTTCAAAGAAAGAAAACTACAGACCAATATCTCTAATGAACCTTGATGCAAAAATCCTCAATAAAATTCTGGCGAATCGGATTCAAATACATATCAAAAAAATTATACACCATGATCAAGTAGGATTCATCCCTGGTATGCAAGGTTGGTTCAATATACGGAAATCAGTAAATGTTATCCACCACATCAATAGACTTAAAAATAAGAACCATATGATCATCTCGATAGATGCAGAAAAAGCTTTCGACAAAGTACAGCATCCCTTTATGTTCAAAACTCTAGAAAAATTAGGGATAACTGGATCATACCTCAACATTGTAAAAGCAATCTATGATAAGCCACAGGCCAGCATCATTCTGAATGGAGAAAAATTGAAGGCATTCCCTCTAAGATCTGGTACAAGACAGGGATGCCCTCTCTCACCACTTCTGTTCAACATAGTCCTCGAAACACTGGCCAGAGCAATTAGGCAGACGAAAGAAATTAAAGGCATAAAAATAGGAAAAGAAGAACTTAAATTATCACTATTTGCAGATGATATGATTCTATACCTAGCAGACCCAAAAGGGTCTACAAAGAAGCTATTAGAGCTAATAAATGAATTCAGCAAAGTGGCAGGATATAAGATCAACACGCATAAATCAAAGGCATTCCTGTATATCAGCGACAAATCCTCTGAAACGGAAATGAGGACAACTACTCCATTCACAATATCCCCCCAAAAAATAAAATACTTGGGAATCAACCTAACAAAAGAGGTGAAAGATTTATACAATGAAAATTACAGAACCCTAAAGAAAGACATAGAAGAAGACCTTAGAAGATGGAAAAATATACCCTGCTCATGGATAGGCAGAACCAACATCATCAAAATGGCGATATTACCAAAAGTCCTATATAAGTTCAATGCAATGCCAATCAAAATCCCAACAGCATATCTTGTAGAAATCGATAAAAGAATCATGAAATTCATATGGAATAATAAAAGACCCAGAATAGCAAAAACAATACTAAGCAGGAAGTGTGAATCAGGCGGTATAGAGATACCAGACTTCAAACTATACTACAGAGCAATAGTAACAAAAACAGCATGGTACTGGTACCTAAACAGGCGGGTGGACCAATGGTACAGAATAGAGGACACAATAACCAATCCACAAAACTACAACTATCTTATTTTTGATAAAGGGGCTAAAAGCATGCAATGGAGGAAGGATAGCATCTTCAACAAATGGTGCTGGGAAAACTGGAAATCCATTTGCACCAAAATGAATCTGAATCCCTATCTCTCGCCGTGCACAAAAGTTAACTCAAAATGGATCAAGGAGCTTGATATTAAATCAGAGACACGGCATCTGATAGAAGAAAAAGTTGGTTATGATCTACACGATGTGGGATCGGGCTCCAAATTCCTCAATAGGACACCCATAGCGCTAGAGTTAACAAATAGAATCAACAAATGGGACTTACTCAAACTAAAAAGTTTTTTCTCAGCAAAAGAAACAATAAGAGAGATAAACAGGGAGCCTACATCCTGGGAACAAATCTTTACTCCACACACTTCAGATAGAGCCCTAATAACCAGAATATACAAAGAACTCAAAAAATTAGACAATAAGATAACAAATAACCCAATCAATAAATGGGCCAAGGACCTCAACAGACACTTCTCAGAGGAGGACATACAATCAATCAATAAGTACATGAAAAAATGCTCACCATCGCTAGCAGTCAGAGAAATGCAAATCAAAACTACCCTAAGATACCATCTCACTCCAGTAAGACTGGCAGCCATTAGGAAGTCAAACAACAATAAGTGCTGGAGAGGATGCGGGGAAAAGGGCACTCTTGTTCATTGCTGGTGGGACTGCAAATTGGTGCAGCCAATTTGGAAAGCAGTATGGAGATTTCTTGGAAAGCTGGGAATGGAACCACCATTTGACCCAGCTATTCCCCTTCTCGGTCTATTCCCTAAAGCCCTAACAAGAGCATGCTACAGGGACACTGCTACATCGATGTTCATAGCAGCTCAATTCACGATAGCAAGACTGTGGAACCAGCCTAGATGCCCTTCAATAGATGAATGGATAAAAAATATGTGGCATTTATATACTATGGAGTATTACTCTGCATTAAGAAACGACAAAATCATAGAATTTGGAGGGAAATGGATGGCATTAGAGCAGATTATGCTAAGTGAAGCTAGTCAATCTTTAAAAAACAAATACCAAATGACTCCTTTGATATAAGGGGAGTAAACAAGGACAGGGCAGGGACGAAGAGCTTGAGAATAAGATTTACATTAAATAGGGATGAGAGGTGGGAGGGAAAGGGAGTGAGAAGGGAAATTGCATGGAAATGGAAGGCGATCCTCAGGGTTATACAAAATGTCATATAAGAGGAAAGGAGGGGCAAGACAAGATAATACAAATGGAAGAAATGATTTACAGTAGAAGGGGTAGAGAGAGAAAAGGGGAGGGGAGGGGAGGGGAGGGGAAGGGAGGGGGGATAGTAGAGAATTGGACAGACAGCAGAATACATCAGAAACTAGAAAGGCAATATGTCAATCAATGGAAGGGAAACTGATGTGATACAGCAATTTGTATACGGGGTAAAAGCGGGAGTTCATAATCCACGTGAATCAACCGTGTAATATTATGTATTAAGAACTATGTAATGTTATGAACGTCCAATAAAAAAAAAAAAAGTATGAAAAGTAATTCCTGTATTATTTGAAATATTTCTAACCAACCTAACTGTACGTCAACAGAATGGATAATTAATGTATGGTATCTTAATTCACTGAAATACTAAAGAGAAATTAAAGTGAGCAAAACCAAGTAACTATCAACATAGATAAATCTCCAAAAATATTAAATAAAAGATGCAGATTGCAGGAGTATAGGTTTAAAATGATACAATTTTTAGTATTTACATTTGAGATAGGGATGCAGGGAATACATTTCAGGTGAGCTATATCAAAGTTAATGGTTTCTGTAAAATGAGCTTACATTTTCCTGCTGTTTGTAAAGTAAATTCACTTCTTGAATGCACTTAGCCAATTAAGGAACCATTCTAAAGTTTTATTGGACTAATTGCCTCCATTTCCTTAATACTAAAACACTATGTTGCTACATCAATTGCTACTTGGGAAAAAAAATAGAACAGCTTTGATGATTATATTAAAAATCCTAAGGCAGAATTCTCAGCTTGCATATTTTAGAATTAATTCCCAAAAGAACACTAACTCCAACTCACAATAAAAGAGTTGATGCTTCATAAAATCGTAATTTCTTAACTAGTATCAAAATTGAGATATCAGGCAGATGGCTCAATAGTCCACATTTTTTTTTAATCCTTTTACTTAAAACACCACAGATTTATTCTGTCACAATGAGAGCAGTGAGAAGTCTGAAATCAAGGTATTCATAAGGCCCCACTCCTTCTGGGGGCTCTAGGGGCAAATCTGCTGTCTCTTTCTACTTTTTTAAATGTTTTTTTAGTTGTTGATAGGCGTTTATTTATTTATTTTTATGTGGTGCTGAGGTTTGAACCCAGTGCCTCACCCATGCTAGGCAAGCACTCTACCTCTGAACCCCATCTCCAGTCCTCTCTTTCTATTTTGATAGCTGCTGACATTTCTTATGGTTGCAACACTCCAGTTTCTACTTCAGTGGTCACATTGCCTCCTCCTCTGTCTCTCCTTTGTGTCTCTCTTATTTTAAGGGCACTTGTCATTGGAGTTAAGGGACCACCTGGAAAATTCAGGTGATCTCATTTCAAGATCCCTAATGACATCTGCCAAGATCCTTTTTTCCAAAAAGGATCACATTGACAGATCGCAGGAATTTGATGTGAGTATATACTGTGAAGGGCACCATTTACCCCACAACAGGTATTTAGTGCCCTTCTGTCTGCATTTTTTTTGGATCTTTAAATTCTTCAGCTGGTAACCCTGCTGTTCTGTGCAAACCAGTGTCCCTTTCATTCCAGGTGGTGGTCTGTGTGCAATCAGCTTGGGTCATGGTCTATTTCTATTTTGTTATTTTGAGGACTCAGTATTTTTAAACAGAGAGTGATACTCTCCTTGAAAGTATCACACATGCCTATCCTCTCAGAAACGTTTTAAGAAAATAATTTCTAATTTATGAGCATAATTCTTATTTACAAGAAAAAACTGTGAAATGAATGAAAATAATTTTTGAAACATTGACAGCAATGTCATGACTCTATAGTAGGGTGCTTCTGGAAATGCCCAGTATCCTCAGGATCCATAACAATTAGAAAAAAATTAAAGGACCCAGGGAGGAAAAGGGCCTTTTTCCCATGGGAATGTGTGTGTGGTGGGGCAGCACACTACATTTTTCTGTCACTACCTGTTTGCCTAAATTTTCAGCTCCTAAACTCAATTTGATCCAGTTGAAAATACTTTCAGGAGTCATTTCTATAGGTTTAGCACAGGCCCTGTTAGAAGTCTTGTCATCACTGAAGGTTTTATTATTAATGTAATGTACCTGAATTTACAAAAGATTGTAGGAATAAGAAGGACTGTTAATAATTTCAGGTAGTTAGAAATACAAGCTCTTATTTACTATCCAAGAAATCTATTCACCTGAATTGCTGGAGTCCTTCAGTTATTAACTGAAAGTTGCTACAGACAACTTGTGTACAATGAAAGAATGAATGGAAATGTCCTGAAGATTGGTCCATTCAGAACATGAATAAACAAAGGTGAATTATGTGTATCCCATCAACAAACTTGTGACCAGAATGCTTATGTTTCCCGGACCTGGATCTTCCTGCAGATAGTATTTATCAAACATGATCTACATAAATTTAAAAGATATTGTACTAATCCTTATAATGACCCCACGAGGTAGATATGCTAAAAAGTACATGCTATAGATGAGCAAATTGAGATTCTAGGATGCTTCCTAATTAGCTGAAGGCCACATTCCTAGATGGTACAAGAATTCAAAGTCTTCTATTTTGATAACAACAATGTCTCTTAGCTCTTTTTGTCTCAAGTTCCCTTTAATTATTAAAATATATGGAGGATCCCCAAAAGCTTTTTTTATGAGAGTCATACCTACTGGTGTATACCATATTGCAAAAATAGAGTGTATAAAACATTTGTTGGTTTTAAAATAAATTATTTTAATAACAATAAAAATAAACCCATTACATAACACAAATAACATATTTTTAAGAAAAGTCACTATCTTCTAAAATTAAAAAAAAAAAACAGTGAAAAGAACAGCACTACTACATTTGTGCAAATCTCTGTAATGCCTGATTTAATAGAACACAGTTGGGATCTCATATTTGTTTCTGCAATCATCCTTTTGTAATATGTCAACTTGGTCAAAGTATGTGAAGCAAACACTTATGAGAATGGTAGAACATTGAGGCATCCAGACCTTATTAGTTTTTTATATTGCTTTCCTCTAAGATGAATCCATGCACCAGAGTTTGAACATCTCTATGGAGATAAGCACAGAAAGAAGAGAAAATGTGCCTTGATAAAGAAAAATGAACCCAGTGACGAATTTAGCTTTTTTCACAATTCTTCCCTGAGATGGCCCTACTGCAAATACTGCCACTATCATTCTCTATTTCTTCCCATTACTATTTTTGATATCCCACTTCTTATGCCCCTTATACTTTGTGCCCAACTCTATTATAAAATTTATCTCCCTTTTGTGAAATTATTGTTTATTATTGTCCCAACCAAGTCCCTTTAGACTATAAAGTAGACAAGAACAAAGACTGTGTCACTCAACTCTATAATTCTAGTACCCAGCACAGTGCCCAGCACAGAAAGTGAACTCTACATACACATTTGAACAAAGGATTGAATGAATGAATGAGTGCCTAACTCAAGTTAGTCTCATCTCTACCTAAATTAAACCTACATTACCCGCTTCTTCCATTATTCTTATGGTTATCATTCATCTACTGAGATGTTCCTTAAAGTCTGGGTCCTGCTTTAATCCTTTCCTGTGATCCCTACACAGTCCTCCTGAAGGATGCTTGAACATTTAAACAGGTCCTCTTTTATAAACAAACCTACCATCATTCACTTTAAGGAAATAAGGTAATTATCAATGGTGATTCAAATAATAACAATATTTTACAAAGTAAAACCTTCACAGCATGAATATGCAACAACGAATCCACTATTATATTTAATTATAATGCACCAATTTTTTAATTAAGTAAACAAAAGGAAATTTGGAAATAATATCTTGGAGGCAAAGAACAGGAGAATCTTCTGATTTCATTTTGCATTTTCTCCGTAAATAATTTTGTGAAAAGGGATGTACACAAAAAGTGTTTTCTTTTAAATAGGAATGCCTCAAAGTAATCCAATTTGATGTCAGATCTGTTTCACATCCAGGGGAACCCAGTGGCACTGAGATTGTAGAGCTGCCCATCCTATCCCCATGAGCCCCATCTTCACCTGAATTCTTTCCAGAAGAAAGTAGTCAGTTTTTCCGAGATTCCCTGTATGTGTGATTTGCAAATGTGCAATATCATCACATTCACAACCACATTTTGGAACAACTCAACCGTAAAACAACAGCAACAACAACAAAAAAAACCTGAACTATATGCACAAGTAAAATTATAAAATAAGATAAAACAAAATCACTTTCATTCAAACTACTTTGATAATTTAAGGAAAATTTGTGTTTCTCCCCTCACTGCACCCCCTTTTCTATCCTGTGAATATTTGTCTTTTTTTTTTTTTGTCTTCTTCTTCTTGCAATCAATGTCTGATCACAAAGATAAACACGAAGTAAAGTAGAAAACACAACATGCTAGGAGTCCCTGGGTCAAATTGAGAGAAACCAAACCAATTATAAGCAGTTTAGAGTCTTCTCTCCTGGTTATTTATAGTCAGAGAGCAACGGTAAAAGTAATGAAAAGTCTTGATCAAGTAGTGAGCCTGCAAAATATTTTTTACTCATTTCTAAGAGTCATGAAAAATACAAAGCACACAAGATTAAAAGGGTAAATATGTGTTCGTCAATCTCATCAGTCTGAAGCTATTTTTTTTTCTTTTGCCAATTATTCAAAATCTTTCTGTGAGATCTTGGTTTCTGGCTGTCCTCTGGAACGCTCCTTTGGAAATGTGTTTTTCTTCCTATGTCACTCATGTGGAAAGACTTTAATTTTCCACCTCCACTTTCCAGTGGAAAGTTGGCCCACTCAACATCACAGCCTGCCGTCTTTATGTTCCCCTCCAGTCCTGGGCTGATCTTGAATGCAGAGTGCACAGTAGAGCAATTACAAAGACTGTTCAGATTTCAGTGTGCCTGACCAAAGGGCAGGAATGGCCAGTTCCTCCAGCTCAGCTTCTTAACGATACTTGGACCCTCCACACGGGACAATAGTATAGCATTTTGTAAAATGATCATGGGTAGCATAAATAATAATAAAAAAATTTTTTCGAAAACCAGCAAACCATGGAAACTTCAATCAGGATTATTATTGTACAACACAGGCACATCAGAAGTGAGATCCCCATAAAATGCTACAGTACTCTTTGCTTCATGTGGTAATGAAATACAAAAGAAAAAAAAGGACTAACATTTTGGACTCTATTTCTATATTATTGAGTAAGTTAGCTAGTAGGACTCTGGAAGGTTGTGTCTTAATTATTACTCAGGTGAGCTGTAGTGAGTTGTGTAAAGACAAGGAAATAATTGGCTAGTCAAGAAACCAGGTTTTCCTTTTCAGAGCAGTGATCAAAATAATGTGATTCAATTGTTGTTGTAATCAGAGCAATTCTGAAGAGAATATGCTCTAAGAAGTTCCAGGGGTGTTGAGAGCCACAGCTGAGTCGGGATGGCGCCTGGTATTGCCAGAAGGAGTGGTTGAGAGGTGACGCCAGCGAGCCATGAAGATGATGATAATTAAGTTAAGCTGTGTATAATTGCTGTGACTGGGTGATGCTGGATTGGGGCAGGCTGTGTATTCAGTTATATATGGACCCCTGCTGTCCGGCAATAGGGCAGCTCCTGCTGCCTGGGAGCCCTCTACTTTTGAGTTCTCCCGGAGTTTCCCGTTGAGTTCCCGTTGAGTTCGCACGGAGCCCAGTTGAGAGCTGGGAGAGTTCCCAGGAAGCGCCTGTGGAGTGCCCATGGAGTTTGGGCAATAAAGGAGTTCCTGTTTGAACCTACAAGTGCCTCGTGGCGGCTCGGTTATTTTGTGCCCAGCCAGACTGCGGCAGAGGGCTCTTACAGAGACGCATCCTTAGGAATTTTTGGAGAAGGGAAGACCCCTTCCAAGGGAGAGGTTAAAAGCTTTATCTGAAATGCATGCCTCAAGTATGGATCCATCAAGCCACCACACCATAACCACATGTTCAAAGATACATAATCACTTACTCACACAGCATTATGCCAAGTTAGAGAGTGTGTTATGTTACCCAAGGAAAGATGCATAAGGAGGAAGAATACCTACCTAAAGTACCATTTGGTAAGTTCATTTACCTCTTTTTTTTTTTTATAAAGAAATGATAGCTGTTTGAGAAGACAGATTTTTTTTTTTTTTAAAGAGTGAGAGAGGGGAGAGAGAGAGAGAGAGAGAGAGAGAGAGAGAGAGAGAGAGAGAGAGAGAGAGAATTTTAATATTTATTTTTTAGTTCTCGGCGGACACAACATCTTTGTTGGTATGTGGTGCTGAGGATCGAACCCGGGCCGCACACACACCAGGCGAGCGAGCTACCACTTGAGCCACATCCCCAGCCCTTCATTTACCTCTTGCTGTTAATAATCTCTTGGATATCAGCTTAATATCATTTCATCATGAGATTCTCTCTGACACCTAATAATCTGTCATCACATTCTTTCTCATGTAAAAAAAATTGTTTCATATTATGTAAAAAATACTGACTCCATTCATTTATTTCCTGTCTCCTCCAAATTACATGAAGACATGAGACTTGATAAATATGTTGACTGAAAGAAAAGATAAATCAATAAATACTGAGTAAATGCTTTACTTATTATTTGAATAAATAATCTTGTACTCTTTTTTACAGATTCCCTATCCCATAGTGTTTGCATGGGTGACCCTAAGAGCAACCTGAGAATTCACAGAAAAAGTAAGACCTCTAAAAATTGTCATGTGGTTTATGGTTAAGTGTCAGGTATGCAGAGGCAAGAGCTTGCATTCTCACTTTGCAATAATCCTTATATGGGCTTGAGTTTTGTTTTTGGTGTTTTTTTTTTTTTGGTTCTTTATTTGTTTGTTTATTTTACTCTTAACAAATAAAATTTACTTTTCATTTAACAAATAAAGTGAACTTACAATTTTACATAGAAAACAGATACATGTTAGGCATGTAAAAAACCTCAGTTTTATATTCTATCTCTGTAAAGTTAGGACTTTTCAGTTCTTATTTCACTTTAGCTCTTGGCAGCATTTATTGCTAATAATCATGTTGGAAGGTAAATTTTAAAAATGCAGTGAACAAGGGTAAGATGATAGAAAGGGTGGGGAGGACTGGCTTAACCAAAAAGCTGATTTGGGCTGCTTGCGAATGCATTAAGGTCTTCTGAGTTTTCAAGAAAAACTGGAGCCACGGATGTTAACTAGCTACGAAAGCCTAGAAATGTTTATCCATGGTGCAACTTCATTTCTTTCTTTGCTATTATTTGGTTCTGGAATATTCCTCAAAGTCCAATGCATTAAAAGCTTGGTTCCCTGCCTGTGGCTATGTTGAGAGGTGGTTAGATTGTTAAATGGTGGGGACTAGTGGGAGGAAATTAGGTCACTGGGTGTGTACTCTTGAAGGGGACATCAAAACCCTGGCTATGGACTTGAGTTCTATAGGCTTCCTGGGGCTTTGTTATCTAATCCAAGGCTTAACCAAATAACCTAAGTCAACAACTTTCATAACCATTTTTCTAGGTCTAACATATCCTCCTTTCTAGGTACCTGATTTTGTCCAGATTTGGAATGTCTCCCAAAAGCTTATGTGCTGAAGACTTGGTCCTCAAGATAGCAATGTCTAGAGGTGGGGCTTTGGGGAAGTGATTAAATAATGGGGGCTCTGACCTTATCAGTGGATTGATCCATCTGATGGATTAATAATTTGAATGGACTAGTAGAAGGAGGTAGAGTCTCTAGGCAGATGGGGCATGGTTGGAGAAAGTAGGTCACAGGGATGTGCCTTTATGGACTAGATCTTGTCCCTGACCCCTGGCCCCCTTTTCTGTTCCCCTCCCTGGTTGAATTGAACTGAGCAGATTTCCTTGGTCACACCTTTCACCATAATGCTCTGGCAATGGAGCCACTCAGCTGACCATGGACTGAAACCTCTGAAACCATGAACAAAAACAAACTTTTCCTCCTTTAGGTTGTTTTTCTTGGGCATTTTTCACAGAGATGAAAATCTGACTAACATAGTACCTGTATTATTGGGAATAGATGGGGTTCTTGCCAGATCTCAGCTATTAATCATCTAAAATCTACCTGTATGTTTTTATTCTGATGTAAATTCTATCACTCTATCATAATATGTTTCTGTTTTAGAGACACTACATTTATATCAGTCTTCAATTCACAAGAACTGCTGATACTCAGGCTTTGGATTTTTCTTTTATATTCCTGACATCATGTCAGGTAGTTCAAAATCAACTAAAGAAAAAATGAAAACAATAAAGAAAATAAAAGCACAAGAAGAGTTGTATTTAAATGAATTATTCATTGCATTGTGTAACACATACAATATAAATTTTGAAAGATGAATAGTTCTTAACTCATTGATTTGAAATCTTTAGCTTTTTCAATTGCACAGCATTTATTACATACTATCTATAGAACCTATGTATATGCTCAATAAATTTATTAATTTTGTCTTCTCATGTTTGCTTACTTTATTCCAAATTCTATATCTTCCATAAGCACTTAGAAACTTGTTAGTAATCAATAACCTGTTTTATAATAATTTTATGGTGACTTATAAAGATAATGCCTGTTAAACTTTTTTATTTATTGCTATTTGTTTACCTACCCAATGCACTCCAAGAGCTAATTAACTCAAAAGAAAATATTGGTTATGGTTAGCAGAATTTTTGCTATTTTTCCACATCTGGTTTTTCTACTCTCTGTGTTCTTTGTTGTTACCCATTTATCTTTGCTTTTTATTTATTAGAGCTTTATGTTTACACATAATCGTTGGTTTCATACCAATAAATTCATACATGCATGGAAATCAATTTCAGTTCATGATTTCTCCCCATTTTCCTTCCCCCCTTTCCCTCACTCCATTCTCCTTCCTCTAGTAGAATTCCTTTGCTTGTCTAATAATTTGTACTTGATTGGTTCTTTGTGTAATCTAATCTTCCCTCTTCCTTAATTTTACTCTAGCTTCCAATATGAGAGAAAATATTCAACTTTGAGTTCTGAGTTTGGCTACCTTCACTTAACCTGATAGTCTCCACTTCCAGATTTTTATGTTTGCTTTAGCACTAAAGAATATTCCATGTAACAAAAAAAAATTAAGTAATTTTAAAATTTAATTAGTTTGAGTGACATCAGTGGAATACAATAAAAAGCTGAAAATTCTTTCCACCATAAAAGCCATTATAAAATTGGTTAAAAAATTAATAATTGTCAAAGTCAACTTTTTCAAGATTCTAGAAATAATCCAAAGCCTTCTACTTCCTTAATAAGAGAGAAAATGTGCTCACAGCCTGTACTAGATTCATGGTCTTGGGTAGGAACAACTCTTGCTTTTCCAGACATAGTGCTACTTCTTAGCACTGCTTAAGCTTGTGTACCAAGGGCCCCAAACTCACCCTCAGATTTCTGATTTTCAGACAGAAATACATGGATGGATCAGGATCTTTCCACTGTGCACTAGGTGCTCATTATTCACATCAGCAGCTGAGTAAATTCATTGGAATGTGTGGGACCAACACATTCCAAGGGGCATGATCTTGTGTACTTTCTCTGCTCTTCCTGTATTGAAACATTGTATTCCTGGAGCCTAATATAAACATTGTGTATTCTCAGTTACCCTGGAACACACATTGACCTTCCTGGATGGTGCTTATGTTTCATTTAATCTTGGTTTCACATACCCTGGCCTCCCAATGAATGGTGAAAGAAAAACAATGCAGAACTAAAAGCCAAATCCTTGAAGAGTAAAAGATTTGGTAAAATGTTAGCCAGACCAGACAAGGGAAAAACTGAAAAAAAGGAAAATAATAAAATTGCTGAAATTAGGAATGAAAGAGGAGACGTTAGTACTTATTGATTATGCTGAAATAAATAATATTATAAAGGAATGCTATAAATAGTTGTATATCAAAGAATTTGACAACTTAAGTACAAAATGGATAAATTACTTGAGACATACAATCTACTAAAAGTTATTTGAGAAGAATTAATGTCAACTTTCACAAACTATTTCAAAAAACAGAAGAAAAAGATATATTTGCCAATTATTCTGAGGCTAGCATCATCCTGATATTGCAACCAGACAATACCACCATAAGAAAACCTCAGATCAATATCCCCTGTGAATATGGGCAGATACACCCAATAAATCTTAGTTAACTAAATCTAGCAAAATATAACTATGAACAAGTGAAATTAATCCCAAGAAAGCTAGGTTGGTTCAATTTATGAAATCAACCAATGTGACTCACCATATTAATAGAATAAAGGATAAAAAATGCAAAAAATATTTAACCAAAGTCAACTTTCTTTCATGATAATTTGGTAAAATACAAAAGAAATGGGAAGATATGTACAAAAGACACAAAAGGAAGGAAAAAAAGAAATATAGCTTTAATATAAATGTCTTGCATTAAAACTCATCATACCTTTACTCCCAAAACTAGTACTCCCTCTAAACCTGTTACTCCCAAATTTCTGAGAAATGTCTGAATTTTTAGTCATAATCTTAAAGTTACTAGAAATTCACCCTTATGAAATTGCCCTGTGTGCCATTAATTAGCCCACTAATAAATTCATTTTTAGAATAGATTGAACAAAGGAAGATATAAAGCCTATAACCAAGTTATTTTTTCAGAAACCTAAAACACCTGGTACATCCTCAACATCATCTACTAAACATATAATGGAAAAGACATCAACCTAAGGAAACTGAGAATAGCCAGAAGGACGTAAACCCTCATGTGATCACCAGACTGATGTCATCCCACAGACTTCCCATGACCAACACTCACCAAGTTTCTTTTTTTTAATACTTATATAGATAATAGTTTATAGCATTTTAGATATACCACTTAATTATCCTAAATATCAAAGCTTGTAAATGTAACTTGTTTTCTGTTTTATCTTCTATAGTATTTTTTTAGCTACTTTTTGTTTTTTATTTATATATGACAGCAGAATGCATTACAATTCTTATTACACATATAGAGCACAATTTTTCCTCTCTGGTTGAATACATAGTATATTCACACCAATTCATGTCTTCATACCTGTACTTTGGACTAATAATTATCATCACAGTCAACCATCATTAATTACTTCATGCCCCCTCCCTTCCCCTCCCACCCCTCTGCCCTCTCTAGAGTTCGTCTATTCCTCCCATGCTTTCCCTCCCTATCCAACTATGAATCAGCCTCCTTATATCAGAGAAAACATTCGTAATTTGGTTTTGGGGGATTGGTGAACTTCACTTAGCATTATCTTCTCCAACTCCATCCATTTACCTGCAAAAAAAAAAGTGTGGCATATATACACAATGGAATATTACTCAGCAATAAAAGAGTATAAAACCAAGTTTCCTTTAAAAAAGGAATCTGAGAACTCCAGAGCCCTGTCTCACTCTCAAGATGGCCTGTGTTCTCCCTTGAATGGGTATTCCTTGCTTTACTAAATAAATCTCTCTTCCTCATTAACTGATCACATGCTGAAACTCTTTTCCATCACATATTTCAATAACCCCATTATCCTGAGTTGAGACTCCCCCCTTTCTGGAACCCCTTTAGATCCCCTTCGATGACAACATCTTAGCAAATTAGAACAGAAGGGAATTTTCTCAATATAATAAAAGGTATCCACAAAAATTCACAGATAGGATTGCATTTAATGGTGAAAGACTGATAATTTCCCGATGTTTCAGAACAAAATGTAAGATCTCATCTCTTGCCACTTTTCATCAAGTTCTAGCCAAGGGCATTTAGGAAAGAAAAGGAAATAAAAAGCATTCAGATTGGAAAAGAAGAAATAAAACTATCTTTATTTGTGAATAATATAATCTTTTGCATATAGAAAATCCTAAGAAATTTACTAGAATTCTATTTTTTTTTATTTTTTTTATTGGTCGTTCATAACATTACATAGTTCTTAATACATCATATTACACGGTTTGACTCAAGTGGATTATGAACTCCCGCTTTTACCCCGTATACAACTTGCTGTATCACATCAGTTACCCTTCCATTGATTGACATATTGCCTTTCTAGTGTCTGATGTATTCTGCTGTCTGTCCTATTGTCTACTATCCCCCCTCCCCTCCCCTCCCCTCCCCTCCCCTTTTCTCTCTCTACCCCTTCTACTGTAAATCATGTCTTCCATTTGTATTCTCTTGACTTACCCCTCCTTACCTCTTATATGACATTTTGTATAACCCTGAGGATCGCCTTCCATTTCCATGCAATTTCCCTTCTCACTCCCTTTCCCTCCCACCTCTCATCCCTGTTTACTGTAAATATTCTTCTCAAGCTCTTCGTCCCTACCCTGTCCTTGTTTACACCCCTTATATCAAAGGAGTCATTTGGTATTTGTTTTTTAAAGATTGACTAGCTTCACTTAGCATAATCTGCTCTAATGCCATCCATTTCCCTCCAAATTCTATAATTTTGTCATTTTTTAATGCAGAGTAATACTCCATAGTGTATAAATGCCACATTTTTTTTTTATCCATTCATCTATTGAAGGGCATCTAGGCTGGTTCCACAGTCTTGCTATCGTGAATTGAGCTGCTATGAACATCGATGTAGCAGTGTCCCTGTAGCATGCTCTTGTTAGGGCTTTAGGGAATAGACCGAGAAGGGGAATAGCTGGGTCAAATGGTGGTTCCATTCCCAGCTTTCCGAGAAATCTCCATACTGCTTTCCAAATTGGCTGCACCAATTTGCAGTCCCACCAGCAATGAACAAGAGTGCCCTTTTCCCCGCATCCTCTCCAGCACTTATTGTTGTTTGACTTCCTAATGGCTGCCAGTCTTACTGGAGTGAGATGGTATCTTAGGGTAGTTTTGATTTGCATTTCTCTGACTGCTAGCGATGGTGAGCATTTTTTCATGTACTTGTTGATTGATTGTATGTCCTCCTCTGAGAAGTGTCTGTTCAGGTCCTTGGCCCATTTATTGATTGGGTTATTTGTTATCTTATTGTCTAATTTTTTGAGTTCTTTGTATATTCTGGTTATTAGGGCTCTATCTGAAGTGTGTGGAGTAAAGATTTGTTCCCAGGATGTAGGCTCCCTATTTATCTCTCTTATTGTTTCTTTTGCTGAGAAAAAACTTTTTAGTTTGAGTAAGTCCCATTTGTTGATTCTATTTGTTAACTCTAGCGCTATGGGTGTCCTATTGAGGAATTTGGAGCCCGATCCCACATCGTGTAGATCATAACCAACTTTTTCTTCTATCAGATGCCGTGTCTCTGATTTAATATCAAGCTCCTTGATCCATTTTGAGTTAACTTTTGTGCACGGCGAGAGATAGGGATTCAGATTCATTTTGGTGCAAATGGATTTCCAGTTTTCCCAGCACCATTTGTTGAAGATGCTATCCTTCCTCCATTGCATGCTTTTAGCCCCTTTATCAAAAATAAGATAGTTGTAGTTTTGTGGATTGGTTACTGTGTCCTCTATTCTGTACCATTGGTCCACCCGCCTGTTTTGGTACCAGTACCATGCTGTTTTTGTTACTATTGCTCTGTAGTATAGTTTGAAGTCTGGTATCGCTATACCGCCTGATTCACACTTCCTGCTTAGTATTGTTTTTGCTATTCTGGGTCTTTTATTATTCCATATGAATTTCATGATTCTTTTATCTATTTCTACAAGATATGCTGTTGGGATTTTGATTGGCATTGCATTGAACTTATAGAGAACTTTTGGTAATATCGCCATTTTGATGATGTTAGTTCTGCCTATCCATGAGCAGGGTATGTTTTTCCATCTTCTAAGGTCTTCTTCTATGTCTTTCTTTAGGGTTCTGTAATTTTCATTGTATAAATCTTTCACCTCTTTTGTTAGGTTGATTCCCAAGTATTTTATTTTTTGGGGGGATATTGTGAATGGAGTAGTTGTCCTCATTTCCGTTTCAGAGGATTTGTCGCTGATATACAGGAATGCCTTTGATTTATGCGTGTTGATCTTATATCCTGCCACTTTGCTGAATTCATTTATTAGCTCTAATAGCTTCTTTGTAGACCCTTTTGGGTCTGCTAGGTATAGAATCATATCATCTGCAAATAGTGATAATTTAAGTTCTTCTTTTCCTATTTTTATGCCTTTAATTTCTTTTGACTGTCTAATTGCTCTGGCCAGTGTTTCGAGGACTATGTTGAACAGAAGTGGTGAGAGAGGGCATCCCTGTCTTGTACCAGATCTTAGAGGGAATGCCTTCAATTTTTCTCCATTCAGAATGATGCTGGCCTGTGGCTTATCATAGATTGCTTTTACAATGTTGAGGTATGATCCTGTTATCCCTAATTTTTCTAGCGTTTTGAACATAAAGGGATGCTGTACTTTGTCGAATGCTTTTTCTGCATCTATTGAGATGATCATATGGTTCTTATTTTTAAGTCTATTGATGTGGTGAATAACATTTATTGATTTCCGTATATTAAACCAGCCTTGCATCCCAGGGATGAATCCTACTTGATCATGATGTATAATTTTTTTGATATGTATTTGAATCCGATTCGCCAGAATTTTATTGAGGATTTTTGCGTCAAGGTTCATTAGAGATATTGGTCTGTAGTTTTCCTTCTTTGATGTGTCTTTGTCTGGTTTCGGAATCAGGGTGATGTTGGCCTCGTAGAATGAATTTGGAAGTTCTCCCTCTTTTTCTATTTCCTGAAATAGCTTGAAAAGTATTGGTGTTAGTTCCTCTTTAAAGGTTTTGTAAAACTCTGCTGTATACCCATCCGGTCCTGGGCTTTTCTTAGTTGGTAGTCTTTTGATGGTTTCTTCTATTTCCTCTATTGTTATTGGTCTGTTTAGGTTGTCTATATCCTCCTGGCTCAATCTGGGCAGATCATAGGACTCAAGGAATTTATCTATGCCTTCACTATCTTCTATTTTATTGGAGTATAAGGATTCAAAGTAATTTCTGATTATCTTCTGTATTTCTGAAGTGTCTGTTGTGATATTGTCTTTTTCATCCCGTATGCTAGTAATTTGGGTTCTCTCTCTTCTTCTCTTCGTTAGCATGGCTAAGGGTCTGTCAATTTTATTTATTTTTTCAAAGAACCAGCTTTTAGTTTTGTCAATTTTTTCAATTGTTTCTTTTGTTTCAATTTCATTAATTTCAGCTCTGATTTTAATTATTTCTTGCCTTCTACTTCTTTTGCTGTTGTTTTGCTCTTCTTTTTCTAGGATTTTGAGATGAAGTATGAGATCATTTATTTGTTGGTTTTTTCTTTTTTTGAGGAGTGAACTCCAAGCAATGAATTTTCCTCTTAGAACTGCTTTCAATGTGTCCCATAGATTCCGATATGTTGTGTCTGTGTTTTCATTTAACTCTAGGAATTTTTTAATTTCCTCCTTGATGTCTTCTAAAACCCATTGATCACTCAGCAACCTATTGTTCATTCTCCAGGTGATGCTTGCTTTTTCCTTTCTTCTTTTATCATTGATTTTCAGTTTCATTCCATTATGATCAGATAAGATGCATGGTATTATCTCTACCCCTTTGTATTGTCTAAGAGTTGCCCTGTGACATAGTATATGGTCTATTTTTGAGAAGGTTCCATGTGCTGCTGAGAAAAAAAGTGTAGCTACTTGATGTTGGGTGGTATAGTCTATATATGTCAATTAAGTCTAGGTTGTTAATTGTGTTATTGAGTTCTATAGTTTCCTTATTTAACTTTTGTTTGGAAGATCTGTCCAGTGGTGAGAGAGGTGTGTTGAAGTCTCCCATGATTATTGTATGTTGGTCTATTAGACTCTTGAACTTGAGAAGAGTTTGCTTGATGAATACAGCTGCACCATTATTTGGGGCATATATATTTATGATTGTTATGTCTTGTTGGTGTATGGTTCCCTTGAGCAGTATGAAGTGTCCTTCTATATCCCTTTTGATTAGCTTTGGCTTGAAATCTATTTTATTAGATATGAGTATGGACACTCCTGCTTGTTTCCGCGGTCCATATGAGTGATATGATTTTTCCCAACCTTTCACCTTCAGTCTATGTATATCTTTTCCTATCAAATGCGTCTCCTGTAGACAGCATATTGTTGGGTCTTGTTTTTTGATCCATTCTACTAGCCTGTGTCTCTTAATTGGTGAGTTTAAGCCATTAACATTTAGGGTTATTATTGAGATATGGTTTGTTCTTCTATCCATATTTGTTTATTGATGTTACTAAACCTGATTTGTTATCCTCTTTGACTACTTTCCCCCCTTTACTGTCCTACCTCCCATTGTTGGTTTTCAATGTTGTTTTCCATTTCCTCTTCCTGTAATGTTTTGCCAAGGATTTTTTGAAGAGATGGTTTTCTAGCTGCGAATTCTTTTAACTTTTGTTTATTGTGGAAGGTTTTAATTTCATCTTCTAACCTGAAGCTTAATTTCGCCGGATACACGATTCTTGGTTGGAGCCCATTGTCTTTCAGTGTTTGAAATATGTTATTCCAGGATCTTCTAGCTTTCAGAGTCTGTGTTGAGAGATCAGCTGTTATCCTGATTGGTTTACCCCTAAATGTAATCTGCTTTCTTTCTCTTGCAGCTTTTAAAATTCTCTCCTTATTCTGTATGTTGGACATCTTCATTATAATGTGTCTAGGTGTGGATCTCTTATGATTTTGCACATTCGGCGTCCTGTAGGCTTCTAGGATTTGGGATTCTGTCTCAATCTTCAATTCTGGGAAGTTTTCTCGTATCATTTCACTGAATAGACTGTTTATTCCTTTGGAATGGAGCTCTGTGCCTTCCTGTATCCCAATGACTCTTAAATTTGGTCTTTTGATATTGTCCCATAATTCTTGGATGTTCTGCTCATGGTTTCTTAGCAGACTTGCTGAGCTGTCTATGTTCTTTTCCAGTTGAAATACTTTGTCTTCATTGTCTGATGTTCTCTCTTCTAAGTGATCTACTCTGCTGGTAGTATTCTCAATTGAGTTTTTAAGTTGGTTTATTGTTTCCTGCATTTCTAGAATTTCAATTTGTTTGTTTTTTATTACCTCTATCTCCCTGTGAAATTGATCTTTTACTTCCTGGATTTGTTTGTCAATGTGATCTTTCATTGTCTGATTTTGCTGTCTCATGTCTTCCTTGAGACTCCAGATCATCTGAAGCATATATATCCTGAACTCTTTATCTGATATTCCATCTGTTGCAGCTATTACCTCTTCTAAAGTTGAGTTGACCTGCATTGCTTGTGGACCTTTCTTTCCTTGTCTTTTCATACTGCTCGCGTTTCTTTCTGCTTGGTGCAACTGTTGTGTTTTGAAATTTACCCCCTATTTATTTATGTTGCTCTTGTATACTTGAAAAGTCTCCCTTGCAGGTGCGGGCGGTGGCTGTGCCCCTACTCCAATTGGGGTGACGTGTCTACCACGCTGGCGGCTCTCTGGGCCTGTTCCGGGAGTGGAAGGCGGCTCTGCTCTGTCCCTATTCCAATTGGGGTGTCGTGACTACAATGCTGGCAGATCGCTGGGCCTGTTCCGGGCGTGGGCAGTGGGCTTGGCTGGCGGGATTCCACCTAATGGCAGTCCCTAACCTCCCTGCTTGCTAATTAATGGCTTCTCTGAGGCGCCACGCCTTCTGTAGCTGCGGGGCAGGCCGCGCGAATCAGTTGGCCTGGATCTCCGGGGTCCTGCTGCTGGCTGTTTTGATGTTGCAAGCTGTTGGAGAGTGGTGGTGTATTCTTCAGCTTTCCCGGATGGTGGCCACTGACTGCCTGGATGGAGTGTCCGCTGTTTTGATGTTGCACTCTGAAGGAGAGTGGCGGTGTATCCTTCAGCTTTCCCGGATGGTGGCCGCTGACTGCCTCGGCAGAGTGTCCGCTGTGGGGGATGGGACTGTACCGCTTCCTTCCCCTTCTGAGAACCCGTGCTCGGCCCAAGGGTCCGTGTGGGCTTGGCTGGTGGGATTCCACCTAATGGCCTTCCCTAACCTCCCTGCTTGCCAATTAATGGCTTCACTGAGGCGCCACGCCTTCTGTAGCCGCAGGGCAGGCCACGCGAATCAGTTGGCCTGGCTCTCCGGGCCCTGCTGCAGGCTGCTGGGATCCCTGGCACTCTATCACTTTGATTTTTTCTGCTTGCCCCTCCCCCAGCGCTGGCTAGCCAGGTTTCCTTTTGGCTGCTACTGGGAGGAGGGGTTGGAGGTCAGGTGTCTCTGGTTTCCCCCTAGCCTGTATGGAGGTTCAGCTTGATATTCCCTCTCCCGGCAAGCCTAGGAGAGATTTTATGCGAATTCCCGCTGTCTGGGGGGTGAGCTGAATGACACCGACCTGTTTTGATGTCGCACTCTGAAGGAGAGTGGCGGTGTATCCTTCAGCTTTCCCGGATGGTGGCCCTAGAATTCTATATATAGCTCAGTCATTATATTTAATGCTTTGTTAGTCTGTTTACCAGTTTATCATCCCCATGAAAACCTAAGTTTCTGGAGTCTGGGTCATCATTGATGCACACACTTAGGAATACTTGGTAAACAAGTAACCGAAGCATTAGGAAGAGTAGCACTTGGGATTTGGACCTGAGTTGTAAACCCAGATCTGCATTGAAAGTGTAATTAATTTTCTAACCTTCATCTTTCATCTGTAGCATTGTTTAAAAAGAAACTACTAGTTACAATTACTGCAATTTAAGACAATTTAAGTTGTCTTAAATATATAGAAAGCTTAAACATCAAAGAACCCTACAAATCCCTCAGGTCTCAGTTTATTTTAACTCTAAAATGGGAAGGACGGCTCATACCTGCCTAGATAATTTCTATAAAGATCAATCTGGATAATCTCATAAGCACTTAGGGCATTTGGCACATATTTGGTATTTGCATCGTAGTTAATAATACCTTAATTTCCTGGTTCATTCCCCTCCTCCACTATCACCTTCTCAGTGAGGCCCCATATGGCTATTTCTCCTACTCCATCCCAACCTACACCACCACACAACAGTACCCCTTAATTTGCTCTATAATTTTATTTATTGTTTATCCCATTCTCATATACTACTAATACTTTATATTTTTCTTTAATTATTAGAATGCAAACTCCACAAGAGTAGAAATTTGCTCAGTCTTTTTATTTTCACAATATACTCTCACCTTCTACAAAAATGCCTGCCACATAGTATGTATTTAAGAAATATACTTTGAGTCAGCAGCTCTGGAGGCTGAAGCAGGAGGATCATGAGTTCAAAGCCAGCCTCATCAAAAGTGAGGCATTAAGCAATGCAGTGAGACCCTGTCTCTAAATAAAATACAAAACAGGACTGGGGATGTGGTTCAGTGGTTGAGTGCCTTTGGATTCAATCCCCAGTATCAAAATAAAAAAAAATACACTCTGACTTTTAAGAAATATATACTCTCTTTTGATCAGGTAGGCATTTAAAAAAAAAAAAGCATGGAGAATTTTGTCAGCATGGAGTTATGAAAACAACGGATTGAGCAGAGCCCCACTTTAATAAATTGCTCCATTAATAATCACTAAGCATTGATTGAATCCACTTTGGAATAATGACTGTGCCAGCCCCTTTTCAAGGGGTACAGAAGAATTTTAAAATAAGCTACTTATAATCCAGTTGAGTACACAAAAGGAACAAATTTGGTACAATTAGTGCCCACTGCAAACTACTATAGAATTTTTTGGCTCAGACCAAGTGCTGATTGAATTTAGATAAGAGAGGAATAATTGAGGGTTAAGAATGGTAAGAAATGTCTCCTTGGAGGTCATAACATTTGGCTTGGGTCTGGGAATATGGGTAAAATTTGGATAGATCTTTAATCAGCACAGTAATGTTACAGGGTAGGAATTGTACACCTTTATGAGTTGTTGAGAGCCATAGCTGAAGGGGCCCCAGCAAACTTCCAGCTGCCGGCTGATGATTGGCTCACAGCGGCCCCAGCAACATCTAGCTGATTGGCTCCTCTGTGGTGATGCTCATTGAGCTGTTTCCCCGCCCTTTCAGACTGCCAGCTGATGATTGGCTCACAGTGGCCCCAGCAACATGTAGCTGATTGGCTCCTCTGCGGTGATGCTCATTGGGCTGTTTCCCTGCCCTTTCAGACCACGGAGCTGCTCATTGGGGGACTTTTTGGCTCTGCCCATGTGACCCAGCCAATCGGCCTCAAGAGCAGGAGGATTGTGGGAGGTGGAGAGGCTGGTGGTTGAGAGAGAGGCTTATGGGAGCCGGTGGTGGCAGTTGGGCTCTGAGGGTTTTTCCTGAGGAGCTGTTTTGTTTGGTGTGTGTGGTTCTAAAAATAAAGTTCGTTTCTTTTGACAAGTGGCTCCTGAATCGTGCCCAGCCAGACTGCGGCAATGAGCAAAGCTATAGGGAGATGCAAAGAAGTTACGTAACTGGTCTGAGGCCACACAGGGTTGTGATGCCAAAATGTGGAGCTGCCACAACACAGATTGTAGACTCAAGCTAGATCACAGAGGTTGAGAAATAGAAACCCCAAAATTTCTGAGTGGTTCACTTCCACAGCAAAGAGATATTTAAGTCACAGTAAGATTAGAACAAGAGGTATTTCAAATATGAGGTTAGGTGGTCATTTTAAGTTATGAAACTCTTTAAGTTAATTTGCTTGACTTAACAGTTAGTGTTATTATAAATGATAACTTTGGAAATTGACAAGACAGAGGCATATAAGAGGATTTTTTGGCTCCTTGGATACAGGGAATAATGAGGGACCACCAATGATGACTCCATCATTTGAGCCTTTGTGACTAGAAGAGTGACATCACACTTGCTAGAGCCAGGAAAGGACAGAGAAGTAACTACAAGGAGGGTAGGAAAGCAGAACAGGATAAGTTCAGTTAATATTCTGGATCTACAAATTTAGTAATAGTCTAGTTCATGAGAATTGAAATAAAATATTTCTAAATATTTCTAAATCTATGTATTGGGACACATGATTTGCAATGTTGGCTAGGCACTGATTGAATCTACTTTGGAATAATGAAATCTATGAAGCCTGCCGTGGTGGACATGGTTTGAACGTGTCCCCCAAGCGCTCTCATGTTGCAAGTTTTGCCCTCACTGTGACGATGTTGAGGTAGTAGCAATTTTAAGAGGAGGGACCTAGTGGAAGGTGATTAGGTCATTGGGGGAGGGCACTATCCTCCCTTGGAGGGGGTTAATGTAGTGCCCAGGGAATCCTGCTTAGTTCCTGTAAGAGTCGATTGTCATAAAAAGAGCAAGACTGGCCTCTTCCCATCCTCTGGCTTCCCGTATCATCCTATGATCTCTTCCTCTTTCCTGTACTCTAACATGGTGCTACTGCCACACAATCACACAGGACCAAATAGGACCCTCACCAGATGCCAAATAGACAAGTTTACTCAATTTTAGACTTTCAGCTTCCAAAACTGTGAGATAACTAAAATCTCTATTCTTTATAAAGCACCTGGCTTTAAGTATTTTGTGATAGCCAGAAAAAAATGGACTAATAACAGCTTAATTTCTAGACATATAGGACTCCCCTATGGAGCTGTATGTCAGGACTGCTGAGGAAGAGGACAGCATACCCAACGTTAGGTGCTACTGCAGTCACTACAGCCCGTGACTCCTGGAGCACTTGACCTGATGCTATTCTATGGCAGCATAGATGGTTTCACCTCTGCTGTTGCAACAACAATTGTTCCGTCCTTCTGGAACCTAGAAAAAAAATCAAGACCCACTTCTACTGTATGTAGCAACCGTAGTGTTCTCAAATGTTTCATGTGTACTTAATGTTGATAGTTTTGCTCCTCAGTCCTTGGGACCACCAAAGGTTAGTAGCACCAATTCAAATGATTCTAGCTTTCTATACTTAGGGATGTTGAGGGATGGTTCTTACCACGATGCTGGGCTCCAAGTTTGAGGCAGCTCCGCTCACCCTAGCAAGTTCATGTATGTTCTGGAGAAAAGGAAGTGGCTAGCCTCAAACTGGACCTCTTTCCTTATGCTCTCACTTCTGAAAACTTTGGTGTGGCTAATTGTACCCACTAAAGAAAAAATATTTTGCTTTCATTTGTTCTTTCTGCGTGCAATTCTTGAAGAGAGTAAGAAAGGCAGAGAGTCGAAGAAGGGTTCTTAAGTAAACACATAGAGGTCATGAAGAAAGAGGAGAGAGAGAGAGAAGAAACAAGTTTTCTTACAAAATTCAAATTACACTTTATATTTTCTGTATGCACTGAGCTGATGAGAACGTAGAAGTATTTTCTCACCCACCATCTACCCCGCCTGTACTGCAGAGCCCACTCAGAGGTCACTGCCACTCAAATTTAGTCCTCCACTTTACCATCAGGTAAACTCCCATTCTATTGCTATTATCTGCTTTTACTTACATTATAGAAACACATCATCAAGGACTTTTTAAATCCCTTGTTATAGTTTGGATATGAAGTATCCCCCAAGAGTTCTTGTGTTGATGCAGGAAGTGAAATGGTTAGATTATGAGACCTATTAACTAACAAGTGGATTTATCCATTTGATGGATTGATTTGAATGGAATCATGAGTGGTAACTGATGGTCAAGCAATCAGAGTAATGGAACTCCATTAAGGTCTTGCTCAAATGTAAAGACCACTCCATGAGGCTAACCAGTGGAAACATTTCAGCCAACTCCTTTGTTCCACAACAATGGGAAAATAGAAGGTGGGTGTGAACCTGGATGGAAATGACAGGAAGGATTCAAACTCAAAGGCTAAATTTCATAGCCAATATCCTTGATACTTTTTCAATGCCTATTTAACATAACTTGACCAATAGCATTGGTACTATTTCAATGCCTGTTTAACATAGATTTTGGGTAAATGCTCATATCTTCAAACCATAGAAATTCCGAGGCTCACACACTAAAATGACATCCTGCTATCAGGTCCCCTCCCCCATTGCAGGAGTTCTAGCGCTCCTTTTCTCACTTAAGTAAATCCTACTCCAATTACTCTTGCTGTCCGTTTTCTCCATGTATTTTACTCTTCAAATTTGTGAGACAAGAACACAGAAGGAAATTGGTGAGGCCTGCAACCTGCACACACCCCAGCTGCCCAACAGAAGTGGAGAATCTAGTTTCATCTCAAACTCTAGTTTCAGTACCTGTAGGCAAGGGGGACACAGCTGGAGGAAGTGGATCACAGGGGCCATGTCTTGGGGATTGCATATTTCCTTCCAACCTCCTCATGCTCCTTCTTTATGCTTTACCAGCTGCCGTGAGCTGAACAGCTTTCTTTTGCCATGCCCTGCTGCCACAATGGCCACCTCACCTTGGGCCCAGAGCAATGGAGTTGGCTGACCATGAACGGAACCTCTGAGACCATGAGCCCAAATAAACTTTTACTCCTCTAAGTTGTTTTTGATCAGGTATTTTGGTCACAGCCACAAAAATCTGACTAATACACCCTGATTTGAAACTGTTCTATTTATAATAAGTTCCTCATCTTGATTGGCTTCAGTGTTCATACAGCAACCTGTCCATCACCCTAATCTCAAACTCCTCCATCTTATTAACTGCTGTTATAAGGCCTCCACTTCACAATCATTCTCACGCCCATTGTTATCTTAGCGCAGACTTCCTAAAAAGAGAGTAAAAATGTCTATGCTGACATGTTAATAGGTTGTGCAAATCTGGAAAAAGTAGGAATAAGAGCAACAAGAAGGCAGGAGAGGTGGGAAAGGAGGTAGGTTATGTACTGGCCATGACTTAGGACCAGGGGCACCTGTCTACAATAAAGCCACACAAGCTGTTGTTAGTTGTATAATCCCAGCAAGAGAGCAAGACAGAGTTCATGTGCAGGCCTCCACAGCCCATTAGTCAATACTTTAAGGAATGCTCACTTTCAGAGGTTTCCAAGTTGGCTATGTGTGGGCACCAAAGGGATCTCTGAGCATAAGAGAGAGAACCCAAGCAGGAGGCAAGAGATGCACAGCATGTGTTTAAGTCCGAGCCCATGTTGCTGACACTCCAGCTGGAGCACAAATAGCCAAGATCTTATTTCATTTATCTAAAGTACCTATACCATTTACTGGGCACAGTAGGTATGCAAATGTACACAAAACAAGACCAGAGAGAAACGCAACTTAATATGACAGGACACACTCTAAAGACAGTCTCAGAGGAACTGAAAGTGGCTCTATTGACCACATAGCTCTGTACTCTTGGCCTTTCCTTTTGCTCCTCTCCTCATAAGAGTAAAAAATCAATCTTTCTGATTGATGCTTCTGAAATTTTACATTAAAAAAAGAGGCAAAATGAAGCAAAACAGTGACTTTTTTGTGAATATCCTTTGCAGGAACAATCAAAGCTAGGGTTCAGAGGCTATGGTTTTATATCAAAATATATTCTTTATGGCTAGGATTTTGTTTCTTTTTAATTTTATTTTTCATGGGCACATAATAATTGTATATAATTATGGGTTCTGATATGATATTTCTATTCATGTATAAAATGTATGATTATTAAATCAGAGTAAATTGCATATCATTCCAAACATTTATCATTTCTTTGTGGTGAGAACAAACTCCTCTCTTCTGTTTTCAAACATAAGATATTTTATTGCTAACTATAGTCACTCTACTGTGCTATAGAACACTAGAACTTACTCCTTCTATTTAAATGTAACTTTGTACCTGTTAATCAATCTTCTCTTCCTCCAGTTCCCCTACCCAATTTCTAGTAACTACTACTCTTCTCTCTACTTCTATGAGATAAAGTTTTAGTTTATATGTATGAATGAAAATAAGCAATATCTCTCTGTACCTAGCTTATTTCACTTAATAATGTTTTCCAAGTTTATCCATATTGCTGAAAATGGTTTCATCCTTTTAGAAGGCTATTTTTCCTTCATGTATGTAAGTCAGAGTATACCACATTTTTTATCCATTTATTCATTGATTGACACTTAAGTAAACTCCCTATTATTTCCCATTTTAAGTAGTGCTTCAGTGAACATGGAAGTGCAGATATCTCTTCAACATCCTGATTTCCTTTCTTTTAGATATATACCCGATAGTGAATTAGTGGATCATATGGTATAAACTGCCTTTATAATCATCTTCATTTCCATAGTTATTTGGAAAACTGGCTACAGTAATGCAATCTAGTTCACCATATAACATTGTATGCTTACAACATGAGTATAAGGGAATTGAAGAGGGAAAGTTTCTTAAAAACATGGTGCAAAAATATTTCTGACTATTTTTAGAATCATCCTGTAAAGATATGAATGTTAAAGCAGATACTTGGGGGGTTGCTTAGCAGCCTTTGATGATACTGGAGTACACAATCATGTAGGAAAGGCACAGGGCTGCCAAGTCACCCTGAAATTCCTGTTTAGTTTAGAGAACATGAGGGGGAAAGAACATCTTTGCTGTCTTTGGACCACACTCCCTCTGTTCAACTTTACCATGAACCTGCATTTTGAAACTTCTCTAGCTCCTCTGTTTACATAAGATTAATATTTTCCAGAAAGAAACTTTAAAATATAAGCAAAAGAAAATGAATAAAAATTTACATGTGCAAATTTGTGGACATGTTTGTATAGCTCAGGCAGCTGGGGAAATGGGGGTACAGCGAACACATCACCTACTTTCTTTCCTATTCTGGATGTTTTTTAGATATTTAGTTGTCAATGGACCTTTGTTTTATTTATTTGTATGCAGTGCTGAGGATTGAACCCAGAGCCTCACACATGCTTGGCAAGAGCTCTACCACCAAGCCACAACCCCAGCTCCTATTCTGGATTTTTTTTTTTGTATAGGGTTCATTCTCTCAAGTATATCAGATATAATCTGTACCCCAGCCTTTGTAGAAACTAAAACAAAACCAAACAAAAGTGATTTCTTGTGTTGGTTGGTTCACTGTTTGATTAGAAGATAACTACAGTTGTAGAATTTTCTAATGACAAGGCATGATCTGTATCTCTAATCATGAGAGCTTAAAATTGCTCTATATCAAATGATTTTATTAGCCTCAGACTGCAAAGAAAATATAGCCTCCATGAATTTCTAGCCTCTTGATTACCTGCCAATCATCCTATCATAGACTGAATCCAGGTTGAGTTTAAAGTACTGCATGCAATCAGTACATCTCTCATCAGTGAATAGCCTTTGGAAGAAAGTTGCAAATTAAGACTTGGAAGTAAGACAAAGAGCAGCAGCATTTGGGGAATAGGTTGCTGGATATAAAATTCCTCCTTTCTGTTTGTAATTACAGCAGCACTACAACTTTGAGATACAGCTCTCCTAAGGAGAAATCTAAATCCAAATATGACTAATGATTCTTTTTCCCCCTGATAGTTATCTACCTATTATTTTTTAGTCTCAGTATGATTCTATCAATCCCTGTAATACATATAAAGAAATACATATAGAAAGTAGATAGACTTCATGTTAGACTAGGAACCATGCCAAGACCAGATGTTAGGTCTCTTCAATCTTTTGTATTTATTTGTATGTGTGTATGGTACTGAGATGGAACCAGGAGTGTTAAATGAGCTACATCCCCAGTTCTTCTATTTTTTGAGATGGAGTCTCACTAAGTTTTCCATAATGGCCTCAGATTTGGGCTCCTGCCTCCCACGTTGCTGAGATCATAGGCATGTGATACCACACCCAGCTAGTCTCTTCAATCTTAACTCAGGGCTCCCCCCATATATGAACAGTCAGTATCCAGTTTAAGGGATACTCCATATAGTTATATGATGGCCCAGTATAGCATGTTCTCATGTGGGTCCACAAGGACAAAATGAAGAGAAAGGCTGGGAATGAACCTATTTACTTGTCCTAAAGTTATCACAAACATTTATGCAGCATTTCTATAGCTGAGTAAAAATTGGATCCTACCTGTGCATGATAAGAGGCTTTCTGTTTCTAGAGAACTTATCATTTAGTCTGATTTAAAAAAAAAAGAGTACATCAAACAATATCACTAAACAAGAAGTGTCTTACATTGAGTGTCAGATGAGAAGTGCTATAAGAGGATCCTTGCATACATAGTGAGACCCCCAACAGGGATCTGCAGTGTTGGAAGAAGAGGGAAAGAGTGTGAAAAGATGGGAAAGACTGGGCTGTAGAGATGGGATCTCCAGGGTAAGGGAGATTTCTCAGAGAAGCTCTGGAGGAGCTTTAAAAATAAGGAGGCCTGTTTGATAACAGAAGCTGATTTAGATTTCAATACAGAATTTTAGGAATCTAAGTGAATCAAATACTAAGTGAATCAACCAGCCTTAATATCCTACATAATTTAATCAAATTCACTCATGCCCTGTTGTATGGTGTCAATGACATAACAAGAAATCAAACTTTTTTCTTTTTTTAAATTATTATTTTTTTATTTATATGTGACAGCAGAATACATTACAATTCTTATTACACATGCAGAGCACAATTTTTCATTTCTCTGGTTGTATTCAAAGTATATTCACACCAATTTGTGTCTTCATACATGTACTTTGGATAATAATGATCATCACATTCCACCATCATTTCTAATCCCCTGCCCCCTCCCTTCTCCTCCCATACCTCAGCCCTAGCTAGAGTTCGCCTATTCCTCCCATACTCCCCCTCCCAATCCCACTATGAATCAGCCTCCTTATATCAAAGAAAACATTCAGCATTTGGTTTTGGGCATTGGCTAACTTCACTTAGCATTATCTTCTCTAACTCCATCCATTTACCTGAAAATGCCATGATTTTATTCTCTTTTATTGCTGAGTAATATTCCATTGTGTATATAGGCCACGTTTTTTTTTTTTATCCATTCATCTACTGAAGGGCATCTAGGTTGGTTCCACAGTTTAGCTATTGTGAATTGTGCTGCTATAAACATTGATATGGCTGTGAACCTATAGTATGCTGTTTTTAAGTCCTTCGGGTATACATGAAGGAGAAGGATAGCTGGGTCAAATGGTGGTTCCATTCCCAATTTTCCAAGAAATCTCCATACTGCTTTCCATATTGTCTGCACCAATTTGCAGTCCCACCAGCAGTGTATGAGTGAACCTTTTCCCCCACATTCTCCTCAACATTTATTGTTGTTTGTATGCATAATAGCTGCCATTCTGACTGGAGTGAGATGAAATCTTAGAGTAGTTTTGATTTGTATTTCTCTAATTGCTTGAAGTGATAGATATTTTTTCATATATTTGTTGATTGATTGCATATCATCTTAATCTACTTAAAAACTAAATAATACCAGAATTGTTTCTTTTATATTGAATATATAGTAGAAAAAAAGACACATCATTAGACAATACTGTGCTTTGAATTGCTCTCAAAATTGTATTTATTCATGAGGTTATAGAATCACATCTTTCAAAAATCAGAAGTAGATTTTGTGTTTAAAAATGTGATCTCTGTATTGCCAACATTACTTATCAAGGAAAGAGATTTATGCCTCACTTTAAAATTTTGATTGACAGCCCCCCTAACTTTGGGGATCCTGAGGGACCTCAATGTTGGGTAACACTCATCTAGAAGGAAGAATGACATTATTTTTTGGTATTTTCTACACTCACTTACATGGGTTAATATTTGAAACAGCTAATAACTTTTGTAATGTGATTTTTATGATATATGGAGAAGTACCAAATGTGAAGAATTTGTAGATGGGAATCTTGTTTGGCAGCGGCCACCCAAATAGCCATATTATTGGATGTACCATCTTGGAATTATGTTAATTCAAGATGATCTCCCTTCTGAAAACTAAAATGCTAACCACCAAAAATCACATTCATTCGATAAGTTGCTGTGTTGCCAGCATTTTTATATACAACTTGTCAATAAATCACAGGAGACACTCAACACTTTCATTCCCGCACTGACTGAGAGGGAAGCTCACAGCTGCTACCCAGAGTCTGGAGAGAGTCTCTCACAACATATCACCAGTACGATTTTACCAAATGCAGGTCACTTTCACACCATCATAGAGTCAAAACACTGTGAATTGAAACATCATAATTTTAGGACATCCATGGTGTCATAGACAAGGAAAGTAAATTCCAGTCTGAGATTCACAGGTAATCCACCTGCCACCAGTCAGTCAGCTGGGTCCCCAGAGTAATGGCCATTGTTTTCAGGGTTCAGCATTTGCCTCTTCTTATTGCAGATTGGCTCTCAATAGTTGTGGCAGTCACTGAGTTGTTGACTACTGGATGGACTCCATCCCTATCCTCAAGATTTTGTGTATGGATCCACAGGATGTAAACAGGAGAGTAGCAGGTAAGCGTTGACTGGCACTCATCAGTGATGACTTCCTTCCCTTGACTATGGATGCTGTCTGCACAGGGCATGCCTGCTGCATGGCATTGCACACTTCCTCACATTCTGTGTCCTCTTCAAGAGCAAGCACCACAAAGTCTCCCCCAGATATCCTTGCCACTATCTACAAGGGATCTTGCTCTTCTCGGGTATCTTGCTTAACTGCACAACTCATTAGCTAATCTGCATGAACCACTGCAGATCCATACCTCAGCTCATCTCTTCTATGTGGAGTGGCCAGCTATATGTACTTCCCAAACTTCTGCTCACAGGGGCAATTCCCTTTTACAACTTTTTTGCATAGCCACTTCAGTGGTGCTGTGAAAAGATTGAGAACCACCTCTGGTTGGGGCCAGCCGAGATTGTAGATTTATTTACAACTGGCCTGAATTCTTTTCTCTTCTGATCACAAAGACTTTTCCATGAAATTCTGGATGTGGGTTGAAGGAGACGTTGTGCAGCAATAGGAGAGGGCCATCAATAGTGCTGTGTCCTTCACCAAGAACTCAATTAATCTAGATCCATGCAGAGAGGAAGGTGAGGCATAAAAACTGACATCTGTCTTCTAACATCCTTCAACCTGTGCACAATGCCCATTGGTTGGCTTAACTGAATGTCAAAGGAAGGGACTTGTGTTAATGCTAAGGCTCTAGGGGAGTAGGGTAGAAGGTGGATCTGCAGGAGAAAGTGGGAGTAAAGAAAGGGAGGGATTTATACATTCACATGTACTCCACCTGCTTCACCTCCGCCTTATCCTCTCCCCTCCTCCATCCCCATCTCTCTCTCTCTCTCTCTCTCTCTCTCTCTCTCTCTCTCTCTGTCTCTCACACACACACACACACACACACACATATACAGATGATACATTCATGCATGCCCTAGCAGTGAAAGCATCTTGTTAATTTACAAGATAAATGTCATTTATTGCCTTCTGTGACTGCAAATGGGCTTTTAAAGATCATTAACAGTGCCCTAAAACTTGGTTTTTCTGAAAATGATGTGAAGTTTCTGGCTGTCTAAAGAGGAAACTTGCTTTTTCAAAGAATTGCCACTTTGGAATAGTCAGGCTCTGAAACACAGTGTCTCAGTCTGATGATTCAAAATGCCCAGGGGAAAGCATTTATTTTAGGTGGCAGTCATGCTTTTGACAGCTTGTCTCATGGGGAGACATTATCATCATCAACATATTTTAAAATTCTGGAGCCATTTGCATTAGTTTCAGAATCTTTTAATTGAATAATAAACAATGTCAAGGTATCTGGCTAAGGACTGGTGTGACTCCAGAGATGATTGATTTTCTACGAATTAATCAAAGAGAGTTTACAAATCAATTCTGAGCTAACATAACTTATAAGACAGAATGATTTCAAAGGATAGTTTAAAAGAGTGTGATGAAGTAATCACAAATAAGCTTAAATGTTAAAGAAAATGATAACAATTATTTTAAAAGCCCTATATTTAAAGTCAGTGCTTTGATTACTACTCATAGAAAGCAAAAGTAATTGAATTGAATCCAAATTTCTTGAGCAAAACACATTCTGTTTTTCTTCAAGGTTCATAGGAACTAGTCAAATAGTTTTCTTAGAAGCAATTTATAAAAATATGTAAACAGGTGTCAGGAAATTACAAATTATCCTTACTTTTATATTGCTTACAATACCAATAAGGGTATCCATGAAGTTCAGACTTTTCACATGAGTTTAAAACAAGAGTTGGGTTCTTCTAGGTGAAAGTAGGAACTGTAGAGCTCTGGGCACGTGACTATTCATCCTAACAAGAGGCTCATCAATGGGTACCAAGTTCAAGTTAGATAGGAGCAAGAAAATTCTGGTGTACCTCTGCACAGTGGGATGACCATAGATAATGACATGTAATAATGATCATAGATAAAGTACTGTTTGTCTCATAAACCCGGGGAAAAACGGATTTTGCATATTTTTACCATAAGAAAATGATAAAGCTTTGAGGAGACAGATATGCCTACCCTTGTTTAAACATTACACAATGTATGCAAGTATCAGAACATCACACAGTACCTCATAACTATGTATAATTTTTATGTTGTGCATCAGTTAAAATAGTTTTTTAAAGAAGAAGATAGACTTGATCAATGGGTCTGGCAGTAGGAAGTTGTATTCTTGGAATGATCCTGCCTAAAAAAGATTAAAGGAATAAACAGTTTGTTTCAGCTAACACCTGACACAGGCCTGTGGCATCCTTTCCTCAGGGCATTTACTATGAAAAGGTTTTACACTGGGGTTAGGGTTGTGGCTCAGAGGTTCAGCGCTCCCCTAGCATGGGTGAGGGCCTGGGTTCCACCCTCAGAACCACATAAAAAACTAAATAAGTAAAATAAAGATATTTTTAAAAGGTCTTACACTCCTGAATATGTGTCTGCAGCACCTCAGGAGTGAGTCAGCCTCCCTCCCCGCCCCCTCTCTCTCTCTCTCTCTCTCAGAACTGAGAGCCATTCCTTCAAAATGCAATCATCAGGAAGGGTGCAGTCTGGGTTTCCCAGTCTTTGTGCAGGATGGAACCTAACTCCCATAAAGTCAGCTTGCAGACACAGTCACCTAAGTGCATTTTCACTCAACACCCTTTTGTAATGTTTTACTTCTCTGATTCTACTGAGCCTCCACTTCCCCCCATCCCCACTGCTTCAACCTCCTTTAAAAACACCGAATCAGGGGCTGAGGCTGTAGCTCAGTAGTAAAGCACTTGCCTAACTTGTGTGAGGCACTGGGCTTGATTCTCAGCACTGGATATGAATAAATAAAGCAAAAGTCCATCAACAACTAAAAAATACTTAAAACAGAAAACACCCAATCATCTCAGTGCAAACTGCGGATGGGAGTGGAGCTCAGCTCTTTCACCTCCTGTCATTTTTACTGAATAAAATCTGTTTTCATAACCTTCACTAATGTCCAGCTTTGTTTATCTTTAACAAAAAACTACACCGGGCACCAGAGAAGACCTTTGATAACCAGGAGTCCTGACATCTTACCCATCAAAAGTTTAGTTAAGCAAGTTTTATTTTCTTGTGCTTTTCACGTTTATCAAACTTCAGAAGCAAAATATGAACATCCTAGAAATATGAACATTAAGTATAAAATCAACCCTGAAAAAGTTTGGCATCATTTGTACATATGAATTCCATAGCCAGTTTGTAAAGCAAGTGCTATTTGCAAACAATCTTCCTATTTATTTGGAGGATAAGAAGGAGAACCTAGATGTGATCTTTGAGACGATTTTTTTTAACAGACAAAAACAAGTTAATTAGAGAGGAAAAGCCTGAGAGAGGAACCCTTTTACCATCTTCCTGAACTTGGTACTTCCCAGAAATAGTGGCCCCATGAGATTTTAAGTGGAATTTTCAGTCTTGGGCAAATGTAGAAAATCATCTCACTTGTCAGGAATGAAGTGTAATATTATGAAAATGGAAAAAGGGTGATAAGTAATTGGATTTAAATTAACATGTAAAGTTTCTAAAAAGCTTTGTCAAACACAAGCAGTTTATCTCTTTTCTATCTGCTAAATGTGGAAGATATCCAGGATATAAGTATAAGAGAACACTGTGGTCTTGGCACATGGATAGAATATTATCCCAGCGCTATGAAAATCCTGCCCTACACAGTCTAGTGCTGGTTACTGTCCTGACCTTGTTTGACTCCACATTCCTAGCTCACTGCACCCAGGTGTTGGATGGTTTGTAGCTCACTGAAAGCCCATTCACCCTGTCTTCCTTCAGTGTGGAACAGTGTGTGGTCCCAATCTTCGAACAGCAATAAGTATCTTCCTTACAGCATCAGCTCACAGCTTATTTTAACTTAGTACTCTTCCCTGACCCCAAATCTTATCTTCCACAGTTGTTCTTATAAATGCTACTAATCCATGGTGATCTCATTCGCTATAGTTCTATCTTGTACAAACTATGAGCTTTCTTAGGGAAAGGAATGTGTCTAAACTTCTCATCATTGTATCCCAGATCCAAGTATATAGAAAGTATTCAATACATTTTTACTGAGAAAAAATGAATTATTGGGTAATCAGTTTGAATGTGTGGTATGAAGTCATTGTCTTGTAGACATTGAAAACCAAGAAAAAGAGGTTATAATCTAATATGTAATATGTAACAGAATACATGCAGCATTGTATATTAAAATAATATGATTAAAGGATACTTAGAGAAGATTAATCTGTCAACAATGTGATCTCTATTTGCATAAGGGGTAAATTGTCTTTAGGTTTCTGTTTCAGTAAGATTTAGACATAGGATAAAATGACATGAAATCAATTTAGATATAAAATGGAACAGGATTAGATCTAAAATAAAGGTAGAGAAGATACAGATTTAAGATTTGAGTAAGAAGAAAAAACATCATAACAAGAATGAGGCTCTGAACTTGATACAGATGAGTTAGAAAAGGGTGATAATCAAAAAGATTTGTATTGCTAATCCCAATGTCACAGAGAGGTACAAAAGAACAGAAATTAGTAGAATGACTAGAGAATCTTTGTTCAACACTCAGTTTATTCACTTTATTGAACAGATCAGAAATGGAGACTACATCGGCATCATCTTCTAAAGAGGTGATTAGAAGCTCAATCAATCCTTCTGAGTCTCCTCCACCCTGAGGTTCTGGTAACATCCAGCTGCTGGGTCCTCAAAGCTGAGGCTCGACTTTGGAATGTGTCAACAGCTGGATCCCTGCTGGAAGAACCATCTGGCCGTGCTGTTTCTGATATCTCTGTTTCAAATTTGCCAAACTTCATCAGATTTCTTCTCCAATTTTTTTAAATTTTATCCCAGAGAGTTAGAATTATTTTCAACACCATGAAAACTGGTTAAGACTTATTAGGTGCCCATTATGTTTGAGGCTCTGAGTTCCATCATTTATGCATGATTTCTTTACAACTCTAGTGAACTACTACTGTTCCCATTTGGTTGAGGAGGAGCCTAGAAATGGAGATTTGAAAATTTTCACCAAACACAGAAGATTTAAAATCATTCTTGAAATAAGTCTAATCCATGTTTTAGATGAGGCAAATGATACTTAAGACAGTATCTGGAACTCGTGGAAGAGAGCTGGCAAGTGCAAGGCCAGGAATTCAGCCCAGGTATGACTGATTCCTAGCAGAGCATGGCTTCCCACTCTTTTCCACCAAACACCAATTTGAGGTGAAAGGCCCCAGAGTCTGAGCCAATCCAACTCACTGCCTGACACATCTCTACTTCTCTGAGGGCCCACATCAGCTTTACTTGGGGAAGAGAGTCGCTTTGGAATTAGAAGTATTTCATCCAGCTTCAGTTCACACTGTTCATTTCCTCCTATTTTGGCTTTCAATTATTAGAAAAGGAAAGAAAAAACATCCTGCATTTCAAATTATTAAAATAGTTGAAGCAGCAAATTCACAACTAAGCTAGGTTAGATGTATCCCAGATGATAGCACTAGAACTTTCACTTAACTTGAATTAGAATGTGAATAATTATTAATTCACTAGACATTCATTTCTTTACTTTTTTTTCCACAGACAATATATAAAACCACTGAAGGAAAATACATGTCTAAAACTGGACACTCAGGAGTTGGAACTTTGCTATGAAGGACAGCAAGTCACTTGACAGCAGCTCAAGCTATTTTTTTTTTCTTAATAGGAAGTCCCGGACATAAAATAATTCATGATTTAAAGCCTGTTTTTCAATGTCACCGTGAGACTTAACAAGAAGAAGAACATCTTAGTCAGGGAAGAAGCTTCTTAAGGAATACAGTGTCCCAGAATTACAAGGAAATAGAGCTCCGTGAACAGAGTTCAAACTAGGGAAACCTAATTTTAAAAAACCTTCAGATAAACCAGCACTGTGACAAGAGCTGGCTTGGAAGAAGAGGCAAAGAAAATGTGCACCCCCAAGGGAAGCAGAATCTCTCTGAACCTGTGGCTTAGGTTTGTATCAGTGAGCTCTGAGTTCAAACACTCACTGTGGAGCTCTGGGGAGTACTAAACATTCAGACTCTCAAGCACTTAATCTGTGCTATGGGAATAACTATTTCACAGATTCATCATAAGGATTAAATTAACTAAAAGATAAAAGCACAACACTCCATATTCTGCTCTTGTCTAGAAAGAATTCAATAGAACAGACCTGAAAACAAAGGATAGGAATGATGCTGGTTTGCAGAGCATCAAAACATTTAATAGTGTATTTTTGTCAATATTTTCAAGCTCTACAGATTGGAAGAAACATTTGTAAGGTACTCCCAAAGCAGTACTTTACAAACCTTACCATCAAAATAAAGTAATCTGAGTTCTAAGGGAATTTGTTGATATGTCCTATTTGTCTTGAACATTTATGCAATTATTGCATGTGAGTTATGAAATATATGTATTTAGAAGTAACAGACTCTCTCAAATCAGGGACCCAAATGTATCCATGTTTCTATTTTTCATAATAAGAATTCTAGCTATGCACTTATAATCTTAGTGGATCCAAGGATTGTGAGTTCAAAGCCACCCTCAGCAATTTAGAGTGGCTCTGAGCAACTCAGCAAGACCCTGTCTCTAAATAATAAAAAAAAAGGACTGGGGATGTAGCTCAGTGGTTAAGCATGCCCCTGGGTTCAATCCCTGATACTAAAAAAAATAAAGAAGGATTCTAGCTATAGACAGTCTCAAATGGATAGGGCAGAACCTTAAGGACAACCCGGTTATTTTTATTAACAAATAAAAGTACAGGACACTGGGGACAATAAAACAGAACTAATTTTTTCCTGCACCTCCCACTCAGTACATCTAAAACCCCTTGATATTGCATATGAAATAAATGTGAGCACATTTAGTAATGCCATTACTGGACAGAGAGTCAAAGGAAAGAAATCAGTTTGTCAGAGGGACATCTGTACTCACATATTCATGGTAGCACCAGTCACAAAAGCCAAGATAGAATCAACATAAGTATCCATCATTGGATGAGTGGCTGAAGAAAATGTGGTACATATATATGGTGGGACATCATTCACAAGAAGAAAATCTCATCATTTTGGAATTGTAGATGAAACTGGAGGACAATAAACCAAGCATGAAAAGAGAAATCTGTATGATCTCCTCTCCATGTGAAGTCTAAAGAAGTTGACTTATAGAAGTATAGAGAAGAATGGTGTTACCAGGGCTGGAATAGGGAGGAAGGTTGGGGAGAAGTTAGCCAAAAGATACATTTTGGTCAGATAAGAAAAATAAGGTCAAGAGATCTGTTGTACAAGATGGTGACTACAATTAGTGATGATGTATTCTATTCTTGAAAGTTCTTAAAAAATCAATTTTGTGTCTTCTTATACAAAAAATGTGAAGTCATATGTATGTTAATTAGCCCAGTTTAGCCATTCTATAATGTATGTATATTTCAAGCCTAATAAATCATACATAATAAATATATACAATTTGTGACAATTGTAAAAAAATAATTTAAAAATAATAATAAATACAAGAAGACTCGGAAAGTCAGAGAGATGGCAGATTGGCTAGGAACCTCGGGACTTGAGAAAAACACACAGTGGTGAGTTCTCTAAGTTTTCTTTCTTTTTTCTCTGACTTATATATACTCAATTGCTAGAGCCAGAAACCCTGAAATGAAAGTGGGCACAGATTTTTTAAATTCCCCCCAAAGGCTGCTCTTTGTATAACCAAAGGACAGGAAAATGACAAGTCAGAAAACTTTTAGATAATAACTACTATTCTCCAGCCTAATGCCATAGGAAAATAAAATAAAATAAAAAGTGGCTCCAGACATACCCACACCTGCCACAGCCAAGTGGGGAGCCCAGACTTTCACCTCTGAAGGCTGTAAAGAGGCACCCCAATCTCCTGCTAGACTCAATATCTGACTTACCAGTCAGTATTCCTTTATTAAATTTAAAGTCATGAAAAGCAAAGAAGGTCTCTGAAACTGTCCTAGGCAACAGGAGCCTTAGGAGACATGATGACAAAATGTGACATGGAGTCCTGGATTGGATCCTGGAACACAAAAGGAACATTGGATTTCAAAAGGGAGAAATTCTAAATAAATGATGGACTTTAGTTAATGCTGATTCACTAATAACAATTCATGAATTATAACAAAGATGAAACTGATGTAATAATGGGAAAAACTCCATGTGAGAAATCTATGTACCATCTTCCCAATATTTCTTTAAGTCTAAAACTGTTCCAAAATTTAAAATTAATTTTTTTAAAAAATAACCCACTTATGTGTCTTTTATAAGAAACTCACTTCAACTAAACATAGCCTAGAAGAAGACTATCTTTGCCATATTTTTTTCCTCTAGTTTTGCTAGTTTCCTTAAATAATTAGATGGTTTTTAAGCAAACAAACAAAAACAAAGCAACACGTCCTACTTAAATGTGGCTTTCAGATATTTTTTAGTATATGCACATCCCCTGCAGTGCTGGGGATATTTATAAGAAAAATGATTCATTTTGTTCATCTGAAATTCAAATTTAATTTTACAAGCATGTTACCAAGACTTCATATGACATACTTAAACTAAAAAAAAAAAATTCATTCTTTATTTGAAATTAAAGTTTTCACGTGAATGTCTTATATATCAGCTGAAAACTTTAGACTCTGAACCTCGGTTCCTTACCATGTTCTGCTCTTTGATCTTCAGCACATGGCTTCCATTCTCCAAGACACCTTGAAGTCAAAAGACAATGGCTGTAATTTAAACATCCATGACTCAGAAAAGAAGACAGGATGAAAGGGCCAAAGGGGCCCACACAGTCCAAATAGAGCTATTAAGTTTTCTAGAAAGATTCCCATGGTGGCTTCGGTTTTTAATGGAGGCTGAGGATTGTTGACTTTTTGACTGTGTGTTCTGCCAACTAAAATAAATCTGGGAAACTGTCTACACACAAAAAAAAAAAGAAAGAAAGAAAAGAAAAGAAAAGAAAAATGCATATTGAGTAAATAATCAGAAGTTTTTGCCATACTTCATTAAATATTTGCACCTGACGCTTTAGAATATGTCCTGCATTTATCTCCTGACGTCTTATTTGACAAACATACACTATGCAGACAAATGTATATTTATAACATACTCATTCTGAAATCAGACAGCTTGTCATGTCTTGCTGTGATGAGGAAATAACAACTGCTCTCACCCAGTAAGTAGTTTTATCCTCCCTGACTCTGATCCTGGACATTGTGTCATACAGAAAAGAGAAATCAAAAAACACTTGAGAAAAGACAAGAGATTTTTTATTGAAGTGGGAAAAAAATGGATGAGAGAAGAAAGAAAAAAAGAACAGCCTAACTTTAGAGAGATTGGAGATTAATTTTAAATTTTTTATTTTAATTTAATTTTTGAGAGGTTCTTCAAAGATTCAAAAGAGTTGGGGGAAAGAGAAAAAGTATTTGGAGAAGTATTTTCATAAGCTATGAATTAGAAACTGTGTCATATTCTTAAAGAAAATTTCCCAAGATTTGGATATGAGGTGTCCACAAAAAGCTCCGGTGTTAATGCAGGAGTATTTGGAGGTGAGATAATTCAACTATGAGAACTATAACCTAATGATTCCATCCTAGGATGAATGGACTAACTGGATGGTGACTGCAGGCAGGTGAGGTGGGAGGGAGGAGGTGGTTCCTTGGGGGTGAGCTCCAGAAGGGTTTATCTTTCCTGCAGCTCCTCCCCCTCCCCCTCTCTCTGCTTCCTGGCCACTATGAGGAGTCCTGCCCTTCTGCCATGTTCTGTCTTACCTTGCACCCAGAGCGGTGAAATCAGCTGACTGTGAACTGAACCTGACTATGAGCCCAGAATAAATTTTTCCCTCCTCTAAGTTGGTCTCATATGGTATTTTGGTCACAGTATAGAAAAACTGACTAACACACCAAGAAAGGAAGTTTCATTCATTTCATTTGAGCATGGTACTGTGTGTGCTTCTTAGTCACATGTGATTCTACAGGGACTGAGGCGTGTAAGGCTCTATTTAAACATGTCTAGTACAATGCTGAAAACACAGAGGAGATGGTAGTTTCATGGTAAAGAAAAAATACCCAATTTATTGTATATAGAAAAATTTGTTGTCATTGTCATCATCATTACTTGGAACAACCTGGTTACAGGAATGCAACCTAGTTCACAATGCAACACTGTGTGTTCACAGTATGAGGTAAGGAAATTAAAATGTGCAAAGTTTTGAAGAACATATTCCAAATAGTTTTTTTCTCACTGCAGCATCTATGGAATTATAAATGATAGAACAGATATTTAGGTATTAACTTCCTTTAATGGGATGGGACTATATAATCACTTAGGACATGGAAGACCTGCCCACGGCCACCCAGCCAATTGCCTGGCACAATTCTTACTCTCTAATTTAGATGGCAGTTTGAGGTGGGGAAAAAAATTAACACACACTTTTGCCCCCTTTGAAATACTCACTCTGTTTAGTTCTATTCAGCTGTTGGTCCTCAGTATTGTCTAGCTGCTAAGCTGAGCCACTATCTTGCAATTTAAATTGATCTAGGTTTTGAGTCTGAGTTTATGACTTCTTAAAACCAGATGGAATCCATGACCCATTTGGGCTGTGTTTATCTTAGTGTGGATCAACCAGCTATTTTATGAAGCTCCTATATGTTGTATTCTTCTGCCCTGAAACCTTCAGTTCTCTTTGGTCCAGCCCATGCCATTTCAACTCATAAAATAAAAATATTCATATCTACTATTTAGTGCTAACTTTGCACCAGTTATCATTTTTGTTTTGTAGATGAAGATTGGAAGACAATCAGCCTGCATCAAGTCAGAATTGACTAAACAAAAGAGTGAGGTTCAACCTAGATCTGCCTGAAAATAAAATTTATGCACTTCACTTACTACAGAATCCCAGCTTCCTTGGGTTTCAAGTACTGAACTTTAAATCGAATCCCTTTGCTTCCTAGTAGTCTTGATGGTTCTTTGGAGGAAGGCTTACCACTGAGTTCTGTCCTGTACCATTGAATTAACAGGTTGTGCAGGCTGTTGTCTACTTATGTAGATGTGTGATGAAGTCTGTTTGTACACGATCATCTTGCCCATCATTGAAAGAACAAGGAGCATTGAAGTGAACCTGGGACCGAGGTGAAGGTGATCTGGCTGGTGATATCTGTCCCCTCATTGATCGCTAGCATTGATTTGGCTGATCTGGCTGTTTAAGGCCAGTGTCCCCCTTTCTCCATGTAGGTCCCTCCCAAAGTTGCATGAGGAGGATGACCTTCCCCAATAGAAGAGGACCATTCTCCTGTCAAGGGTATATAGATAGGTGGACTCCCTTGAAAGAACTTCCAAACTCTGACGTTTCATTTGAGGTGAACCTGGGGGTCTTGCCACCTGGAGGTCCTCAAGGAAAGCCCAGTTTAACTTAGCAGACAAAACTTTTTTGCTTCTTGGATTTTTTTTTTACTTTTTCAAAATTTATTCTTTTTATATATACATAACAGAGTGTATTTTCACATATCATACATACATGGAATACAACTTATTTTAATTAGGATCCCATTGGTGTGGTTGTACATGATGTGGAGTTTCCTGGTGGTGTATTCATATATGAGCATAACAAAGTTATGTACAATTCATTCTACTGTCTTTCCTATTATCACCTCCTCTCCCTTCCCTTCATGCCTCTTTGTCTAATCCAATGGACTTCTATTCTTCCTTCCCCCCATTATTGTGTGTTAACATCCACATATCAGAGAGGACATTTGGCCTTTGATTTTGGGGGATTGGCTTATTTCACTTAGCATGATAGTGTCCATATCCAGGCATTTATTGGAAAAAGTCATCAAGTCATTCTTTTTTAAGGCTGAGTATATTCCATTGTGTATATATACCACATTTTCTTTATCCATTCATCTGTTGAAGAGCACCTAGGTTGCCTCCTTAACTTCACTGTTGTGAACTGAGCTGCTATAAACATTGATGTGGCTGTGTCACTGTAGTATGCTGATTTAAAGTCCTTTGGGTATATACTAAGCAGTGGGATAGCTGGGTCAGATGGTGGTTCCATTCTAAGTTTTCTGAGGAATCTCCATACTGCTTTTCATGGTGGTTACACCAATTTGTGGTCCCACCAGCAATGTGTGAGTGTACCTTTTCCCCCACAACCTTGCCAACGTTTATTGTTGCTTGAATGCTTAAAAATTGCCATTCTGACTGGAATAGATGGAATCTCATTGAAGTTTTAATTTGAATTTCTTAATTCCTAGAAAAGTCAAACATTTTGTGGATCATTTGTATTTCTTCTTCTGTTAAATGTCTGTTCAGTTTTGTTTTGGTTTGGGTTTTTTTTTTTGCCCATTTATTGATTGGATACCTTTTGGCTTCTAAAGGATCACCCACTAGATTACCTTTGATACATCTTGTATCAGCTCTTTTTCATTTCCATAGTGGGGAATTAACCAGATTAGTCTTCCTCTGGCTTCCCCCAGAGAGAGTTCATCTCTCTTAAATTCTTTTCTTCATCTATATGCATTGATGACATTTTATTCTCACAGCATATGAAATTTTAAATATATCTCCATATAAGCAGTTTATTCCCACATGCCTTTGAAATTATCCATCTGTTTCATAAGGTAAAAGTTATTTCATTCACAGTATGCAATAATTAAGCAACATTTTATATATACCAGACATCATATTGTAGGAATCAGAAATAAAATAATAAACATCAATGTCCTTGAGGAATTAAGGGTCTAATGGTAAAGTAGATATGCAGGTAACATGATATGATTGAAGGCAGAATGATAGCAATACTGTAATTGAGATAAAAAAATAAAGGTCATTTTGCAATACACGGACAGGGGTGATTCATTCCTGCTACACGCAATGCTAAGTAAAAGCACCGTGTGTTTCAGGCTACTTATTTGGAAAACTGCTTGACTTGGCTTAACTGGAGGCCTCCAACACAAGTGAAGTACACTTGCTAGTTGACAGTGTCTGATGAGGGGCCAACAGCCATCACCATGTCATTCACAATCACAGGCCATCAAGAGGCATTGAAAATTGGATTCCAAGGAAAAGGCTGCTCTATTGATTTTATGCACAAATACTACTTTAAAATATTCTAGAAACCATGGGTCAGAGCTTTGAAATGTCAATTCTCAAATAAATAACCAAGAGAGAAAACTATCATTACTGTCTTGCCAGATCACCTCCTGAGAGGTAAATTGTGTGTTTCAAAAAGAATGGGCTAATTCTTTTCAAACTCATTGTGGGGAGCTGCCTTTCATAGCAATTCTAGCAGCTCTCCAGGAACCTGTATGCCTGACATGACTTCTCCTCTTCTGGAGGGAGTACCCATCCTGCCTTCTGAAGCTCCTCCAAAGCTAGGGACATGGCCCACCATGGAATTTTTAAAGACACATGAACCAGGAATTGAGAGGGAAGGGAAAACCTTCCTAGAAAATTGTTGAACATCTCAACTTCCCCCAAATATCTGCCCTTTATTCTAACATGTCAAAACTCCTTCTAATGATGGTGTACCTGACCACAGCTTGGTTGCAACATTGTGGAGGAATGCAAAATTTTTACAATTGCACATATTATAGCTGAGTAGTACTATTTTTTAAATCTCTTTGATTGAGCATATATACACAATAGAAATTTAAGTGGCTTCTTACATTGAGGTGTTTTTTTTTTTGCTTCTGAGGAAAAACAGGAAGGTAAAGAAGCACATAAGAAAATGCAATACTATGTAAATAGGATTGGGGCTATAACTTAGTTGTAGATCATTTGCCTACCATGTACAAGACCTCGGGTTCTATCCCCATCATAGCAAAAATAAATAAATGAATATTATATTACAGGTTTGGAATTAATGTTGGTCTAATGGTAGAGACTAGGGACAGTGTTAGGATTCAAATTAATTTAAATACACTCTAATCACTGAAGAATTATTTTTCCCCTGAGTTCCAAGTATATAAAGCCACCAATTCTCTTAATTATTTTGTGAAATGTATTATTTTTCTGTGAATTTTCAGATCAAACACTTGAGTATATTCATCAAGCAAACTTGTGTATTAAAAATAGTCTTCTTGTACAAAGCAGAAAATGTTTATTGACTAAAATTTCTGACATCTTGATCTTTATTATTGCTTTCACATTTATTTTAATGTTTCAATCTTTGCCAGTCAGCACGTCCTGATGCTGCAATTACACTGTCTCTTTTTGTAGTTTCTTTCCCCCAAGCGTATTTAATAACATATCTGAGAGAAGTGCTCTCAGCATTCTTGGTTTGGGCTGACAGCCAATTCTGGAATCATCAGTCTTTCGAACTAAAATGTGTTCCAAGGCTTGTATAAATATTAGTTTTAAATTCAAATAAAATCTGAATAATATACATGGGAACATATTATTTATCTTTCATTGAAGTATTTAAATACTAACTCATTAGATGTTGCACAAAGTAAAAGGAAAAGAAAAGATAAATTCTCCTCTGACATAACTAAAACAAAAGTACTTTTTCAATAAAATCTTACAGTTAATTGTAAATATCTACCTTTATGAAAAAGCCACTTTCAGACAATGATATTCACTCTAATTCATTGTGCAAAGCAAAGTACTCACCATGATAGAATTTCTAGATGCTAGGAAACACCTAAAATGCACTCTACTTTTTAAGAACTACTTTCTAATGGTAAAATCTCAAACACCAGGAACCTTGGGTGCCTAGATCTTGATTAGTTCTGATGTATTCCATCAGTATGAATCAACATTTTACCCAGCTCAATAATGTTTCCTACAAACAACAATAATAAAGTGAACCTTCTTTGTAAAATTTTTGTTTTTATATTTCTTTCCTAGACCTCACCACAAAGATCCTCTTTCTCTTGTGCAAGGCCCTATGTGTCCAGATAATAAATTTATCTCTTAGAACTCTCATAGGACTTTTCTATTCTAGCAAGCAAGTGACTAAATTCACCAAATTCTTACCTAGATCTTCCATGCTCATCACTTCTTTTGGAATAGGAAATAGAAAAATAAAAGGGGATTTGGGAGGCAAATATCACATTAAAAGGAAGAATCTGTTTTTAGTGGGATAAACATTTACTGGTGCTTGGAACAAAACATAGATTAACTAGGAAGTTTTGCAGGAGAAAAAAGTATAATAATATTGAATGATTTAATGTTTAGGCAGGAGTCCAATATATCTTATTTATTTTATATTATGATATTTTTTCAGATACATAAGTACAATATAATAAATATTACCTAATCCTATCTCTTTCTTCTCCCAAACTTTAGATTATCACTTCAAAAGAGTCTGTATTCTTCTTGGGGTACTAATTAGGATAAGATATACTCCATGCTTGATTAATTATATCAAAATGAATTCTATTGTCATGTATAACTTTAAAAAAACAATTAAAAGAGTTTGTATTCTTCTCATGCATGTTTTTAAACCTTTGTACTATTTTTGTATGTTGTATGCATTATGTATATCCTTAATTTTTCTAAATAGTTGGTAGCATATTGCATTCATTCTTTCATAACTTTAATTCACATATTATATTTTTTAACATTTATATATGGTGATAAAATCTAAATCATTCACATCAAATGCAATAATTATATTTGTTCATTTCCCTATAGCCATTTTTTCCTAATTTTAGACTTACAGGTGGTGTTGCAATGAACAAATTATTTGCCATTCTTTTTTTGTTCTTTCTTCATAATTATATTTTTGTATTTTCTTATAAAAAGTACATAGCTTTTTTTTCAGCTTATCGAGTATAAGAATCTCCTTTAATTAGTAAATTTTATCACTTTATCATACATAGAACCATATTCTGACTTCTTCCACCATTTCAGTTTCTGGTTTCTATTTAACATGCATTAATTCTCCCCTTCCTTTTTCCTTTTAACTGGCTTGACCAAATCTTCAAAATTCCTACTTTCCCCCTATGATTTGGAAGATATATATATATATATATATATATATATATATATATATATATATTTTAATAATTGATAACCTTTACATTTAACATGCACATATTTAGTGCATTCTAAATTCAATCAATAAACTCCATGTAAGAGATCAAAATCTACCACTCCAAAGGATGCTACTTTGACATAAAGATTATTCATGCTGAAGGTATTCTGATTCAACAGACGCAAGAGGAAAAGGCTTTCTGGATCTTCCCTTATCTGAATAAAAACAAAAATTTTTAAGAACAGAGTGAAGTGGTACCCCCTTTCTCCACTGAAAAGTTTTAACTGGGCTTCTCCAGATGTCTTCACCATGGCTGATTTTAGGACTGTCAGCAAAAGAGTCTCTGCAAAAGAGTCCAATGTAGGTAAACTTCCTATTTTCGTGTTGCCCTGTTTTAACTTGGCCACTGGTTGGGAAGATACCAGCTATCCAGGTGCTGGACACCCCTTACTAGTTTTTCACAAACATATCCAGTATAGTACTTTGTAGAAATGTGCAAACAAGGCCTCTGGCCTTGAGCTGGGCTTCACAGAGATGTTTACATTTTTAAGTAAGTTACAAATGGGCTCCATGGTAACAGCTGGCAGGGGGAGGAAAGAAAGGGGAGAAGAAGCTCTCCCCTTCTCAGGTGTTGTCCTTGATGGGTTAACTTGCCCAAAACAGTGAAAGAAAAAGCTGCTTTTCTGTAAACTTCTGCAGACTGTGAACTTCTGAGCCCCTCCCCTTACATGCTGGGTATAAAACTCTGAAACTCCCTGAAGTTGGGGTTCAGGAGATTGATTGATTACAGCAAAAGCTGTGCCCTCAGAACCTGGCTGCAGCCAAATAAAATTGTTTCCTGCTATCTTCGGTGCCTTGCCTTGTTTGTCCCTATGACAAGAAGACTACCATAATTCTCTTCTCTGGAAGCTGAATTTCCATAGAGAAGGTGGAAAGTTGGTGCCAAGATGAAATGAACAGACATAAGTTATTTCATTTGTACCCTCCATGTTCACCTTCCCACACTTGACTGTCCTTGGAAGACTAAAGCCTTTGCCTTTTTCTTGTTACTTCTCTACTCTACTATGTATTATTTTTTGTTAAGATGCTGTATATGCCCAAGTTCTAACCATGCCTTTGAGTTACCCATCACTGAATTTCTCCTGAATGTGTATTAATAAACTCCATTTTCCCTGGTTAATCTGTCTTTAGGTAATCTTATTTGTAGGGTTCCAAATGGAAAACATAAGCAGGTAGAAGAAAAAAAAATATATGTTTCCCTCCCTTCTTAATGAAAGTCCTCTTCAGATGTGACCAAGGACAATAATGGAAAAGAAGTAGTGTTAGTCAGCTTTTTGTTGCTGTGACCAAAATAACTGAAACAAATGAGTTAAAGGAGGAAAGATTTACTTTGGCTCCTGGTTTCAGGACTTTTAGTCCATGGTTGGCTGGTTCCATTGCTTTGGGCCTTAGAGACAGAAGGACATGTCAGAGGAAAGCTTCTCAACTTATGGCAGCCAGGAAGCAGAGAGACAGGGCTGGAAGGAGGGAAAGAGGAAGTGTTTGGGGATATGAAATACCCTTCCAGGGAATGCTCCCAGTGACCTATTTCCTCTGCTCATGCCCACTACCTACAGTTTCCACCACCTCCCAATAGTTTATTCAGCCCTCAGTGTATTAATCCACTGATGAAGTCAGAGCTCTCATCATCCAATCCTTTCCTAAAATCTCTATCTCTAAATTTTACTGCAATGGGAACCAAGACTTCAACTCATGAGCCTTTGGAGGACATTTTATATCCAAACCATAACAGAAATGCTTAATAGAGGATGGAGCTAGGGGACATATTAGACAAGAGAATTTATCCCTGACAACAGATCAGGAATATCATTAAGAAACCCTTCCTACCATCAAGGCAAATGATCATTATTTCAACACCCCAGAGAATTCTGCAATTACCATGAACCAGAGATGCTCTGTGCTTTCCATTTGTTCTTTTAGTACATAGGATTCACAGGTACCCTGTCCTTGCTTCACCATTGCATAATGGGTGTGTGTGTTGGCAGGTGACTATGGGAAACCATATCAGGACCTAATAAAGAAGATGGCACATCCCATAGAGATCCTTGAATTTTAGCTGAAAGCAATAACTATATGAGATTTGAGTTGTATTTCTTAAAAAGGAGTGTGAATGTTTTATATATGTGAAATAATAGTATAAATTTATACTAGGTTATCTTTTGTTTGGAGATCATCCTCCTCTTCCTGGCAACACAAATAGATTCTATCGTTCAATGTGGTCAAGTGACTGAGTTCTATTTATTTAAATATGTGCTCAAGTGATAAGTACAAATTCTAATCATGATCCATAAAATTCTTTTTATGCTTCTCCCTGCTCTTTTCCTCATCGAGTTTATAGGAAGTATCTAAGTCCCTGAATCATCGCATGGAAAGAAGTTGTCCAGCAAAAGGTAATGTTACCCTTAGTGGGCAATTACATTTGGAACATTAGACATTTGAGGATCTGTCTATTTTGAATTCTAATCAAACTAAAATAATGTTTCCTTTTATTTAGAACTATTTGTGCTTTTTAACTGAATCTTACAATTACCTTTATTGATTTACAATTTGCATAATATGAAATTCACCAATTTAAACATACAATTTATTTTTTTTACAAATATATACCATTTTCAATCACTACCACAATCAAGACATAAACATTCCCATCAACTCAGACCTCAAAATATTTTGTTTCTTTGCATTGAATATTATTTCCCTATGTACAATTGCTAGTAAACACAGGTTTACATTTTCTCATTATAGTTTTGACTTTTCTAGAATTTCTAGAATCATGCAAATATAGTATTTTTTTTATTTTTAGCATATTTCATTTACCATAATAAATTGGATTCATCCATGTTGCTTACTGTATCAATAATTCCTTAGTATGTATGGGGAGGTTCCAAGATGGCGTACCAGAGGGAGACAGCATTCTGCTTCGCTATGTGACCTGGGGTTCAAGTTGTGAGAATACAGCTTCTCTGCCAGCAATATTCCTACCCCACTGTCCTGTGCAGGAAGCACTGCCCATCCAGGGCTCCAGGCCTCAATGTCAGAGTAGGTCTCCCAACTACTCACCCATGTAGAACTACTGGATACTTAAGTGAGACCAGCGGCAGCAGCAGCAGTACCCACAAAGAAATTTTGGCCACACACTTGAGCAGAAATCACAGATGCAGCTCCCACGCAGGACACCTGGCAGCTTCCCACAAGTAAGAACTCCTGCTGCCACCCCTGTGTGGACCCCCATATACCAACATGGGAAATCCTCTGGTCGCCACCATCTTGAAACTCTGCAGCAGTGGACATAGTCCCCATGTGCAGTAGCCTGTCTGCTCGCAGGAACTTCACACAGGCTCTGAAGTCAGCCAACACTGCAAGCCACAGAGCTCGCCACTGAATTTATCATCCAACACCATCCCCTGGCTCCCCACACCTGACACAACAACCCACCCCTGAAATCAGGAGCCTCCATCTTGGGTCACCTTCATCACCGTCTTCCAGGTATCCAGCTTCTAACTCCCCCCTCTCCCCAGCAGCAGCTAACCTGGCACAGTGACACCCTGGTTACCTTCACCATCCTGAGAGTGGAGAAACCAGCTAACAACGGATGACTCCACTTATTGGATGAGAAGGGAAGCAGGAAAAACTCTAATAACCAACCAAAACAAGCCCTGTGTCTTCCTTCAACATATTCTCTCTCTCTCTCTCTCTCTCTCTCTCTCTCTCTCTCTCTCTCTCTCTCTCTCTTCCCCCCTCCCTCTCTTTATCCTTTCTCCCACCCTCACATCCCCAAAATATGTGAAACCAAGTACTTTGCATAAATTAGGATTTTGAGGTATATTACCTTGTGTTGTACATTCTTTTTTCTTTTTTCCCACCAATTTCTGCTATTTTAATATTTTTAATTTTTCTTGATATATATGTTTGTTTTATGTACTCTACTGTCTTCACACTTACTTTTATATCCAAAGATACTTCCTCTCCTTCCTCCTGCTACTAATCTTCCTCTTTAGATTTCTCTTTCACACTTCCTAAGATATAATAACTCTATATCCTCACCTACCTCCTCAGCTTATCATCCTACTCTTCACCCCCAATTCTTTGTCTACCATCAGAAACTGTAAACCCTTTACAAACTTACTGAGTATATTATAGATAATAATTGAATTTACCATTTCTGTACATTATGAACAAACTGTAAGCATCTTATTAGCAAACATTTGTTTTTGTTTTTTAGGGTATATATTGTTTATATTGGAATCTGATAACATTGTCCTTCACCTCAAAGGAGAGGTGCTGGATTCCTATAAGGGCACAATAAGCCTATAGGGCAAAATTAGTAATGACTAGGATCCACAGTACTAGAAAGGAAGACACACAAGCAATGTGAAAAGACAAGGGAAGAAAGTGCCCCAAACAAATCAAGATACCACATTATTAGAATCCATGGCCAACACAGCAGAACATATTACAGAGAAGGAGTTCAGGATATACATAATTAAAATGTTCTGCAAATTAAAGAATGATATAAGAGAGCAAATACAGGCAGCAAAAAGATCATTTTAACAATGAGCTATAGGAAGCAACAGATTACTTCAATAGGGAGATAGAGGTTTAAAAAACCTCAGAAACTCTTGAAAATAAAGAAACAATAAACCAAATTAAAAGCTCAATTGAAAGCATTGCCAACAGATTAGACCACTTGGAAGACAGGACCTCAGACAATGAAGACAAAATATATAATCTTGAAAAGAATGTAAACCACACAATGAAAATATTTAAAAAATAAAACATAAGCTGAAAATGCAAGAAATATGGGATAGCATAAAAAGACCAAATTTAAGAGTTATTGGGGATAGAGGAAGGCATAGAGTTACAAACCAAAGGAATGAGCAACCTATTCAATGAAATAATATCATAAACTTTTCCAAACATGAAGAATGAATTGGAAAACCAAATTCAAGAGGCTTACAGGAGTGCCAAAGAGGCTTACAGCAGATCTACAGCAAAGAGGCTTACAGCAGATCCACACCAAGGCATATTATAATAAAAATGCCTAACATACAGAATAAAGAGAAACTATTAAAAGCCATGAGAGAAAGAAATCATTACTATAGGGGAAAACAGATTAGAACATGTGCAGATTTTTCAACCCAGACCCTGAAAGCTACAAGATCCTGGAACAACATACATCAAGCTCCGAAAGAAAATGGATGCCAGCCAAGAACCTTATATCCAGCAAAATTAAGCTTCAGAATTGATGATGAAATTAGAACTTTCCATGATAAACAGAAGTTAAAATATTTTACAACTCAAAAGTATGCATAAAGAACATCCTCGGCAGAATACTCCATAAAAAGGAGTTGAAAAACAACAATGGAAATCAGCAAAGGGAGGTTTTACACTAAAGGAAATATAAATCAGAGAACAAACAAGTCAAGTTAAATACCAAAAATAAACAAAATGGCTGGGAATACAAATCATGTCTCAATAAAAAGCCTGAATATTAGTGGCCTAAACTCACCAATCAAAAGACATAGACTGGCAGATTGGATTTAAAAAACAAAACAAACAAACAAACAAAAAATATGCTATCTCCAAAAGATTCATCTCATATGAAAAGACATCCACAGACTGAAGGTGAAAGGTTGGGAAAAATCATACCACTCACATGGACGATGGAAACAAGCAGGATTTCCATCCTTATATCAAATAAAGTAGACTTCAAGACACAGTTAATCAAAATGGATAAAGAAGGATATTTCATACTGCTTAAGGGAAACATTCGTCAACAAGACATAACAATAATAAATTTATATGCCCCAAACAATGAAGCATCTATGTTCATCAAACATACTCTTTTCAGGTTCCAGTGTCAAATAGACCACGACACAATAATTCTAGGTGACTTTAACACACCTCTTTCATTACTGGATAGATCTTCCAAACAAAAGCTGAACAAAGAAACTATAGAACTCAATAACACCATCAATAACTTAAACTTAACTGACACATATAGACTATTTCATCCTTCAATGAACAAATACACTTTCTTCTGAGCAGCACATGGCTCCTTCTCTAAAATAGACCATATATTATGCTTCAAAGATACTCTTAGCAAATACAAAAAAGTAGAGATATTACTCTGCATTCTATCAGATCATAATGGAATAAAATTAGAAATCAATGATAAAATAAAAAATAAAAGCTACTCCAGCAGCTGGAGACTAAATAATATGCTACTAAATGAACAATGGGTTGCAAAAAACATCAAGGAGGAGATTAAAATATTCTTAGAGGTGAATGAGAGCACAGATACAACATATCGAAATCTCTGGGACACTAGGAAAGCAGTACTAAGATGAAAGTTCATTGCATGGAGTTCATTCCTTAAAAGAAGAAAGAGTCAACAAATAAATGACCTCACATGACATCTCAAAGCCCTAATAAAAGAAAAAAAATTCAACACCTAAAGCAATAAAAGACAGGAAATTATTAGAATTAGAGCTGAAATTAATAAAGTTGAAAAAAAGAAACAATTGAAAAAAAATTGATAAAACAAAAAGTTGGTTCTTTGAAAAAATAAATTAAATTGACAGACCCTTAGCCATGCTAATGAAGAGAAGGAGAGAGAAAACTCAAATTACTAACATATGTGATGAAAAAGAAAATATTACAATAGACACTACAGAAATACAGAAGATAATTAGAAATTATTTTGAAAATTTGTACTCCAATAAAATAGAAAATATCAAAGGCTTAGACAAATTTCTAGAGTCATATGATTTGCCCAAATTGCATTAGGATGATATACACAATTTAAACAAATCAATTTCAAGCAAGGAAATAGAGGATGCCATCAGGACCCTACCAACCAAGAAAAGCCCAGGACTGGAGGAATACACAGCCAAGTTCTACAAGACCTTTAAAGAAGAAGTAATTCCAATAGTCTTAAATTTATTTCAGGAAATAGAAAAAGAGGGAGCACTTCCAAACTCATTCTATGAGGCCAGTGTCACCCAGATTCCAAAACCAGGCAAAGACACATCAAAGAAAGAAAACTTCAGACCAATATATCTGATGAATATAGATGCAAAAATTCTCAATAAAATTCTGGCAAATCAAATTCAAAAACATAACAAAAAGATCATGAACCACAATCAAGTGGGGTTCATCCCAGGGATGCAAGGTTGTTTCAATATATGAAGATCAATAAATGTAATCTATCACATCAATAGACTTAAAGATAAGAACCATATGATCATTTCAATAGACACAGAAAAAGCATTCGACAAAATACAGCACCCCTCCTGTTCAAAACTCTAGAAAAACTAGGGATAACAGGAACATATGTCAACATTGTAAAAACTATCTGTGTTAAGCCCTTGGCCCACATCATCCCAAATGGAGAAAAATTGAAAGCATTAGCATTCCCTTTAAAAACTGGAACAAGACAAGGATGCCCTCTTTCACCACTTCTATTTAACATAGTTCTTGAAACACTGGCCAGAGCAATTAGATAGATGAAATAAATTAAAGGGATACAGATAGGAAAAGAAGAACTCAAATTAGCACTATTTGCTGATGATATGATTCTATACCTAGAAGACCCAAAAAATTTCAACAAAAAAAAAACTTTTAGAACTAGTAAATTAATTCAGAAACGCAGCAGGATACAAAATTGACACCCATAAATCAAAGGCATTTCTGAATATCAGTGACAAATTCTCTGAAAGGGAAAAAAGGAAAACTATCTCATTTACAATAGCCTCAAAAAATGAAATAATACAATACTTGGGAATCAACCTAATGAAAGAGGTGAAAGACCTCTACAACAAAAACTATAGAACACTAAAGAAAGAAATTAAAGAAGATCTTAGAAGATGGAAAGATCTCCCTTGTTCTTGGATAGGCAGAATTAATATTGTCAAAATGATCATACTACCCAAAACACTTATATATTTAATTCAATTTCAATCAAAATCCCAATGACATTCATCATAGAAATAGAAAAAGCAGTCATAAAATTTATCTGGAAAAATAAGAGACCCAGGATAGGCAAATGAATTCTTATCAAGAAAAGTAAAGCAGGTGGTATCACTATACCAGACCTTAAACTATTCTACAGAGCAATAGTAACAAAAACAGCATGGTATTGGCACCAAAATATACTGGTACAGAATAGAGGACACAGAGACTAACCCACATAATTACAATGATCTTATATTAGACAAAAGTGCCAAAAACATACATTGGAGAAAAGATAGCCTCCTCAACAAATGGTGCTACAAAAACTGGAAATCCATATTCAACAAAATGAAAATAAACCCCTGTCTCTCACCATGCACAAAACTCAACTCAAAGTGGATCAAGAACCTAGTAATTAAACCAGAGACCCTGCATGTAATAGAAGAAAAAGTAGGCCCCAATCTCTATCATTTCAGATTAGGCCCCTACTTTCTTAACAAGACTCCTATAGCAGAAAAATTAAAATCAAGAATTAATAAATGGGATGGATTCAAACTAAAATGATTCTTCTCAGCAAAGAAACAATCAGTGAGGTGACTAGAGAGCCTACAGCTTGGGAGCAAATTTTTATCCCTCACACATCAGACAGAGCACTAATCTCTAGGGTATATAAAGAACTCAAAAAGCTAAACACCAAAAAACAAATAGCCCAATCAATAAATGGGGTAAGAACTTGAACAGACACCTCTCAGAATGTGATATACAATCAATCATCAAATATATGAAAAAATGCTTAATATCTCTAGCTATTAAAAAAATGCAGATCAAAACTACTCTAAGATTTCATCTCAATCCAGTCAGAATGGCAGCTATTAAGAATTCAGACAACAATAATTGTTGGCGAGGATGTAGGGGAAAAGGCACACTCATACATTGCTGGTGGGACTGCAAAATGGTGCAGCCAATATAAAGAGCAGTATGGAGATTCCTTAGAAAACTTGGAATGGAACTACCATTTGAGCCAGCTATCCTATCCCACTCCTTGGTCTATTCCCAAAGGACTTAAAAACAGCATACTACAGGGACACAGCCACATCAATGTTTATTGCAGCACAATTCACAATAGCTAAACTGTGGAACCTACCTAGATGCCCTTCAGTAGATGAATGGATAAGGAAACTTTGGTATATATACACAATGGAACATTACTCAGCATTAAGAGAGAATAAAATCATGGTATTTGCAGGTAAATGGATTAAGAGAATATAATGCTAAGTGAAGTTAGCAAATCCCCCAAAAAACAAATGCTAGATTTTTTCTCTGACATAAGGAGGCTGATACATAGCAAGGTTGGGAGGGGAAGCATATGAAGATTAGACAAACTCTAGATAGGGCAAAAAGGAGGGAGAAAAAGGGAGAGGGCAAGGGGAGTAAAGAAGATGGTGGAATGATATAGACTCATTTCCCTAAGTACATGTATGAAAACACGAATGGTGTGAACATACTTTTATACAACCAGAGATATGAAAAAATGTGCTCTATATGTATAATATGAATTTTAATGTATTCTGCTGTCATATATAACAAACTTGAATAAAAAATAAAATTTTAAAAATTCCTTACTATATATTACTGAATAGTATTTCATTGTATAGATACACCAAAAAATTCTTATTCATTTAATATTTAGTGACTGTTTGTTTTATTTTTATTTTATACAGTTATTCATTATTATTTTTTAAATTGCTGTGATTTTGTGAAAACATATATTTTCATTTCTTTGGAATAACTAAGGATGGATGACTTAATTATATGATTACTGAGTGTTTTGTATTATAGGAAATTATCAAAATGTTCTTCAAAATGGTTATATAATTTTGCTTTCCAAACAGCACTATATGAGAATTCCAGCTATTCCATATCCTTTATGGATTTAATATTGTTATCCTTTTTAATTTTAGCTATCTGGATAGTACTATAGTAGTATCTGATATTATATGAATTTAAATTTATCCAGCAGCTAGTGACATTAAGGATATTTTCATAATCATATTTTCCAATAATATAGCTGGAAAAAGTACCTGTCAAATCTCTGCCCATTTTTAAAACTACATTTTTTTTACTTATATGATTGACTATTTTTGAGTTCTAAAGGTTTCTTTATAAATTTTAAATACAAGCCCTTTCTCAGTTGTGTTGCTTGCAAATATTTACTTCTAGCATCTGACTTGTTCATTGTTTTTAATTTGATGAAACCCAACAAAATGTAAAGTATTCCAATCACAAAAAAATGATAACGAAGTGAGGTAATACAGATGCTAATTAACTAGAATTTAATTGTAGGAAGCCATCCATGAAATACATGAGGATCTTTTTTTAAAGCTTATTTATTTTTTAAATGAAAAAAAAAGATGAAAGATATGTAAAGACAGAAAATATTATTATTATTATTATTATTATTATTATTATTATTATTATTTTATTAGTTGCTCAAGATAATACAATGATCTTGACAGTGCACTGGGCAATTGAGGAGATCCTGTTTCAAAATAAAACATAAAAAGGACTGGGGATGTAGCTCACTCATGTATTCAATCCTCAGTACCAGAAGAAAAAAACAAATAAACCAACAAAATGACAAACTTTGTACTTCCTTTTAAAAGTAAGTTTTGGCTATTCTATGAATTTCCACTTTAATACAAATTTTAGAATAAGTTTATCAATTTCCTTTAAAAGTGTATTTTGGAATTTTGAGTGGCATTTTTATGAATTTATAGATCAATATGAATATTTGTTTTTATTTTAATACCAAGTCTTACTAATCTTGACTACAGTATGTTTCTTCATTGGTCCTCTTTAATTTCACTAATGCTTTGTTGCTTCCATAAATAATTTTTACACATATTTTGCTAAATTTTTCACTAAATATTTAATATATTTTAATGGTATATAAGTTAGCTTTCTATTTCAATTTTAAATTATTTATTGCTAGTATTCATTGCTATGTTTTTTCATACGTGCACTTTATCATATTGGGTAAGGTCCTTGCTATTGCTAATGGCTGAGAGTTTTTAACCTGAATAGATATTGAATTCAAATGCATTTTCCCTGCATCTTTGAAGAAAATTATGTTGTTGGTGGTGTTGTTGTTTGGTTATTAATTGGATGAATAATGTTGATTTTTTATGTTGAAACAAATTTTCATTTCTGAGATAATCCCCCTGAGTTATTATTATTATTCTTTTTGTGTGTGTGTGTATTGCTAGATTAAGTGTTTTAACATTTCCTTAAGGATTCTTGCAGCTATGTTCATGGGCTTATTATTTTCTTTATTTGAAATGTCTTTGTTTATTTTTGCTATCAGGATAATTCTGACCTCATTCAAAGCTTTGGGAAGTATTCATTCTTCTTAGAGGTTCTTGGAAAAGTTTTTGTACAATAATAAGTGTTATTTATTTTCTATTTATTCAGTAGGATTCAATGACTAAAGATATTTTGGTCTGGAGTTTGCTAATAGTTTTAAACTATAAAATAAAATGTTTTCAATAGATATTGTTATGATTTAAATAAGAGATGTACCCCCAAACTTTGTATGTTAATGCAGAAATATTCAAAGGTAAAAAGATTGAAGTATGAGAGCTGTAACCTAATCAGCCCATCCTGGTTTGAATGAAATGTAGGTCATAATGTAGGCAGGTGGGATGTGAATAAAGAAATAACATTAATCAGTAAAATATCATTTTAACTCACATCCATTCAGGATATGTGTCATATTAATGAATTGGCCCCTTTATCCCTAGTGATATTCACTGTTTTGAAGTCTATTTTATTGTACATAAAATAACCTCTCCAGATCATTTTTTTGGTGTTAGTATTAGAATGTTAAATCTTTTCCATCGTTTTACTTTTAACCTGATTTTATGTTTAAAATATATGTCTGGTATAAAGCACAGACTTGGTTGTTGTTTTTTTTACTAATATGCTATGTATGTTAGCCTATTTGACATTTTTCCAAAGATTACTAACCTGTGTACATAATTTTCTAGGCTTTCTTCTTCTTTGTTCTTTATTTTAGCTGTATTTCTATAGCTATTTCTTCAAGATCACAGACCCTTTTTTCTAATCTCTTAGTCCTACAACATGTATTATTTCATTTCAGATATAATTGTTTATATTTCTAGATGTTAGAGTTGGATTTTTATATTATCCATTTCTCCCTTTACCATGTTTATGTTTTATTTAGGTTTTTGAGCATATATTTATGAGATTTATGAAGACTGTCTTAATTTCCTTATCTGCTAATTCATAATTTTTTATTTATAAATTTTTATTGATATTTTCTCTGGTTATAGACTGTATTTTATTTCTTATTTAGATGCTTGATAATTTTATGTATAATGGCAGGTATTGTTAATTTGACATTTTTGAAAGCTGACTTTCATTTCCTTCTTTTAAAGAGTAATAATGTTTATTCTGACAGCAGGTATGTTACTTGGGTATCAGTAAATTATTTTTATGTTTATTTTACTATTTCTTTATATAATTATATACTTTGTTTATATAATAGAGAATTCTAAAGAAGTCCAAAATTGATTAAATCTTATACTAAATACTGTGGATTGAATTGTGTCCATTCCAAAATTCATATGTTGAAGTTCTAACCTGGAATGTGATTATATTTGAAGATAGAAATTTTATTTTTTTATTGGTTGTTCAAAACATTACAAAGTTCTTGACATATCATATTTAAAACATTTGATTCAAGTGGGTCATGAACTCCCATTTTTACCCAGTATACAGATTGCAGAATCACATTGGTTACACATCCATACTTTTACATATTGCCATACTAGTAACTGTTGTATTCTGCTATCTTTCCTATCCTCTACTATCCCCCATCCCCTCCCTTCACATCTTCTCTCTCTACCGCATCTACTGTAACTCATTTCTCTCCCTTGTTTTTTTTCCCTTTCCCCTCACATCCTCTTATATGTAATTTTGTATAACAGTGAGGGTCTCCTTCCATTTCCATGCAATTTTCCTTCTCTCTCCCTTTCCCTCTCACCTCTCATCCCTGTTTAATGTTAATCTTTTTCTCATGCTCTTCCTCCCTGCTCTGTTTTTAGTTGCTCTCCTTATATCAAAGAAGACATTTGGCATTTGTTTTTAGGGATTGGCTAGCTTCACTTTGCATAATCTGCTCTAATGCCAACCATTTCCCTGCAAATTCCATGATTTTGTCAATTTTTAGTGCTGAGTAATACTCCATTGTTAATAAATGCCACATTTTTAATCCATTCATCTATTGAAGGGCATCTAAGTTGGTTCCACAGTCTAGCTATTGTGAATTGTGCTGCTATGAACATTGATGTAGCAGTATCCCTATAGTATGATCATTTAAGACCTTCAGGGAATAGTCCAAGAAGGGCAATAGCTGGGTCAAATGGTGGTTCCATTCCCAGTTTTCCCAGGAATCTCCATACTGCTTTCCAAATTGGCCGCACCAATTTGCAGTCCCACCAGCAATGTACAATTGTACACTTTTCCCCACATCCTCGCCAGCACTTGTTGTTGTTTGACTTCATAGTGACTGCCAATCTTACTGGAGTGAGATGGTATCTTAGGGTGGTTTTGATTTGCATTTCTCTGAATGCTAGAGATGGTGAGCATTTTTTCATGTACTTGTTGATTGATTGTATATCCTCCTCTGAGAAGTGTCTGTTCAGGTCCTTGACCCATTTGTTGATTGGGATATTTGTTTTCTTATTGTTTAATTTTTTGAGTTCTTTGTATACTCTGGATATTAGGACTCTATCTGAAGTGTGAGGAGTAAGATTTGCTCCCTAATTACCTCTCTTATTGTTTCTCTTGCTGAGAAAAAAACTTATTAGTTTGAGTAAGTCCCATTTGTTGATTTTTGTTTTTAACTCTTGTGCTATGGGTGTCCTATTAAGGAATTTGGAGCCTGACCCCACAATATGTAGATCGAAGCCTACTTTTTCTTCTATCAGATGCAGAGTCTCTGATTTGATATCAAGCTCCTTGATCCATTTTGAGTTAACTTTTGTGCATGGTGAGAGAAAGGGATTCAGTTTCATTTTGTTGCATATGGATTTCCAATTTTCCCAGCACCATTTGTTGAAGATGCTATCCTTCCTCCATTGCATGCTTTTGGCCTCTTTATCGAATATAAGATAGTTGTAATTTTGTGGATTTGTTTCTGTGTCCTCCATTCTGTACCATTGGTCCACCCGACTGTTTTGGTACCAGTACCATGCTGTTTTTGTTACTATTGCTCTGTAGTACAGTTTGAAATCTGGTATCGCTATACCTCCTGATTCACATTTCCTGCTTAGAATTGCTTTTGCTATTCTAGGTCTTTTATTTTTCCATATGAATTTCATGATTGCTTTATCTATTTCTACAAGAAATGCCATTGGGATTTTGATTGGCATTGCATTGAACCTATAGAGAACTTTTGGTAACATCGCCATTTTGATGATGTTAGTTCTGCCTATCCATAAACAGGGTATATTTTTCCATCTTCTAAGATCTTTTTCTATTTCTCTCTTTAGGGTTCTGTAGTTTTCATTGTATAAATCTTTCACCTCTTTTGTTAGTTTGATTCCCAAGTATTTTATTTTTTTTTTGAGGATATTGTGAATGGGGTGGTTTTCCTCATTTCCATTTCAGAAGATTTGTCGCTGATATACAGGAATGCCTTTTATTTATGCATGTTGATTTTATATCCTGCCACTTTGCTAAATTCATTTATTACCTCTAGTAGTTTATTTGTAGACCCTTTTGGGTCTTCTAGGTATAGGATCATATCATCCACAAATAGTGATAATTTAAGTTCTTCTTTTCCTATCTTAATGCCTTTAATTTCTTTCGTCTGTCTAATTGCTCTGGCCAGTATTTCGAGAACTATATTGAATAGAAGTGGTGAGAGAGGGCATCCCTGTCTTGTTCCAGATTTTAGAGGGAATGCCTTCAGTTTTTTTCAATTTAGAATGATGCTAGCCTGAGGCTTAGCATATATAGCTTTTACAATGTTGAGGTAAGTTTCTGTTATCCCTAGTTTTTCTAGTGTTTTGAACATAAAGGGATGCTGTACTTTGTCGAATGCTTTTTCTGCGTCTATCGAGATGATCATATGGTTCTTATCTTTAAGTCTATCGATGTGGTGAATAACGTTTATTGATTTCTCTATATTGAACCAGCCTTGCATCCCAGGGATGAATCCTACTTGATCATGGTGCACGATCTTTTTGATATGTTTTTGTATCTGATTTGCCAGAATTTTATTGAGGACTTTTGCATCTAAATTCATTAGGGATATTGGTCTGTAGTTTTCTTTCTTTGAGGTGTCTATCTGGTTTGAGAATCAGGGTGATGTTGGCCTCATAGAATGAATTTGGAAGTTCTCCCTCTTTTTCTATCTCCTGAAATAGATTGTAGAGTATTGGTATTAGTTCTTTAAAATTCTTGTAAAACTCTGCTGTATATCCATCCGGTCCTGGGCTTTTCTTGGTTGGTAGTCTTTTGATGGCTTCTTCTATTTCCTCACTTGATATTGGTCTGTTTAGGTTGTTTATATCATCCTGACTCAATCTGGTTAGTTCATATGTCTTAAGGAATTTATCGATGCCTTCACTATCTTCTATTTTATTAGAGTATAATGTTTCAAAATAATTTATAATTATCTTCTGTATTTCTGAATTGTCTGTTGTGATGTTGCCTTTTTCATCCCATAAGCTAGTAATTTGGGTTCTCTCTCTTCTCCTCTTTGTTAGAGTGGCTAGTGGTCTATCAGTCTTATTTATTTTTTCAAAGAACCAACTTTTAGTTTTGTCAATTTTTTTGATTTTTTCTTTTGTTTTGATTTCATTGATTTCAGCTCTAATTTTAATTATTTCTTGCCTTCTATTGTATTTGCTGCTCATTTGTTCTTCTTTTTCTAAGGCTTTCAGGTGTAGTGTGAGGTCATTTATTTGTTGGCTTTTCCTTCTTTTAAGGAATGAACTCTATGAAATGAATTTTCCTCTTAGTACTGCTTTCATAGTGTCCCAGAGATTTCGATATGTTGTGTCTGAGTTTTCATTTACCTCTAAGAATTTTTTAATTTACTCTTTGATGTCTTCTGTAACCCTTTGTTCATTCAGTAGCATATTGTTTAATCTCCATGTGAGGTAGGATTTTTCCTTTCTCATTTTACTATTGATTTCCAATTCCATTTCATTATGATCAGATAAAATGCATGGTAGTATCTCTACTCCTTTGTAATTGCTAAGATTTGCCCTGTGACATAATATATCGTCTATTTTTGAGAAGGATCCATGTGCTGCTGAGAAGAAAGTGTATCTGCGTAATGTTGAGTGGTATATTATCTATATATCAATTAAGTCTAAATTATTAATTGTATTATTGAGGTCTATGGTTTCTTTATTCAACTTTTGTTTGGAAGATCTGTCCAGTGGTGAGAGAGGTTTGTTAAAATCTCCCATGATTATTGTGTTATGGTCTATTTGACTCTTGAACTTGAGAAGAGTTTCTTTGATGAACGTAGCTACACATTGTTTGGGGCATATATATTAATGATCGTCAAGTCTTGTTGGTGTATGGTTCCCTTGAGCAGTATGTAGTGTCCTTGTTTATCCCTTTTGATTAACTTTGTCTTGAAGTCTATTTTATTTGATACAAGTATGGACACCCCTGCTTGCTTCCGGGGTCCATATGAGTGATGATTTTTCCCAACCTTTCACCTTCAGTCTGTGTATGTTTTTTTCCTATCAGATGAGTCTCCTGTAGGCAGCATTTTTTTTTTTTGGATCTTTTTTTAATCCATTCTACTAGCCTATGTCTTTTGATTGGTGCATTTAAGCCATTAACATTTAGGGTTACTATTGAGATATGGTTTGTATTTCCAGCCATATTTGGTTATGTATGATACTTAACATGATTTGTTTTTCCTCTATGATTAGTTTTTCCTTTACTGTACTACCTCCCGCTGTTGGTTTTCATTTTTATTTTCATTTCCTCTTCCTGTAATGTTTTGCCAAGGATGTTTTGAAGAGCTGGTTTTCTAGCTGCAAATTCTTTTAACTTTTGTTTATCGTGGAAGATTTTATTTCATCTTCAATCCTGAAGCTTAATTTCACTGGATACATGATTCTTGGTTGGAAATCTTTTTCTTTCAGTGTTTGAAATATGTTGTTCCAGGATCTTCTAGCTTTCAGAGTCTGTGTTGAAAGATCAGCAGTTATCCTGATTGGTTTACCCCTAAATGTAATCTGCTTCCTCTCTCTTGTGGTTTTTAAGATTCTCTCCTTATTCTGTATGTTGGGCATCTTCATTATTATGTGTCTTGGTGTGGATCTCTTATGATTTTGTACATTCGGTGTCCTGTAGGCTTCTAGTATTTGGATTTCTTTTTTATTCTTTAAATCTGGGAGGTTTTCTAGTATTATTTCATTGAATAGATTGCTCATTCCCTTGGTTTGGACCTCTATACCCTCTTGTATCCCAATAACTCTTAGGTTTGGTTTCTTTATGTTATCCCACAATTCTTGGATGTTCTGCTCATGATTTCTTAACATTCTTGCTGAGCTGTCTATGTTCTTTTCAAGTTGAAAAACTTTGTCTTCGTTGTCTGAAATTCTATCTTCTAAGTGTTCTACTCTGTTGATAATACTCTCATTTGAGTTTTTAATTTGGTTTATTGTTTCCTGCATTTCTAGGATTTCTGTTTGTTTGTTTTTTATATCCTCTATCTCCCTATAGAGTTGATCTTTTGCTTCTTGGATTTGTTTATGTAATTCATTGTCAAAGTGATCTTTCATTGTCTGAATTTGCTGTATAATGTCTTCCTTGAGACTCCAGATCATCTGAAGCATGTATATCCTGAACTCTTTGTCTGACATTCCATCAGCTGCAGATATTACCTCATCTAATGTTGAATTGACCTGTATTGTTTGTGGTCCTTTCTTTCCTTGTCTTTTCATACTGCTCATGATTCTTTCTAGCTTTGTGAAACTGTTATGTTAATGCTTTTCCCCTTATATATTTGCATTGTTCTTGTATAGGTCCAAAATCCCTCTTTTGCAGAGAAAGACAATGTTAACAGTTCCCAATATCAACAGTACATCATCTAAGCACAAGTTTTCATTATTAATACATTTATAGTTAGATTCTAAGTCTATAGATATTGGTTTTAATTATTACTTAAGAATATAGTCTTTAGTTTCATAAAAGGCATACCATATCTGGTGGCATATAGAAAACTTAATTTCAGATGAAGGATGTTATACTTAGAGGGAAAGGAGTGAGGGTATGAGGTTAAACTAACTTAGCACCTTTGGAGAACTCTAACCAATAGACTGGTAATTTATGGAAGAGTGTATAGACTCAACTTCATATCTGTATTTAGATAGTTACCCTATGTATAGATAGCAAAAGTTAGGAGATTGAAAATGGGATAGAGGGAATACGAATGAAAATAAAGAAAAAAATAACAATGAAGAAAAGAGAAATAAGAAAGAAGGAAGGTAAGATAGAAATAAAGAAAAAATTGGGGGAAGGTGGGGTATATACAATTCCTCTATATTATATTACTTTGGTAATTTGGTTGTTCATGCACAGTTCTTGGTTTCACATATTTTGAAGTTGTGGAAGAGAGAGAAGAAAAGAGAGAAAGAAAGACAAAAAAGTCTCTCAGAACACTGTTTTCCTTGCTTCCAGTAGGAGGCGTTGTCTATTCCTAGCTTGAGCCTCTGTATTCAGGGTGGTGGATATAGCCAGTGTGAAAGGAAATGAGCTTCCACCTGTATCTTTCCTACTCTAGTCTCTGAGGTACAAACCAGGTGCCTGTACAGTTGTTGTTTTGCATTGATAGCTACAATCCCCAAAAGCTTGTGGGAAATATTTTGAGTTATCCCCGCTAAGGGTGGGGGAGTTGGAAACCAGGAACCTGAATCAGCCTCAGAACCATGCTGGTAGCCACACCCCCTTTGATGGGTTTTAAGGGTTGATGGGCTTCATCTGGACTAGCACTCAGGGTGGGGCTGGGCTTCCTCCTCCAGTCTGGCTTGAAGATAGGAATTTTAGAAGATGGTTAAGGTACAATGAGATCCTAAGAGTAGGTTCTTCCCTCAAAATATACAAAATTACAACTGTCCCACACCAAGGCACATTATTATGAAAATGCCTACCATACAGAATAAGAATCAAATTTCAAAGGCCACCAGAGAAAAATGTCAGATTACATTATTGGAATAAAAATTATATCTCAATAATAACTTTAAATGTAAATGGCCTGAACTCATCAATCAAAAGAAATAGATGGGCAGATTTGATTAAAAAACAAGAATCAACAATATGCTCTCTCAAGAGACTCACCTCATAGGCAAATACATTCACAGACTGAAGGTGTAAGAAAGGAAAAAAACATATCACTCACATGGATCTCATAAAAAAAAGCAGGGGTTACTATCCTCATATAAGATGAAGTTGACATCAAACCAAAGTTAATCAGAAAAGACATACTGCTTAAGAGAATTATACATCCACAAGGAAAGACATAATGATCATAAATATTTATGCCCCAAACAATGGAGCATCTATGTATGTCAAAATTATTTTTCAATTTCAAGAAGAAAATAGACCACAACATAATAATACTGGGTGACTTTTAGCACACATCTCTCACCACTGAATAGATCAAACAAAAACTAAATAAAGAAATTATAGAACTAAATACTATAATCTAAATCATCTAAATCTAAATAGTATAATTTAGATTTAATAGACATATGTAGAGTATTTTGTCCATCAATGATCAAATGTTGTTTCTTTTCAGTAGTGTATGAATCCTTCTCTAAAATAGACCATATCTCAGGCCACAAAGCAACTCTTAGCAAACACAAACAGAAGTAATACCTATATCCTATCAGATCATAATGGAATGAAATTAGAAATCAATGATAAGAAAAATAGAAGTTATTCTAATACCTGGAAATTACATTATAAGCTATAGAATGACCAATGGATAGCAGAAGAAATCATGAATGGAATTTAAAAAATACTTAGAGGTAAATGAAAATAGCAACACAATATATCAAAATCTCTGGAACACTGTGAAGGCATTTCTAAGAGGATAGTTCATTGCTTCAAGCTTGTTCATTAAAGGAGTAGAAAATCACCAAATAAATCACCTAACAATACATCTCAAAACCCTAGAAAAAGAAGAAAAAACAACACCAAAAACAGTAGAAGACAAGAAATAATGAAAATCAAGCTGAAATCAATGAAAATGAAACTAAAGAAACAATCCAAAAATTTCACAAAATAAAAAGTTGGTTCCTTGAAAAATACATAAAACTGACAAAACCTTAGCTATGCTGATGAAGAGCAAGAGAGAGAAAACTCAAATTACTAAAATTTGTAATGAAAAAGGAAATATCCTGACAGACACTACTAAGATATAGACAATAAACAGAAATTATTTTAAAAATATATACTACAATAAAATACAAAATCTTCAAGACATTGACAAATATCTAAAGGCATATGACCTACTGAGACTGAATGAGGAGGATATACACATTTTAAGCAGATCAATTTAAAGCAATAAAACAGAAGATGCCATCAAAAGCCTACCAAGAAAAATCTAGGACCAGAGGGATTCTCATCTAAGTTCTACAAAATGCTCAAAGAAAAATTGACAATAATACTCCTCAAATTATCCCATGAAATAGAAAAGGAGGGAACCCTTCCAAATTCATTCTATGAAGCTAGTACCACCCTGATACCAAAACCAGACAAAACACATCAAGGAAAGAAAACTTCAGACCAATGTCCCTGATGAACATAGATACAAAATTTCTCAATAAAATTCTAGCAAATAGCATACAAAAACATATTAAAAAGATAGTGTACCATGATCAAATGTGTTCATACCAGTGATGCAAGTTTCAACAAATGGAAACAATAAACATAATTCATCATATCAATAAACTAAAAGACAAGATCACATGATTATCTTAATAGATGCAGAAAACACATTTGATAAAATTCAGCATCCATTATGTTCAAAACACTAGAAAAACTAGGAATAGTAGGAACATAGCTCAATATGGTATGTTCCTATATATGCTAAGATCAAGCTATATATGCTAAACCCAAAGCCAACATCATTCTAAATGGAGAAAAATTGAAAGCATTTCTTCTAAAAACTGGAGCAAGATAGGGATGCCCTCTTTCACCACTTTTATTCAACATCATCCTTGAAACTCTAGCCAGAGCAATTAGACAGAAAAAAGAAGTTAAAGGGATACAAATAAGAAAAGAAGAACTCAAACTATTCCTAGTTTGCCAACAATATGATTCTAAATTTAGAAGACCCAAAAAACTTCATCAGAAAACTTCCAGAACTAATAAATTAATTCAGCAAAGTATCAGGATATAAAATTAACATCCACAAATGACTTGCATTCCTATACATCAGTAATGAATCTACTAAAAGAGAAATTAGGAAAACTACCACATTCACAATAGTCTCAGAAAAATAAAATATTTGAGAATCAATCTAACAAAAGAGTTGAAATACCTTTACAGTGAAAACTACAGAACACTAAAGAAAGACATTGAAGAATTCCTTAGAAGATATAAAGACCTCCCAATGTTCTTGGATAGGCCAAATCAATATTATCAAAATGGCCATTCTACCAAAACTGCTATACATATTTAATGCAAATTCTATTAAATTCCAATGATGTTCTTTGTAAAAATAGAAAAAGCAGTCATGAAATTCATTTGGAAAAATAAAAGGCCCAGAATAGCCAAAGGAATCCTTATAAATAAAAGTGAAGCAGGAGGCATATAGCAGACCTTAAATCATACTACAGAGCTATAGTAACAAAAATAGCATGGTATTGGTACCAAATTAGACATGAAATCCAATGGTACAGAATAGAGGACAGAGAGACAAACCCACATAAATATAGTTATCTCGTACTAGAAAAAGAAGCCAAAAATATACATTGGATAAAAGATAGCCTCTTCAACAAATGGTGCCTAGAAAACTGGAAACCCATATACAGCAAAATGAAATTAGACCCCTATTTATTACTCTGCACAAAATTTAACTCATGATGGATTAAGGAATTAGGCAAAGACCCTACACTAAATAGAAAAAGAGTAGGCTCAAATCTACATCATGTAAGTTTAGGAATCAAATTCCTCAACAAGACTTCTAAAGCATAAGAAGTAAAATCAAGAATCAACAAGTGGGATGGAATCAGAGTAAAAAGCTTCTTCACAGAAAAGGAAACAATCAATAACATGAAGAGAGAGTCCACAGAATGGGAGAAAATCTTTATCACATGCACCTCATAAAGAGCATTACTCTTCAAGACATACAAAGAACTCAAAGAACCTAACACCAAATAAATAAACAACCCCATCTAATAAATGGGCCATGGAATTGAACAGGCATTCACAGAAGAAGAAATACGATTGGTCAAAAAAATACATTAAAAAATGTTCAAATCTCTAGCAATTGGAGAAATGCAAGTTAAAATACATTGAGATTTCATCTCACTCAAGTCAGAATGGCAATTAGCAAGAATACAAGCAACAATAAAGATTGGCAAGGATGTAGGAAAAAAGGTACACTCATACATTGCTGGTGGGACTTCAAATTGGTACAACCACCATGGAAAGTCTATGGAGGTTCCTCAGAAAACTTGGAATGGAATCAACATTTGACCCAGTTACCCCACTCCTCAGTTTATACTCAAAGGACTTAAAATCAGCATACTACAGTTATGCAGCTATATCAATGTTTAAAGGAGCTCAATTCACAATAGCTAAACTGTGGAACCAACCTAGGCACCCTTCAACAGATGAATGGATAAAGATTAATGTGAAACACACACACACACACACACACACACACACACACACACACACTGAATATTACTCAGCCATTAAAAAAAAAGAATGAAATTATGTTGTTTGCCAGTAAATGCATGGAACTGAAGAATATTGTGCTAAGTAAAGTAAGCCAATCCCCAAAAAAACAAAGGCCAAATGTTCTCTCTGCTATGTAGATGCTAACTCACAATAAGCAGGGGGTGAGGAGGTAGGGAAGAATAGAAGTACTTCAGATTAGACAAAGGGGAATTCGAGGAAGGGAGGAGGGAATGGGTGTAGGAGAGATAGTAGAATGAATTGGATATAACTTCCCCATATGCGTATATATCAAAATGCATTCTACTATCATGTATAACAGTAAAAACAAATAAAAATGAATATGCTGAGGACAAATAATGGGGTAAGACAAGGAACTATGGGAACAAGCTTCTTTGATGTTTTACAACTGAATCAACAAACAGTAATTCAGACGGTGGCAATCCTGGGCTAAACTGCTGAGTCTTGTACCAAAAAAAAATTGGAGAAATAATGCTAACACTGAGGTGTAATAACACAAACCACGTGATATACAATACATTTACTGCATGTGCTGTCACAGATGGGCTGTGGAGAACAGTGTTAACTGCTGAAATGTTTTAATTAGGATTTCTTTCACTTCTAATAATAAATGTCCTTGAGTCAGATTTTAAAAAAAAAGAGAGAGAGAGTCCTCTTATGATGGAACTGGAGGCTTCTAATAAGAAGGGGGAGAGTTCCACACATACATACTGAGGGAGGGCCTGGGGAGGGCATATTGGGAAGGCAAGCCAAAAAGCCAGCCTTAACCAGATGTTAAACCCTACAAACTCTTGATCTCGAACTTCTATGCCCCCAAACTCTGAGGACACAAGTTTGTCAGGTAAGCCTCCCAGTCTATGGTATTTCTTATAAAAGCCTAGACTTCTGAGGATGTCCCCCATGGTTTACAAGGTGTATCCGACCCAGCTGATGTGAGCGTGAACTATTCCTGGCCTTGTGTGAGCGCTGAGAACTGGGTGACCACCTGTGGTTTGGTGACTGTCATTACTTGCCAAAGGTTGGAGGATCTCTCGTTTGTTTAGCTCCCTGGTGACCCATATGATGCCCTGCAAATCTGCCACTTTAGCCTCCTTGAACTCCTGTCTTTTCCTCCTGAGCTCTGAAAGACACAGGCTCTGCCTGGGTTCCCTCTCCCTGAGGCCAAGCCGGGAATCTACCTGCAGACCACAAGCTGAAGCCCTCACAGGGTCCCACTTTTTGGTTTCCCTTCTCTCAGTCCTGAACTTTCTGTAGCACAAAATCTGAAAACAGTCATGTAATATCTTCAATGGTTTTCTAATGTGTGGAGAGAAGGCAAGTTCCTTTGCGTGGACCTTTTTAAACATGTAAAACTGAATTTTAAATTTTTTCAAATAAAAGTCTTAAGCACATTGAGTTAATTTTTACCGTCGGTTGGTAACATCAAGATATATCCTTCTTGCTATTTTACGAGGTCATGGGTTATGAATGTAAATAATATGTTATATTTCAATGTTTACCAGACAATTAAAACCAACCTGACATCTGTGAGACTTTGGGGGTGGGGGTAGGGTAGAAGGAGAACAAATAATGCAATTAAAACAGAAAAGAGACTGTTTAAAACCACGTAAGACTTTCCTAAATATTGGGAAATGAAAAATGATAATGTTCAAAGTTTAAAGGGATCAAACTTTCTAAAAAAAAAATAAAATTTCAGGGCTGGGGTTGTGGCTCAGTGGCAGAGTGCTTGCCTAGCACGGGTGAGGCCCTGGGTTCGATCCTCAGCACCACATAAAAATAAGTAAATAAAATAAAGGCATTGTGTCCATCTGTACCTAAAAAGTAAATATTTAAAAAATAATAATAAAATAAAATTTATTGCAAAAGAGAATGTTACTTTGCAATTGCTATGGAATAATACAAGCAGAAAAAAATTCTATTGGTTGCTGTTTATGGTCCTCTGAGAATGTTTTGTTCACTACCAAAATTACTTGATTAAACAATATTAAAGTTAAAAATATAATTTAATGTGAAAGTAATATTTAAATTCGTCAGCTTAGACAATGTTCAAATTAATTCCATTGCAATATTCAACTCAGAAAAGTCCTTTCATTCTCTGGATTCTCACCCAGATAATCTCAGAATTTTCTATCATTGGAGTAGAAGCCTATGTCCCACACACAGGTGTGAAAGGTAACTTTGCTACTTTCTCTATGGCTCAGCAGGCCAATCAGCTGCCAAAGAAGACATTCATCCTCTTCTGGTGGTGGAAATTCATCCTGCTAGGCTCACAGTAGGGAAAGATGGCCATTCAGATACCAGAACACACTGACTTACTTCCCATAATAAAGCCACAGTACAATTTACAAGAGTAGCACATTTCCCATTAGACCTCTAAGAAATGATACCAAAACTTATTTTAATTAGCCATGGATTCAATATATGTTTAGACTGGAAAACACAGACAGGTATACAGTGTGAAATGGACCCTTCAGCCTCTAATAGTCCAAGGGTATACCAGTGAAGTCTCAATAAATGAGCATATGACCTAAGTCTGTACTAGATACATGTATTATCCAATGATGATGGTAAGATCTTAGTTTCAATTTGTAGGAGAAAACAAGGCTCTCATAATATAGCACTAAGGCAATGAGTAATAGTACTCATAAGATTAAAACAGATGTAAAGTAGAAAAGAGATTTTTAGATTTGTAAGTCACCATTATAAGAATACCCTTTGAGTGTAATTTAATTTACTAACAATCCAGTTAGTTGGCATACTTCTGTTTCTAGTAATGCTGGAAAAAAGAACTTTGTAACCACCATAATAGCCTACAAGAGGAATTTGTAAAAGGCTACATCAAAGCATAAAAGTAATTTTCCTAAAATTATACAGAGGAGATTGTTACATTTGAAGGTGACTTTTAGCACCAAAGAAATTGAAAAGAAAGATAAAAAGCAAAGTAATCATGAAAGTGGATGAATCTCAGTCATTTTAAATAGTGATAATTTCTCACTTTCTTTAGTTTCATCCTTAAGTATGGTAGTCTATTGATGAATCATTCATAGGAGACTAGCTCTATAGTAAGTATTTATTTCATAAATATATTGGTGCTAAAAGTCATACTTGAATTTAACAATTTCCTCTCTGTAATTTTAAGGTAAATTACTTCTATGCTTTGATGTAGGCTTTTACAAATTCTTCTTACAGGCTATTGTAGATTTATTATGTAGCAATACATAGAGTTCACAGTTGATCGTTAAAAAAAAGAACCTCAGACTGTTACAAAATTTAAATAGCTTTCTGCTACTTAAAGTTAAAATCATTACCTAAAATTGAATAAACATTAATTATTAGGCAATGTCTGATATTCAGGATGTTTAAGCAAGTCCCTGAACTCCTGTTATATGAGATAACAGCATCAGTAAGAACAACTTGGCACCCAAAGGACATTCTGAGCAATAGTCTAAATAATTCAACCTAAATAAATGCTTTAGTTTTGTTTTATTTTGTTTTAGTTCCAGGTCTTTTCATGGCATATGAATAAGTAATTAAAAACCATTTATGTAGTAAGTATTTGAGAGCAGACCCTGTAACCCATATGCCTGTCTCTGGGGCTCTAAGCTGAGATTTTTCAAGTTTCTTTCTCTTGGGGAAGAATGAGAAATAAGCACTTGTATTCAAGATCAAATATAGTTTCTAAAACCTGAAAAATAATTGAGTTGGAGGTTTATGCTATTGGAGAAGACAATTTCAAAGGTGGTTTTCAAAGATGGAGGGGTTGTATGTTATTATTATGCAGAATTTATTCTTTTTGTTTGTTCTTTTTAGTTATACATGACAGTAGAATGTATTTTGACATGTCATACATACATAGAGTATAACTTCACATTCTTGTGGTTGTATGTGATGTGGAGTTATGCTAGTTGTGTATTCATATATGAATGTAGGAAAATCACATCTGACTCATCCCACTGTCTTTCCCATTCCCATCATCCTCCCTTGTTCCCATTTCTCCCATCCAATCCAATGAACCTTCACTCCCCCATTTTCCACCCCCTGTATATTTGAGGGTATGAATTTTCAAATCAGGTTCTGTTTATCATATTTCGGTAACGTCCACTGAGATGTTTCCTTTTTTTGTCGTCAATTTTAGTAATTTGAGTTTTCTCTCTTTGTTTTTGTACGCTTGGCTAAGGGTTTATCCATTTTATGGACTCTCTCAAAGAACCAACTTTTGTTTCATCAATGTTTTGTTTCATTTTCATTGATTTCAGCTCTTACTTTAATTATTTCCTGTCTTCTACTTCTTTGGGTGTTCTTCTTTTTCTGCAAAATGGTTCCTTCCTTTGTGCTCCCATGCTGCCTGGAGAGATGCAGATTCTTTCTGGCACAAGAGTGTTGTGCAGCACACCTTTCAGTTCAGTTGGGCGTGTCCTTGATCTCTGAATGCTGCAGACTCAGACACACCTCAGGCCTCCTACAAAGGCAGGATCCTTTTGTTCCCTTATCCCTCCATTTGCTCTAGGAGGAACCACTCTGGCTGCTGCTTCCTGCCCCGCCATGGCAGCATCCTTGTTGCTGGGGATTTCTTCCTTATTTATTATATTTTCATTAGTTACTAATACTTCAAGAGACTCTTCATGGTTGTCATTTCTAGTGAGCAATGGGAGAAAGCTGTCTGCACCTTAATTCTTGAGGTTTGTCTTTGAATGTGCTGTTGAACTTGATCAGTTGTCATCTCTTGCAGAGACCACAGATCATCTGCATCTCAGCTCTCTGTAATTGTGCAACCCTGGAGAGGATCTGGTAATACCATTGTGATTTCACATTGGAGTTACTGAGATGACCTGATTCATCTAAGTAATTACCTTGTCCCAACGTTGATGCTTTATAAATGTTAAATAAAAAAGAGAGAAAGTCAGAAAGAAATGTTTGAGCTATTAGTTTAATATGAAGTCCCTTAAGTCTGTTTAAAAAAATAATTTTATTAAGGTTGTTTTATGTAATAAAAAATCTGGGTGGTACCGAGTACTGTCTCAGGTGACCCTTTAGGAGGACCAGTTTGTCACTGGCAAGAGACTCTAAATGCTTCCCCAAGTCATCAACATGGGGCATGGATATTAAATAAGCCTATAAATACCAACAAATGTATTTTGAAATGATGATGAAGCGTACACTGGCAAAAATGAAGTCTGAAATAATAATGAGTCTACATGAAGTGATACAAAAGCTGTCAGTGTTGAGTTTGCTGATGAAACTTTAGTCCATCCCATGGGGGAGATTGAAATATTGACAGTGGTGGAATTGCACTGAGTATGAGTGAATTCACAGAACAAAATGTTTGGTTTTACCTGTAATTCCCAGTAGAACATCTGTCCTTAAAGATAAAATATTAGGGGCATCTTAATGTCCGGGTGAAACACTCCTGTGCTGTCAATGGGGATGGGTAGGTGACCAGTATGGAGCCTGGCTTTGGGCCTCAGGGCTTTTCTTTGAAAAAGTCCAGCTGGGAGGATTATCAAAAGCAAAGTGAGACCCAAGATGAGTGCTTCCTTTCTTCTCCTCTGATAGACTGATATTAGGAGGGCAAAGCTGCATGGCACTGTGTTAAAACACTCCACCCCCTTGATGCTGGGTGAAGGCTGCCTTCCTTCCTGTCTCCTCAGCTTTTAGTCAACAGGGATGGATCTAGAGGGTGAATAGGAACAGAATTGTGCTCCCCCCTACCCCTCCCCCACCCCATTCTCTTCCTTTTTCTTCCAGATTCCTGAGAAGCCTTCCTAACACTACAGACCAAGCTTTCCAATATAAAATGAACTCAAGACCTGCTATGTGGGAGACCTCTACATTAAAGGTGTTCATCTTCCTGACAGCCTGATTATTAATATGATCATTCTGACTTTGCCGAAGAATAAAATGAGACCAAAGTTCACAAAGTTTATAAATGGTAGATTAGTCTCTAAGTGCAACATTACTACCTTCTATTATGCTAACTGAATGGTATTTTCTCTCCTTTGTCAATTACAAACAAGTGTTTGTTTAAAATACCAGGTTTCCAAATGCAGCAAACACTAGGAACCAAAGAATATTCTTAGAATACTCTCTAAAGGTTAAATCTAGAAATAATTCTGCTGAACAAATAATAACTCAAGAGAATGAATTTTACTATTCTCCATTAAGAAGCCAATGGTTAAAAGTAACTAAGAAAATAACTTGCTCATTACTGAAAAGTCATTGCTCACTTTTTAATTTTAACTTTCTGTTTCCTCTACTACTTTAGGTGCCTATCAATAACTCTTTCCAGCTAGCATGGATGTGCTCAGAAATGTGTAGTAGAGTTGAGAGAAGGTGGCAGATTAGAGGAAAGAGGCACCTCATGGCAGGTCTTAGCTCTGGACTTATTGTGAGAAATAAACAGTTCAATGGTCCATTTTCAGAATATAGTATTTGGCCTTAATTGGGTGTAACGATTCAGTTGTAGCCCTTACTATAGCCCTTCTCTTTACCTGCCCTAATATTAGAATTAGCTAATTAATTAGCCTTCTAGCCCCAACCTCCTCCTACCAGGGAAAGAGGGAGGGCAGTGTTAGAGATCAAAGTAGGTGCACTGCCCACCCAGGTATGCTTGATAGCCAGGTTCTGGGATCACACCCTGCTGGCAGAAGTGAAGTTTACTAGAATCTCCAGTTTAGAACACAACGCCACCCCTATCACAGAAACACAATTTGTCAGCACCTAAATTGTGATACTCCACCACATAACAGGAGTCTGGGAGTTGAGTCTATTACAACCTGATGTGTCTCCTAACCACAAAGACAAGAAGCATCCCTTAACCCAAAGTAAAAAAAATAAATAAAAATTGCATCTCTGAGAGCAATTTTGATACCTCAGCAGAGACGAGCTCTTGTTTCTTAGCAAGATTTTTTTTCATTTATCTGTTTTCCTCACTATTTTTTTATTTTATACAAATTCCCATTTTTATTTTATTTTTATTCTTCTCTTTAAAGTTTTAACTATTTAAAAAAATTTCCAAAATTTCCAAACAGCATTTCATAGTACTGTATTATTTTTTACTTTTTTTCTATTATGCACAATTTTGTGAACATGAATGTAATGGGGAGAGTGTATGTATACTCTATGCACAGATAAGTTTGAAAAAAAATATATATATACACTTACAATTTTACCTTCACATTAATTGCTTCCTTCTGAGGATATTAATTATTTAACCTTGATTTTTCTTAGGTGGGACTTGATCTTAGAGTTGTCAGTTTGTTCCTACCTTAGTTATGACCCCTCTTGTCTACATTTCTTCACTCTCTTTCCTTTTTTTTGAGAGAGAGAAAGAGAGAGAGAGAATTTTTTAACATTTATTTTTTAGTTTTTGGTGGACACAACATCTTTTATTTTTATGTGGTGCTGAGGATCTAACCCAGCGCCCCGCGCATGCTAGGTGAGCATGCTACCTTTTGAACCACATCCCCAACCCACTCTCTTTCCTTTTATAGCAGTCAAATTTTTGTTTCCACTTCCTCTATTTCTTTATGTTATTGCTTTCAGTTAATCTTTTATTCCTCCTTTACAACTGACATCTACCTACCTCCTGCCTCTTCTCTGATTGCTTTTTAAAAAATATTTCAGGGCTGGGGCTGTAGCTCAGTGGCAGAGTTCTTGCCTTACATGTGGGGCTGGGCACTGGGTCCAATCCTCAGAACCACATAAAAATAAACAAATAAAATAAAGGCATGCTGTCCATCTACCACTACAAAAAAACATTTTTAAAAAATATTTCAAACTTTCTCTCACCTCCACACCCTATTTTCTCTAAAAAAAATTGTAATCCCACTGAATAATAGAGTTTATGCAATCCATACCCGATTCATGTTGAGGTGATTATTAATACAATGGAGAATATAGTAGAAACTTGAAATCAAAGGCTAGATCTAGTTCACAGTTTTGTATTGCTGGGACTGATGTTAATCACTGACCCCACCATTCCTATAAGGTGACAATTAATGTTACAGACATCAAAGTAGACAGAGGATGCTTATCTTTATACATCAACTACTGACCTTAGTGCTATTCCTAGGTTCCCCCTCCCTCTAAGAGGGTCTAGAAAGTGATTTGGGACACTTTGTGATTACAGGGTAGAAACTCCCATAGCTGAGAAATTTTTACAACCTAACCAAACACAATGAATATCACCCCACACAAAATTAAACCCCATCTGAGCCTAAACATAACTTCAACTCACAGAATTGAGAAAACAAAACCCTTAAAACAAAAACCAGGCTCCAAGGAGGAACAACCAGGGGAGGGACTTTAGGTACCCCCTGCTTGACATCTACTTATATATCAAAATAAGAGAGAAATCCCAATTTTTAAAAAAAAAATACACACATAAGAACATAAAAGATGAAGGAGAATCCACCTTAACTGATACACAAGTCCAGAACCTCTGAAACATGAGGAAACAGGCAAACAAATCTCCGCCCCCCTAAACACTCACAAACCCAATAAAATGTTCCAAAGATATAGAAGTGGATGAGAAAGAATATTTTTAAAAAGCTGATTATTAAAATATCCAGTAAACTAAAAGAAGACCTAAGAAATAAAATATAAAAGCAAATTCAGAAGATAAAATATCATTTCAATAAAGAAATAGAAATGTTGAAAAGAAATTTTTCAGAACTCCTGGATATAAAAGACATAATTAATCAAATTAAAATTCACTTGAAACATCACCAACAAATTAGATTGCTGAGAAAATAGAATTTCATCCCATGAAGAAAAAACCTCAGACCTTGAAGACAGGATACATGAATTTGAGTACACAGCATATAATAAGGGAAAAATAATAATATAATATGATCAGATTATACAAGAAATCTGGGACAAAATCAAGAGACCAAACATGAGATCATTGGGATGGATATGAATATGCAGATACAAGCTAAAGGCACTAAGAACTTTTTCAATGAGATAGTCACAGAAAACTTTCCCCATTTCAGAAATGAGATAGACATACACATTCAGGAGGCATACATGATCCCAAATAGACATCTCCAATGTTTAACATAGAAAAATAGGAAAAGATACAAGAGAGAAACATCAGGTCATGTTTAGAAGCAAACCAATAAGGTTCACTTGAGACTTGTCAATGCAGAAACTAAAATCTAGAAGGGCCTGGAATGAAATATTCCAAGCTCTAAAAGAAAATAATTGCTAATCAAGACTGCTATACCCAGCAAAACTTTCATATTCAATGGAAAGTAAAAACTTTCCATAATGAAGACAAGCTAAAAGAATATGACAACAAAGCCAATACTACAAAACTTCCTCAAAAATAAATTGCACACAAAGAAACCTAAAAACAAAATTCAATAAGTGAATATCTATATAAGACTAATCAGCTAAATGAGAAGACAGAAATAAATATTTTAAAAAATCAAAATGACAGCATACCACAAACACATATCCATAATAACACTGAATATAAGTGGTCTCAACTACCCATTAAAGGAATTAGACTAACAGAATGGATCAAAAAACAAAGTTCAGAGGCTGGAGTTGTGGCTCAGTGGTACAGCACTTGCCTAGCACATGAGGGGCACTAGGTTCGATCCTCAGCACTAGGTAAAAATAAAATATATTATGTCCAACTACAACTAAAACAAAAATATTTTTTTAAAAAGGTCCAACTATGTGCTTTTTGCAAGGGACTCATCTCATAGGCAAAGACACTATCTGAAAGTAAAAGATTAGAAAAAAATATCCCATGCAAATGGATTTCAAAACCAAGCTGGAATAGATATTTTCATATCTGACAAAACTAATTTCAAGAAAAAATTAATCAGAAGAGACAAAAAAGTTCATTATATACTATTAAAAGAATAACCCTACCAGAAGATATAAAAATAGTAAATATATATGCTCCAAATATTAATGCATGCAGTTATATTCTAAAAAAAAACTGTGACATTGAATTCCAGACAGATAGAAATACAATCATTATTTTACCAATAGACAAGCCATCAAAGCAACACTCAATATAGATATATTCAACCTAAATAATACTATAAATCAAATGGACCTAGTTGACATCTCCAGAATATTTCACCACAAACAACTTAATTCACCTTCTTCTCAGCAGCTCATAGAACCTTTTCCAATATAGATCATATTCTAGGTCACAGTATAAGTCTTAGAAAATACAAAAAGATAGAAATAATCACATGCATTATATTGGACCATAATGAAATAAAACTGAAATCAATAGCAAGAAAAATAGTAGAAGCCACATAAACATATGGAAATTAAACAATACTCTTTTAAATAAAGAATGGATCAAAAATAAAATAAGAGAAATAAATAAAATTCTTAGAAACAAATTAAAACAAAAATACAACATATAATAATTTTAGGGACAGTATGGAAAGAGTATCAAGAGGAAAATTTATTTCATTGAGTGTTTATATTGAAAAAAAAGAGAGATCCCAAATAAATAAGGTTATGCTCCACCCCAAAACTTAGAAAAAGAAAATAATTCCAAAGTCAGTATAAGACAAGAAATAATAGTAGAGTTGAAATTAATAAAGTTGAGAATAAAGAAACAGAATCAGTGCAACAAAGAGGTGGTTCTTCAAAAAGATAAATAAAATTAATAAACCCTTAGTCAAACTAACCAAATGAAAGAGAAGATCCATATCAATAAGATTAGAGATGAAAAAGGAGATATTACCACAGACACTTCTGAAATCCAGAGGATCATTCATTAGAAACTGTCTTGAAAATTTATACTACAATAAACCGCAAAATCTAGAAGACATTGACAGATTTCTAAATACCTGCAACTTAACCAAACTGAACCAGAAAGATAGAAAACCTAAACAAACCAATATCAAGTAATGAAATTGAAACAGCAATTAAAAACCTGCCAACAAAGAAAAGCCCAAAGAAGAGGAATTTTCAACAGAGTTCCACCAGATATTTAAAGAACTAACCCCTTCTTTTTCAAATCATTCTATGAAACTGAAAGGTTTAGGAACACTCCAGAACACATTATATGAAACCAATACAGGACTGATACTCAAACCAGAGGAGGACCCATCTAGATAAGAAAACTACAGACTAATAACTCTGATGAATATAGATGCAAAAGTACTTAATAAAATATTAGTCAATTGCATTCAAAAACATACTAAGAGGATACCACATCATGACCAAGTGGGCTTCATCCCAGAGATGCAAGGCTGATTCAATATATGCAAATCAATAAATGTAATCTACCACTAAAGTAGAAGGGTGAACAAGAATCATATAATCATCTCAATAGATGCAGAAAAAAACTTTTGATAAAATACAGCAATGATTCATGTTAAAAACAATGGGGAAACTTGGGATAGAAGGAGCTTGCCTCAGCATTATAAAGGCAATGTATGAAATACCCATAGCCCACATCATACTGAATGGAAAAATAAACTGAAAACTTTTCCTCTAAAATCAGCAACAAGACAACGATGTCCACTCTCTCCTCTTGTATTCAATATAGTTCTTGAAACTCTAGCAGGATAATCAGGCAAGAGAAGAAAATTAAAGGGATACAAATCAGAAAAAAAAAGAAGTAAAACTATCACTGTTTGCTGATGACATAAACCCATATTTAGAAAACCCAAAAAATTCCACCAGAAGACTTCTAGAGCTGAAAAAATGAATTCAGCACAGTACCAGGATATAAGATCAATATTCATAGATCAATACATTTCTATACTCCAAGCATGATTCAACTGAGAAAGAAATCAGGAAAACCAAGTACTTCACAATAACCTCAAAAAATTAAATACCTGATAATAACTATAACCACAGAGGTGAAAGATCTCTACTATAAAAAAACATAGAACACTGAAGAAAGAAGTTGAAGAGGACCTCAGAAAATGGAAAGACCTCCATGATCTTAGATAGACAGAATTAATAATGTTATTAATTATTATGGCCATAATACCAAAGACAATACACAGATTCAATACAATCCCCATCAAAAATATCAATGACATTCTTTACAGAACTAGAAAAAAAATTTCTAAAATGCATTTGGAAGAGGAAGAGTTCTTAGAAAAGCCAAAGCAATCCTGAAAAGAAAAGTGATGCAGGAGGTATCATAATACCTGATCTCAAATTAAACTACAAAGATATAGAGCAAACAGCATTGAATTGTATTGGCATCAAAATAGTTATGAAGAACAATGGAATGGAATGGAATGGAATGGAATAAAATAGAACAGAATACACAGAGACAAACCCAAATTTTTAGAGCCATCTGACACTTGACATTGGTGGCAAAATATATGTTGGAAATATAGTTCTTGAAACTATAGACAGGCTTTTATTTTTTTTTTCCTGGTACTGAGGGTTGAACCCAGAAGTACTTAACCACTGAGCTACATCCCGCAGTCCTTTTTTTAATACTTTATTTAGAGACAGGATCTTGCTGATTTGCTTAGAGACTCACTAAGTTGCTGAGGCTGGCTTTGAACTCATAATCTTCCTGCCTCAGCTTCCCAAGCTGCAGGGATTACAGGCATCTACCTAATGCCCAGCTGCTAGACTTTTAAATAAATGGTGCTGGGAAAACTTGTAGAGGAGTTAATTTAGATCCCAATCTTTCACACTGCTCAAAAGTCAGATCAAAATGAATCAGAGACTTAGAAATTAGACCAGAAACCTTAAAACTGCTAGAAGAAAACATGGAATCAATACTCCATCATATAGGCGTAGGCACAGACTTCACCAAAATGCCTAAAGCTCAAGAAATAAAACCAAGAATCAATAAGTGGAATGCCAGAAAATTTTTTTAAAAATCTGCACAGCCAAGGAAATTATTAAGTGAATGAAGAGAGAACCTACAGAACATGAGAAAAATCTTTACTAGCCATTGTTCTGACAGGGAATTCATATACAGAATACGAAAAGAACTCCAAAACCTCAAGGCCAAAAAATAACCGTCCAATCAATAAATGGATAAAAGAACTAAACAGAAACTTCTCAAAAGAAGAAACACAAGTAGCCAAGTAGTATATGAAAAAATGTTCAACATCTCTAGCACTCAGGGAAATGAAAATCAAAAGTATTCTAAGATTTTATCTCACTCCAGTCAGAATGACAATTATCAAGAACACAAACAATAACAAATGCTGTTGAGAATGTGGGGGGAAATACTTTACATGGTTGGTAAGACTAAAAATTAGTATAATCACTCTAGAAAGCAGTGTGAAGGTTCCTCAACAAACTAGGAATGGAATCACACTCCATACAATCCATAGTAGCAAAATTATGGAATCAACCCAGATGCCCATCAATAGAAGAAAGGATTAAGAAAAAAATATATATGTATATACACAATGGAGTTTTACTCAGCTATAAAGAAGAATGAAATAATGGCATTTTCCAGTGAATGGATGGAAAAGAAAAAATATTCTGCTAAGTAAAGTAGAAAGATCCAGAAAATCAAGGGTCTCATGTTTTTCTCTCATATCTGGAAGCTAGAGCAAAAATAAAGAAGGTGGTTAAAGAGGGAATTGGATATCACAATAGGAAAGATCAGCAGAGTAAAAGGAGAATAAGAGGGAAGTAGGAAAGGAAAAGAGAAGAAATCAGGAATGAATTTAACAAAATCATGCTTTATTTATATGTAAAGTTACCAAAGTGAATTTCACCTTTTGCATTTGTAGAAGAAAGGAAGTTCAGTAGAATAGAGGAGGAAAAACAGGGGGAGGGAGGAGGGAAGGAAAAGGGAGTGAAATGGGGATTGAAATTAGATGCCTCACATGTATGTTTTTTTTCAAAATGAACCCAAACACTATATATAATTATTATGCTCTAATAAAAAGGAAATATTTATTAGACCATTCTCATGTTTAATTCCATTCTCACATTTCTCTCCCAACTCTGTTGCTGTAAAGAAAAATCAGGAACCAGTCTCAAATTGCTGCCAGAGTCACCTTTTTCTTCTATCAGGGGTCTCCTTTTGTAAATTGCCTGCTATGTTATGATCTGAGCAAACCTCCCTATTACTGGCATGTGTCATAATTATATGATAGTTTAAAATTTGAAACAGAAATACCAATTAAAATAATTGATTCCAAGATATAAATATCCATTATTTGCACTATCGGGATAAAATAACACAAAGATTAAGCAAAGTGTCCCTTTTATTGAGTATAATGTTTCTGCTACTAATTTTTTCTGGCCACTTGAAAATAAATGATGTTTGGCATCATTTTAATAAAGACCTAAGCCTTCCCAATTATTTTATAAATATCTATCCCTTCCAGTAGGCCAGAATTTTCTCGGTAGAAGAAACCAAAACATATTTATAATGTATCCAAAGATGTAAACCGGCAAATCCTAAGCATTCAGTTAGATGACTGAATGAATTAATGATTTTCCCTAAAGTATAAAATTCTATATAATGTTTTGTCCTTGAATGGAATTAAAATGGAATAAAATCATAAGTAAAAATAAATCCTAGTTGTGCAGAGTGTTTTCTTCTAGATCCAGGTATAATTAACATTTACCTGGAAATGTTTCTGAATTTCTGTGAAAGGTGATTCCTTCATTTTACCTAGTCACACCATTCGAATCAATAACAGCATTGATTCAGATTCACTGAAATAATTTGATCAATCTTTTACTTAAAACTGAAATTTTAAAATAGCAGGAGAATGTATTCCAACATATTGATTAAAAAGAAAGCCCCAAACCTAAAAAAATATATATATATTCAAAGAACTTAATGAGATAGACCATATCTTGACAATTTTAGTATTGTCTACTGAGACTAGTTGGTAAAAGTCAGATTTGTTTAAGAGAAGCTGTAAGGGAAAATTGAAATTCCAGTGTAATGTCAGTATGTATAAATACATTTATATTTATAAAGAGCTATTTCCAGCTGAATGAGTTGTCACATCTAAAGCAGGTGGATGGTAAGTACATGTAAAATTTTCTCCCCTTGCATTTTTTATGCTGTTGTATAAATACAAAATGCAATTGCTCTTTCTAAGGGAAGAAAAGAAACTTACGGTTAAAAAACCCATCACAGATATCTTCTCTAACAGATATATTTTCTAAAAGGTTAATGGATGAAAGTTTTTCCATAATAATTTGGCAAACCTACCTCTGATCTTAAAAGAGTCTATTTATATTAGATAGATTATCAATACCAAGAAATTTTCCAATATTTACAGAATTTTTTTTTCTGAAAACATCACATAATGAAATCACATGACCAGTCTCCATACATGTATTAAATGTCTGTGGAAGAATTAAAATGTTTGCACTGATATTTCAGAGTCATTTTTCAAGAATTGCCAGGCATGAACTACAACTCATAAATAAAAAATGTTCTACATAAGAATGTGTAAAATTAGTACAATTTATAATCTTAATATATAACACACAGCAGTTCCTTTTTAGACCATTTCTGTCATTACTTTTGATTGTTTTTCAATTAGGCAGAGAAGTTCAGTTAACAATGAGGATATATTCTGAGAAATGGAGCACTAGATAATTTTGTCATTTTGTGAAAATCATAGACTGTACTTACACAAATTAAGATGCTATGATGCTAGTAGGCAATGTAATTTTATGAGATTGCCATGGTACATGTAAGTCCATTGTTGTGGTTGAAGCAATTATTTGGTACCTAACAGTATTGTAAACATGGATAAAGTAGGCTAATCAAACTGCAAAGGGAAATATAAACAACATTTTGCCCTCTAATGTTGCTCCCTCATTTCCTTTTCCTCCTTCTTCTAGAGTTTTATCCCATAACTTAAGAAAAAGTGGGATCCATATCATTGGTTGCACGCTAGAGAAAGACAGAGATGGCTGGTTGAATGGGGGATTTTGTGCATCAGCCATCTGACCTGTCTCAGGCTGAGTTTCCCAGGAAACAGAATCTAAGGAGACTTGTGTGCAGAAGATCACTAGGGATTTGCTTTGTGATCTGCAGTTCCCAGGAGTGAGGAAAGCAGAAATAGGCAAAGATAGAAGCTGAAGTTGGATGCAGCTATAGCTGAGGCCTCAGGCTCCCCTGGGTAGTGGGGAGAATCAATGCTCTTCTCCAGGACCAGAGAATGGAGCTATCATCCAATAGCTGTGTGATCTTAGCACATCACCCTCAATGTCTGCCCCATTTTCTGACAGTTTAAAGTTATAACACCATGCATGGCTTAGCCCTGATTGAGTTTTATTTCCTTTTTGTAATATAGAGACACTGGAGGAAAAAACAAGTTGCTCCAAAACTAGTTTATCCTTCAGAATCATCCAAGTAGACTTCTCACGGAAACAGATTTTCTGAGAGGTTAGGTAGATATTCTGAAGTGATAGATCTAAAGGATGCTAGTTGGAAGAGTGTGGGGCTGGTAAAGTCATTTTTAACAAATGCTCTGGACGAATCTGCTGCATTCTTCCAAACTAACATCAGATCCTTCTCCGTCCTCTTTGTAATTTAACATACTAAGCATTGCAGGTACATAAAAGTAGTAACAAGTTCCGGCTCTTTGGTCAAATATTGCCGGATAGGGTTATCTTTCATGGTATTCGCTACACATATCAGCACAATTCTGATTTTGTTTTGTTTTTTTTTCTTTTTTTTATTGTTGGTTGTTCAAAACATTACATAGTTCTTGATATATCATATTTCACACTTTGATTCAAGTGGGTTATGAACTCCCATTTTTACCCCATATACAGATTGCAGAATCACATCAGTTACACTTCCATTGATTTACATATTGACATACTCATGTCTGTTGTATTCTGCTGCCTTTCCTATCCTCTACTATCCCCCCCTCCCCTCCCCTCCCCTCTTCTCTCCCTACCCCCTCTACTGTAATTCATTCCTCCCCCTTGTATTATTTTTCCTTTCCCCTCACTTCCTCTTGTATGTAATTTTGTATAACCCTGAGGGTCTCCTTCCATTTCCACAATTCTGATTTATAAACAGAAAATTTACCTTCTCCTGGTATCCATATCAGATTCACCAAAACACAGATGAAGTTTATGGCAAAGACATTTCAAAGTAATCAGTGAATTTTTATTTGTGTGAAAGTTAGATAAAACTTTTAAGATACGAATATTTTCATGTCCTCTAAAAGATGTCCAATAATTTCTCAGTCCAATTTGGGAACAGGAGCAATTTTTGACACAACTTGTCTATTTTATATTACAATGGAAAGTGTCAGAATTATAGCATTTTATATCTGAGCTTGCAAAGTAATTCATAGAAGAGGAGTAGCATGTTTCTTCCCTTTCTTTCACTGTGATTTCACAATTACCTGCGGGTCTCAGGGAGAAAATTTGACAAGAAAATGGAAGAACATAAAACCTTAGAAATATTTCTTTAACAGATATTTAATTTATGTAAAGGAATAGATAAAACCATTTCCTATTCAAAACAACCACTGTCATGAACTAAACCAATTATCCTCTGAAAAGGAAATAACTCCCAAATAGTTACACATTTAAATTGAGCTACATTATAAAGGCAAAGTGTAAAACTTAAAACACACACACACACACACACACAACCTAATACCTACCTTTCAGCAAAATGTGCTAAGGATATTTATAATTTCACTTTAAATTTTGTTTATAATTATGTACAAACATACTTAAACTGAGGCACGTAATTGCCTTTAAGCACAAGAACAAGCAGGCCTACCTGTCAAAACAACTACTAAGCTTTTTCTTTATCAATCTAAGTTCTTCATTATTGGAAAGTAGTTCCCAGCTGTTAAGATTTTCCTCCTAGCCTTTTTCTACCCAGGGACTTTATCTGGGTAGAGACATATTCCCTGTTCCCAGCTTTAGAGCCTAGATCTGCTGACTTGTAGCTTCATTGTTTCTTATCAGCACTGATATTGGGTTTTCTCTTCAGCTGTTACTTATTGCTCACTTAGATTTGGTGCCTTCCCCCAGGATGGCCCTGGCCACATCTGACCTGGTCCTGCAAAAACTCTGCTCTTGTTTCTTAAGCTAGCTGGAGCAGTGATGGATTGGGCTGATCCAATGATATAGCTTGCTTTCACTTCTTGTTCTCAGTATATAAATAAAAGCTCATTGATTACTTGTTCTCAGCTTGACTTTCCAATCAACTGATATAGATAAAAAAACTTTGTTGCAAACAAATTTTTATTTTTCAGCAAGATTTCTTTTTAAAAACGTTCTGTTGCATTCAAAAGGGAAAAGAGGAAAGAAAAAGTCTGAGCAATAATAATAATAATAATAATAATAATAAACAACCATCCATGCATAATGAAAGCTTACTCAATATACTACAAAGCTTATTTTCTAATTCAGAATTATTTATTAGAAGGAACCACCATTAAGTCAGGGTTACATCAGAGGTACTAACAGGCTGTTTCTCCAAAGAGTAGAACAAATCTACCATCCCTCCATGTGCATTAAGGACTGAAATTTTACATTTTCTGCATGCCTTCCCGGTGTCTGATCTGCTACCCTATGTCCTTACCCTGCTTATAAGAACTTTTTTTTCACTTTTTTCCCCACCCTTTTTCCCTGGAGGCTCTCCAAACATAGTGTTTTTAAAATAATCTTACAGATTTGGGGATAAAAGCAACCCATTTCAGCAGTAAATGTGGGTATTTGGAATCTTTCTCTGACCATCAATATATATTATAGGCATCAAGATTTAAATAAATAGAGTGACTTATTGTTTATTCCACATTAAGATTTTAAGGCTTCCCTCAATACTGAGAATAGAAAGGAACTTCCTCAAATTCATTGTAAAAAAATTAATTATACTTCATGATGAAAGACTGTATCATCTCATTAATATCAAGAATACAACACACATGTTCATTCTGGCCACCTTTATTTAACTTTGTACCGGAGGTCCCAACCAGGGCAATTACGAGGAAAAGAAATAAAAAACATCCAGATTGAAAAGGAATTATGTGAAACATCTCTGTTTGCAGTTGACCTTTTCTTGTATATTGAAAATCCCAACATATCCATGGAAAAACTATTGAAGTAAAAAAGATCAAAAAGGTTACAGGATATATTGTCAATGTTTAAAAATCAACTGTATTTCTGTACAGTAGTAAGAAATAAATATAAAACTTAAAGCCTTATTTAAAGTAGCACCAAAGATAAAATACATGAAAGCAAGTATAACCCAAAATAAGCAAAATATATTCTCTGAAAACTGAAAAATACCACTGAATTAAATTAAAACAGACCTAAATAAATAGAAATACACCCATATTTATCAATTGAGAGGCCTTGTATTGTTGAGATGGCAAACTGATCTATAGATTTAATGCACTCCCAGTGAAAACCCAGGCTCTCTCCTTTGCATGAATTATAAGCTGATCATAAACTTGTATGGAAATTCAAGAAACTGCAATCAGTTAAAATTATATTTGGAGAAAAGAGGACAAAGTTTTATGACTCAATATCCCTATTTCAAAACTTACCAGAGAACTACAGTAGTTAAGACAGAGTAGAGATGCCATGAATCTAAACTCATAGATTAATGGAATATAATTGAGGGTCTATAAATAAGCCTCACATTTACAACTATTATCAGTTTTTCAAGAAAAGTATCAAGGCAATCTAATGAGGAAAAGAATAGTCTTTCAACAAATGGTACGGAGATTAATTGGTATATACATGCCAGGGAATTAAGTTGGATCCCTACCTCACACCAAAAATTAACTCAAAATGCATCAAAATCCTAAATATAAAAAGTAAAATGTAAGAGCATCAAAGCACAGACTTAAATTCTAGTGGCCTTAGACTTAGGTAATGATTTTTTGGATATAACCTCGAAAGCACAAGCTAATGACAAAACATAGATGAATTGAAAACTATCAAAATTGAAAAGTTTTGTAGAAATCATCAAAAATTGAGTTTAATCCCCAGCACCAAAAAGAAAGTGGAGAGAGACCGTGAGAGAGGGAGGAAAGAGGTAATGACAAACCACAAAAAAGAGAAAATTCTGCACATTGTACATCTGATAAAGGCCCTGTATCTGGACTATATTGAGAGCTCCATAATAACAAAAAGACCAAAAAAAAAAAAAAGAATTTGAATAGATAGTTCTTCAGTGAAAATATGCAACTTGCCAATAAGCATATGAAAAGATTCTCAACCTCATTAGCTATTAGAAAAATGAAAACCAAAATCACACTGAGATACCACTTCACACCCATTAAAATGTCTGTAATCAAAAAAGTAAGTGTTGGTGAGGGTGTGGAGAAATTGAGACTAGGTTGGAAACTAAAATGGTGAAGCCACTTAGAAAAACAATCTAGTAGGTTGTTCCTTTCAAAAAACCAAAGATTGAATGTTCTCTCTGGTATGTAAGTGTCAACACACAACAAGGTAGGGGGGGAGAAGAATAGAAGTTCAGTGGATTAGACAAAGGGGAATAAAGGGAAGAGAGGGATGGAAATAAGAAAAACAGTGTAATGAATTTCACATACTCTGCTCTGCACATATACGAATACACCACAGTAAATCTCAACATCAGTACATCCACAAGGCTGGGATCCTAATTAAAATAAGATATAATTCATGTTTATATAAATATGTCAAAATGACTTCATGTTTGTATAAATATGTCATAATAGACTCAAATGGCATGTATAGCTAAAAAAACAAATAAAAAAATTTTAAAAAGAAATTAAACATAAATTTGCCATATGGACTATATAGCTCATAATTCAACTCCTATGGGTATACCCAAAAAAGATGAAAATTTATGTCCACACAAATCTTGAACCCAAGTTTTATGTTTGCAGCATTGTGCATAATAGCCCTAAAGTGGAAACAACCCAAATGTTTATGAACAAATAAATAAGTGAATAAAATTTGATACATCCACATATTAAACTATTACTGAGTAATAAAAAGAAATGAAATAATGATATTTGCTAAACTCAGAAAAATCTTAAGAATATTGCACTAAGTGAAAAAAATCCAGTCACAAAAGACCAAATAGCATATGGGGTTACATTTATATCCAGTGTTCAGAATAGGAAAAACTATTGAGACAGGCGTAGATTAGTTGTTACCTAGGGTTGGTGGAGATAAAGAAACTTGGAGCAATGGCTAAAAAGTATGAGGTTTTCTTAGAGGGTGACAAAAATGTTCTAAAATTGATTGTGATGCTAGGTACATATTTCTGTGCAAGTGCTAAAACTTATTGAATTGTATACTTTAAGAGCTGAATTATGATATGTGAATAAAACTGTTACTTAGAAAAAAAATATGTTAAAGGTACAGCATCAAGATAAAAAAATTATTAAGAGTTAAATGAAAAGTTAAACTCCTGATCCTGGTAGTACATTCAGATAAATTTCCCCTGTATCCTTAAGAATTAAAGACAAAGTGTTGAAAAGTAAGTAGTCCTCCCTTATCCATGGTTTCATTATAAACAAATTTCAATTACCCAAGGATAACCATGTTTCAAAACTATTAAATGGAAAATTTCTGAAATAAATATATCATAAGTTTTAAATTGTGTACCATTATAAGTAGTGTGATAAAATCTTTTGCTGCTCCATTCTATCCCTCAGAATGTGAATCATCCTTTTTGTCCAGAGTATCCCCACTTTATACATTACCCTCCCTTTAGTCACTTAATAGTCATCTCAATTATCAGATTGACTATTGTTGAATCAGAGCTTATATATAGGTTTCAGTATAATCTGGGGTACCAGACAGCAACTGAGGATTATTGAAATGTATCCCCCACAAACAAGTGTGGAAAACTGCTATAATTAAAGGTGTTAAAAAGAAATAAAAGAGATAAAATACAATTTGCTTTTCTGAAGTTATAACAAGCTACAAAAAAATGGAGGGGGAGAAAACAGAAGAAAAAAGAGGAGGAGAAAGAGATTATGTTTGCTTTCTGCATGAAAAGAAAAGTTTGCTAACAATTTTTTGTTGTAGTTAACTTTTCCATGATGCCAATATTCTCCGGTCAAAAAGCACATTTTATAGGTAAATGATCTCAGTATGTTATGAAAGAATATTACTGTAATTTTTATAAATGCAATGTTTCTAAAATAAATTTTTGAAATGAGGTTAAGAAAATCAGAGCTTATTAAAAAAATCCACACAGGAGTTTCATTACCAGGAAGAAGAATGTACACTAATCTGTTCTCTTCTGACTGTTTCTTCCCCTGGATGAATCCTCAAATCTCATTTTGTCAGGTCTCCTCCTGTGCAAACAGCTAATAAAGGGCCTCCATTGAGTGCTGAATTAAATTCTGGCTCTCTGGGAAGGAATGCCACCCCAACTATGGTCTGTCTCTGGATTCTGGATGACAATCGGAAAAAGATTGAATAGGACAGAACCAAGAATAGAAGCTATTGACATACTTCTGGACATTTGATCAGGACCAATCAATTAACAATATTTAATCCATCCATATAATCATACTAACATTCATCCATAGCACTAAAAAATGTCAAAATGAATGCATGAATTATAAACAAGAGTACCAAAGGAAACCTACTCAAGGCCTTATGGATTATACTCTGTCAGTGTCTCAAATTCAATATTTGTGTCAAAGAAGTAGATAAGATCAGTTTGACACAACTCTTTCTTAGTGAACATTGCAGTGACTTTTCCTCAAATTCAGTTTCTTCTGTTGCTTAGAATTTATTTGCTAATACAGTTGTCACTCACTATTCAGGTGAGGGGCAGGAGAATTGCTTCCAGTACCTTCCCATGGATACCCAAATCTACAGAGGCTCATGTCCTTTTATATAAAATGGTATGGTATGTCCACATAACATATGCAAATCCCCCCTCTCCTCTTTAAATCATCTTTAAATTACTTAAAATGCCTAAAATAGTGTGAATGATGTGTAAATGGATGTTATACTGAATTGTTCAGGGAATAAGGACAAGAAAAAGAAATCTGTGCATGTTCAATATAGATACAATATTTTTTTCAAATATTTTCTAGTTGAGGTTGGTTAAATAAATCTACAGATACAGAACCTGTGGAAATAGAGGGCCAGCTGTGCTTGCCACCCATATGCTCAATTCTGAATAAACAATGACAGATGTATAGATCTAGATACAGCAGTCTCTGAGCCCTGAAGACAGAAGCAATCCATTAATCATGCCTTGTGTTTCCTGCATATCCTCAATGATAGCTCAGTCCAGGGATAAGCTGCTTCCTGAATCTCTCTTCACTGCTTCCCACACACCACCTCTAGTTCTCCTGCCCTTGGCTGGTCCTTTGAACAGGAAATCTGGCAACCTACCCAACTCCTCCTCTCACCATTGCGTCCTGCTACTAATGAACAGATCTCCTGGTACAAACCATCTTGCCTATGTTCAGAATTGAATGAGGGGGAAAAAATAATTGAATGAGGGTAAGAAATTGTCTCTACCTTGACCCAACTGTTAATATGATATTTTTAATATGATGACTTCCTGATCAATGCCTGAGCTGGCTACATTCTCAGACCACCCCTCTTGCCCTTGATAAAGTGAGTTTAAGTTCAGTTCTACACTCTGAAATACAGGATGCTCTATGATTCTTATTTCCTCCCTGTATTGCTCCAATATCTTTTTTACTTTTCTCCAGCTGTCAAGATGCCTTTGGGACCCTTTGCTGATGATCTGGCATCACATCAAGGAAAAGCGCCTTTGAAGTCATCTAGAATTCGTTCTGTTCAAATTTTGAGGTCCACTCCTGTCCTTGGAGCAATTCTGAGGCTTGATCTTATTTTAATCAGTAAAATAGGTATCATAATTGCTTCCCTAGGTTAATGGTCACAGAAGAACCAAGAACAGTACTTGGCACATTTTAGGTACTTAACACGTGGTGATCTCCTTCACTCCCTCCTTGGTGTGGATTGCTTTCTAACTTCCAGTGTCTGTTATCAGATCCTTTCTATACCTGGCTTTGTCTACCTCACCAGGTTTTCCAACATTTTTCTGTAAAGAATAAATTTTAAAATTCCACTCTTTGTCAAGCACTTATAACACCACCATGAGAAAGCTTGGCTTTCTGGACTTAACCAACGGCCATGGGAGATCATTAATTTTCTTATTGTGAAATAGTATTAGACTTAACAAAAGTTGCCAAAAAAAAAAAAAAAAAAAGTACAGAAAGTTCCTGTGATTGTGTTATGTTGTACCACCAAAGGGATTTTTTTTAGGTCTAATTAAGGTCCCTGCTCAGTTGATTTGGAGTTAATCAAAAGAAAGATTATACCAGGTGGGCCTCAACTAACACAAAGAGGGAACAAAGTGGGTGGAGGGAATAAGGGAACAAATGTAAATGGGAAAGACTCCCTGTGACCTTGAAAGAGCAAGATTCCTGTTGCTTAGGAAGCTCCCAGGGCAGGGCACTGAAGGTGGCAATTTACAGCTGAGAAAGCTCGAGTTGACAGCCAGCATAATGTGGGAGCCTGGGTTCCACAGCACAAGGGACTGATCCTGCTGATGATCTGACTGTGCTTGGAAGAGAACCCCGAGTTACAAATGAGAACACGACCTGCTGACACCTGGATTTCCATCGTGAGGCTCTGAGCCGATGACCTTTCCTGGACTGGTGACCCACAGAAACTGTGACAATTAAATAAATGTGATGTCCAGCCATGAAGACTATGGGATTTTGTTATGCAGCTAAAAGAAACCAAACACATGCACCAGGCACTATCTTTTCCTTTGTAGTTAATAAATATTTGAGGGAAGATAATTTGTTTCTACTCAAATATCCTTTTTCTCTACAAACCTTTGCCCACTGGTTTTAGCATTTGTCACTGGATCTCCACTGCAACTAAGATTCTGGTGCTGTGTTAGGGGTCATTTTCTATTGATCTCATTCTCCTTACACATATGAATTTGAATTATTTGCTGACAAAACACTGTCTTCTTCATTTTATTTAAAACGTTTGGTACTGACCATTGGGGGGAAAAAATGATGGATCATTGGAAAAGGAAGCAAACTGAGTTAGAAGGTAATTTCTGGGAGAACACTTCACCATTTATGAAAATGAATATAAATCAGTTTGTGTGTAGCTATTAGGAAGAACCAGATACACTTTTCACCAGTGTACATTTCTAATCAGCTCTTGAGACAAATGTCCCAGGATACCTTGAAATATGCTCCCTGGCACTATCTTTGAAGCCTCATGTAATCGACGAGAGTCTTATTATTTTATATAAATACAAATTTACAGAGACAAACTAGATATTGATAGATGATAGAACAGAGATACATAAATAGATATTTCTCAATATTGCCATTATTTATATTTCAAGCCAGATATTCTTCACCTGTTAAGCATCTTTGTTATTGCTATTTGGGAGCAGATATTCCTTTGTTTTGGGAAGCTGTCCAGTGCATTATGGGATGGTTAGCAGCATCTTTGATGTCTATTCGCTAAATGCCAGGATTTACCTACCTTCCAGTTAAGACAATCAAAAATGTTTTCAGACATTGCAAAGTATCCCCCTGGGGGACTGGGAGAATTAGTTTATGTTTGAGAACTACTAAGATAAATGGATGGATGACAGGTAGGTAGAGAGGGAAAGAGCAAAAGAGATTTGATCACATTTTCAGTGTATCAAATAATAAAATCTTCTGAGTTGCCTATCATTTCAAATAGTACTGCCAGAGTAGATGCTTTACCCAGGATGCAAGTGTTGTGCATTAATAAGATGGTATGAAATCCAACCTCTGTAGAGCTTAATGAGATGTAATTTAATTTGTTAAGAAAAGTACAAAATTAAGAACTGATGAAGCACAATTAGGAAAATAAAGATGACTGAGTGGTTTAAACAAAGATTCAATAGCTACAAAAGCAAGACAGAAGAGCATTCTATAAACAAATAACCACTGACATTAAATACAAATGGTGATGGTAACTTGGTAATTCTGTTGCAAATCAGAATTCTGACATATAATTAGGAAAAATGCAAATGGAGGACAACATTATGAACTACTTAATACGACAACAAAAGGCTAGCATTTCCTTGCTGTGAGAAAACTGGGGAGCGAGGGTATAGCTCAGCGGTAATACTTGCCTGACACGTGCAAGGCCCTAAGTTCAATCCCCAGTACCACCAAAAACAGCAAGGGAAAACAAAAACAAAAACTGCAACAGGAATCCCGAGGTCTGGCTTGGAGCCTAGTGTGCAGACTTTAACATGTAATTTTTTTGGTATTTTCAAATACATGAGGAGATTGTGTTAGATACTCTTTGGGATTTTTTTTCCACTTTCAAAATTCTATGATTTTTTTTAGGATAAAAGAAAGCAGCTATGCTTGAATATATAGAAACACAGCATACTTTATTTTCTTAATTCCAACTGAGAACAAGGTTTCTACTCTTTTTAACTCCTCAACTCATTATAAAGGAAGTGCCTTAAAGAACACTTTGAACAAATTTACGTTTGAAAGTAGACAATTATGACAATGAGATGAAAACTATAGAAGCAGGATGGCTCAGCTGGCTGTTTGAGTAAAAGAGACTGCTGCACCTAAACTATTAATAATTGGGAAAAGTTATAGAAAACTCTCAGCTAAATCAGCTTTCAACAATTCTTGTCTGAGAAACCACAATGTGTTTAGATCTATGCATCTAGATCTATGCATCAAATAAAGCAGAATGTGGGTTAAAAAAAAAAAAAAAAGATATCCAAAGAGTCTTCTAGCTACCAAGGGTTCTGGGTACCTTGGCCTAGTCAGTAATGGGGCTTTTAAGCACTTTGCACCAGAGTTATCTATACTGTTATCAACATGCAGGATGTTTTCCTTGCTGGCATAGAAACTTTGAAGTTAAATTTCCTCTAACTTACTTCTCTCATAACCCACAAAAGTTTACAGTTTCTGATATATATTAGCTGCCCCATGGACACTTGTCAAATGAGTGAATTGATTCATGCATTAATGAGTGAAGAAAGAATAAATGAATGGGCCTAGTACAATGGCTCACACCTGTAGTCCCAGCAACTTGCAAGTTTGGGGCAGGAGGATCATGAGGTCAAAGCCAGCCTCAGCAACTTAGTGAGGCCCTAAGCATCTTAGGGAGACCTTGCCTCAAAATAAAAATTAAAAGGGTTGAGGATTTGGTTTAGTGGTTAAGTGCCCCTGGGTTCAATCCCTGGTACACACACAAAAAAAAAAAAAAAGAAAAAAAAAGAAAAGAAAAGAATGAAAGTGTAGAAAATTTTGATCCAATATTCAATATCTTCTCTGAAATTCCTGATGGTGTTTATAGACAACTACATTTCATTTTCTCTTGAGAAGAAATAACATTTTCCATTTCATAACAAGTTATGTTCCATCCAAGCTCACAGCTCACTAGCCTTCCTTAGAGGTCAGCATATATCTATTCTGTTAACCAACCTACACAGCCCTCTTTGTCTGTTAAGCATCTCCTTAAAACAATAGTTTAAGCAAAGACAATTAATTAAGTTCTGAATTTAGCCTGACCTCAGTGACTTTGATATAGTTCGATGTTTTATTTCAATATTTGGGAGTTCACTACAAAATTAGGCATTCTAAAGTTTCAGTTAGACAGGATGAATAAATTCTGAAGATTTATTATACAGACTGGTTGCTGCAGTTAATGTATCATGTTGTTGAAAACTGCTAAGAAAATATATTGTAAATGTTCTCACCACACAAGCATAATTAACTGTGTGAGGTGGTGGATATCTAATTAGTTTGATTATGATAATCATTTCACAGTGTGTGCATATATCAAAACATGTTGTGAAATTTGAAAGGAGACCAGTAGAATAAAGAAAGAGGACCAGGGAGGTGGTGAAGGAAAGGGAAAGGGTACTGGGGAATAAAATAGAGCAAATTATGTTACTTGCATGTATGTTACAATGTATCCTGCTACTCTGCACAATTAAAATGAACCAATTAAAAAGTGATTTTACAAACATCATATTTTTACAAACATCATTCTACACATCTGTAGAATTTTTGTCAATTATACCTCAATAAAGCTGGAGAAATATTTAACTTCTTAAGACATTATTTCATAACATATTTTTTTAAATTAAGTATTCCATGGTATCGGACTGTTTATCAAGCTGCATTTATCCAGTTGTCCTATTAAAATGCATATTAGTCCATTAGCTTCTCATTTGTAGGTGAATGGATTTATAACTACTCTGTGAAATTAGGAGGCTACATTTTAAAAGTCAAATAAACCAGCCATTGTGATGTCCTCAAAACCCTTGCATAATTAAAGGGAGACCAACCAAATTAGAAAAGCAAAAACTACATTCTGACTGTAGTCACAATGAAGCCAGTCACCATCATCTGCATTTTGGCAGAAATTCAAAGTCAGGCAGAGGAGTAGGAAAGGTTTGCAGTGGGGGGGGGGGAATAAAAATAAAGGTTTCAGGGGATCCTGATTGGAAGCTGTTGGAATTGGAGAGCCAGAGATAGCTAATTAAAAATAGGGAAACCTATGTAATGGTTAGGTACTTGATGTTCTCTATTTAATCCTAAATTGCAAAAGGAGTTAAAAATTGGGGAATCTGTGAGTTATTAATCAAGTCCTACCCATTTTAATTCAATTCTTACAGAAGTTATTGTTTAGCTTGGTAATTAGTCCCAAAAGCGTATACACTCTTTTCACCAAAGGTGATAAACTGCAAAGTCATTAGATATAAGAAAAGGAGTTTGGGCTTTGAGACAGTAAATTGTGAAAAGGTAAATATATGGAACCTAAGGGTAATTTTAGTAAGGTTTGTTCATGCAGACTAAAATCCACACTGTCTCTAGTGATGAGTTATCTCTGGTGATTAAAAGCTGTTCTTTTCTTCCAGCAAAGAAGACATCTTCGCACAGGGAATTTATGATCTGCCTTTAGGCAGATGGGCCAGGATAGAGAGTTCTGTTTGTGTCTGCTGTTTCTCATTTGCCTTCAGCTCAAAATAATCCTTATGTCAAAGTAGCAATTTTGGGGTGGCATATTTTGATCCTCTGCATGACTTAGCAGGCTGGCAGCCTAGGTTGTTTATTGTGAATAAGGAGCTCATGTCCCGGAAAGGTTGCTACAGACTTCAGGTCAAAACTTCACTATTTTTTTTTTTTTAATGAGAGCTTTGTATTTATACATAGTAGTTGGGTTTACCCTGACAAGCTCATACATGCATGGAAATTGAGTTCAGTTCATGATCCACCCTTTTCCTTTCCCCCTTTCTCTCCTGCCCTCCTTCCCTTCTCCCATTCTCCTTCCTCTATTCTATTAGACCTCCTTTCTGTGGTTTATTAATTTACTTTTGGTTGATTCTTTGTGTTATCCTATCCTTCCCATTCCCTTTTCCTTTATTTTACTTTAGCTTCCGCATATGAGAAAAAAAACATTTAACCTTTGAGTTTCCAAGTTTGGCTTATTTCACTCAGCATGATATTCTCCATTTCCATCCATTTACCAGCATAATTTCATTTTTTTATGACTAAGTAAAACTCCTTTTGTGTATATATACCACAACTTCTTAATACCTTCACCTATTGATGGGTATCCGAATTGATTCCATTATTTAGCTATTGTGAATTGTGCTGCTATAAAAATTGAGGTGGCTGTATCACTGTAGGATGCTGATTTTAGATCTTTTGGGGAAAACACCAAGGAGTGGGATAGATGGGTCATATAGTGGTTCCATCCCTAGGTTTTGAGGAATCTCCATACTGCTTTCCAGAGTGATCATACTGTTCTGCAGGCCCACCAACAATGTACAGTGTACTTTTTTCCCCACAATCTTGCCAGCATTTATTATTGTTTGCGTTCTTGATCATTGCCATTCTGACTGGAGTAAGATGGAATCTTACTGTAGTTTTGATTTGAATTTCCCTAATTGCTAAAGATGGTGAACATTTTTTCATGTATTTTGTTGGTCACCTGTGATTCTTCTTTCGAGAAGTTTCTATTTAGTTCCTTTGCCCATTTATTGGTTAGGTTATTTGAAGTTTGGGTATTATGCTTTTTTAGTATTTTGTATATTCTGGATATTAACTCTCTATTGGAGAAGTACACACTTATTGATTCTTGATTTTATTTCTTGTGCTTTGGAGCTCTTATTAAGAAAGTTAGTGCCAGCACCTATATGATGGAGTTTATCTGTGATTTTCTTCTAGCAGTTGTAAAGTTTCTGGTCTAATTTCTACATCTTTGACCTATTTCTATTTGAGTTTGGGGCAGGATTACAGGTCTAATTTCATTTTTCTACTTATAACTATTCTGTTTTGCCACGACCATTTATTTAAAAGACTCTCTTTTCTCCAAGATGTATTTCTGTTACCTTTGTCACATATTAGATGGCTTTTGTAGGTATATGGATTTGTCTCTGTGTCCTCTATTCTGTTCCATTGGTCTTCATGTCTATTTTGGTGCCAACACCATATTGGTTTTGTTACTACAGCTCAGATCACGTACTGTGATGCCTCCTGCTTTCTCAAAGCTTGATTTTTTTATGTATGAGCTGGTCATTGCCCATTTGTATCCTCAGTCTCTCACCCTCTTCTGCTGCAGGATGACTAAGGAATTTATAAAGGCTTAGAGAAGCTTTGGCATTAAAAACTGTTGATGTGGTCTTTACCTACAAAATGAAGGAGGAAAGATATTAAGATAATTTTAAAATTAAATATTGATAACTATTTAAATAAGAAAAAATTAACTCCCCAAAACTTTACTCAATGCTTTTACTGAAGTCTATTTTGGTTGGGTTACTAGGACAATTGTAATTCCAGCAATCCAAAATGACTGACAACCAACTTCTCAGCATATCAGCTACAAAAATTGAAAACTGAAAATGATATAGTATTTATTTCACCCAGCCCATAAAATGTTGTGAGTGTGTACTTTGCATTTATGTGTTTTAATGAAAGTATTTAAAGGTAAACAGAAGTTCATTAAATATTGAAGAGTTTATTTAAGTAAGTAGGGATTCATCAATCAGGCAACACCAGACCATAAGAGGTTCAGGGTTCCATGAGGGAGTTTGAGGTGGATAGGAGATTTTAAGGAAAACAAAGAAAAGAAAATATTTGATTAAATTAGAACAATAGCCCTGTTTGAATCTTTCCAGTAGAAATCAAGAAGTTGCTAAAAACATCTAGAGATGACTCTGAATTAAGAAAAGCAGTAAAATACCACTTCAGAACAACAACAACAACAACAACAAAACATGTTATGATTCCAGTTTAACATTTTGTCTATTGCCTTTGGAAGTAAATCTGTCATTTGTGAGAACAATTGAGTGATCATGTGCAGGGTCTCTCTGCAGAAAATATATTTAGAGCAGCACAATGCTGAGTTAAAACCCTGTTAAAATGTATGTGATTGTGCATTTTAAACACTTAAGATTTGAAAAGCTAGTTTAAAGACTACATTGTATGCTAGATTATGCATTCACATTTGCCCGAGATCAGGAGTAATTGAATATTCATAAAGTAAAATGACTATTTAAGTGTCCAAAGTGACATGAGTTCAAGACTTCAAATCATTTCATAGTGAACAATTAACCCATAGGTATAGCTAAATAATTTGGGAGAGCATAGGATCCAATTAAAAACTATCTCTTGGAGATCCTATAAGAAGCTGAAGAATTTCTTTCCCCTGACTTGCTATATGTTTGAAGTGACGGCCACACAGCTCTGTGAGAAGTTGCCAGGATACCCTGACGAAAGGGGAACTTCCAGGAAGGTACAAACCGCAGAGCAGTTAGATCTCCGAACAATTCTGAAGGCTCCAATTGAAAACCCATTTTTAATGATGGTCACTAATTAGGGAGAAGACACATCTCTCTCTTTGCAGTGATTTTAGCAAAGCAAGCCCTAATTAGAGGGCGAACACACTCTGTTTTGATGAGTGTCAATTGTTTTTACACATAAAGAAATCCTGAGGTTCCTTCCATTATGGGAGTTCCTTTGGCTGAGAGAGAGGCTGTTTTCCCCTGAGCTTGTACCCACCCTGTACACCCTGTAGATGTAGGTGAAGTGTCAGGAGACCCTGGAGATGAGGCATTGGTACACACAGTGGCTAATAAATGCAGCAGCTCTCCAGTTTTCTTTTTTTAATATTATGATGTAGGTAGCTTATGACAGTCTCTTGTTGTCTTACTTAGCTCACCAGATGTTTTCTGATCTCAGGAGTTCAGTTCCACACATGTTCCCAGCACCATGGGAAATCTCTGCATGTTGATATTCAGCTGTTTCTGATGAGCAACACAAACAAAGGGAGATATGAGGCTCTTCGCAAGAAGAACAAAGATCCTCTGGCACTTCTTACATTGTATGAGGACAAGTTCAAGTTAGTCTATGGTGCTTCGAGGTGCTACATGTGAATGGGAACTAATACTGGTGTAAACAAAGTTTATGGGAAGCCATTATCTTGGGCTAGCCTCTTGCACTAGGGTCCATCCACACATGGAGTCCTCTGTGATATGAAGGTTTATGTACTTTCCAAAATGCATGTGCTGTAATTTTATCACCAATGTGACAGTACAAAGAGATGAGGGAGTCCTTTAGGAGGTAATTAAGAGGATACAACCTAATAAATGAGATTAAGGCCTTTATAAAAAAGATGCATAGCATTTGGACTCTTGCCCTTCTGCTTTTCCATGAAGACACGAGGAGACAGCAATGGGTGCCATCTTAGAAACAGAGAGCAGACTCACCAATACCAATACTAGCATCTTGATCTCAGACTTCCCAGCCTCTAGACTGTGAGAAATAAATTTCCGTTCCTTATAAATTTCCTAGTCTGTGATAATTTGATTTAGCAGTACAAATAGACTAAGACAGTGTTGTTCATAATAATTTCCATGTAATCTAACTGAACCCCAAAATGGGCCAGTTAAAAAAAAAAGCAGGAGATTCACAGCAACTCAACAAAAGGGACCCAGTTTGCCTGAGATGGCATAAGACAGTTTCCTCTCCTTTAGCCCTATATGGAAAGAAACTGAAATGACAATTCACTTTTCTTTCTATAAGAAATAAACAGTGCTCAGAAGGCAAATCACCCTTTCCTGCACAGCAGAGAGCCAACCTCCTCTGCGCATCTCATTGAAGCACTCATTCTGCCTTATAGAAAGAGATACTGTCCAATTCTAGAATCTAAAATAAAATCCAATTAGATCTTTCAACTAAACTTATTGTTTTATTTCATCTTTTGATAGTGGTAATACATTCCATTGCTCTTAGCACTTAGCTTGCAAAATGATTTCATATATATTATCTCACTGGATCTTCAACTCAGTCTTGTGAGTTATGTAAGGCAGATATGATCTTCTCTGCTTGAGGAATAAGGGAACTGAAGGTGAGAGAAGTTATGAGATTAGCTCAATGGGAATTTGTCTCTAATGGAATGAAGGCTACAACCCAAGTCTCCTGAAACCAAATATGCAATATTTTTGTCCTATTCTGATTTCAAACTATGAGCTTTTTCAAATGGCAAGAAAATCACAGTCTCTTTGCAGTCTTGAAATAATGATAATGAAAGTCTGGGTACTTATTTGGGGAGAAATATATGAATGGTTAGGGTTTAATATGTAAATCTTTTAGCTATTCTATTCAAGACTTTGACTGTAATATTTACAAGCTTTCATAATAGAAATGCTGTCAACATTATTATAGTTTTTTAAAATATAAATATATCCTCTTTCATGAAAAACAATATTTTTTAACAAATTATTTATACCAAGCTAACCTCAACCCCCCCCTTTTTTTCACATAGTAAATAGGGTATTATTGTTCTGGTTATTTCTGTACAAATAACTAAATTAGGGCAACTATTTGACCACATAATTAATTGTTTGTACTTAGCTGTTCCATAGTAGAAAAGAACCACATTAACATTGTAATTGTTCTTTGATGCACAGAAATACATCAACAATGAGTTTAAGCCATTTTAAACAACTGGGGTTTGGGGAAGTTTGTAGGGAGAGGAAAGGAAGAGAGAGTCCAAGGATATTAAAGTATTTCCTAGAGGAAATCTTATATGACAACTAATCTCCGCTATATCCATATTTTGCCTGCAAAAACCTCCTTTAATGGGGATCATTTCTCTGTGATGTTCAGATAAGATAAAGGAGGTGGAGATACACCAAGATCACCCAAGTGAGAAAAGCAAAGGCAGTTTATTCAAAGCTAGCTACAGCTCAATGATGACACAGTCAAAATAGAACTACTAATATTCCCATCCAACTCAGTCTACTCTGAGTTTTGTTTTGTTTTTTCTAAGTCATTGAACGAATTCCAGGACTACATTAGTCCTGGAGTTATTCTTAACTTTCCTTTCTCTTATGATCTATCCGGGGCCTATGGCCCATGCCATGACCCTCACCTTTAGAACATATCAGGGATTTGGATTCCTCTCATACTCTACTCACCTTGCTACCACCTTTGTGCAGAATTTATGCCTTGGATCACTTTGAAAAAGCTTCCAAATTGGTCTTTTTCTCTTTATCCCACATCTCTTACTGTCCAGCTGAAACCTAAGTCATTCCTCGGCTCCCTCCAACAGTTTCCCTCTCTCTTTGCAAAGGGCAAAGTACTGACCATACCCACAAGCTCTAGGTGACCTGACTTTGTGTCTTTATACATCAGCCATCTAATCTTTTTATTATTCCTCAAAGACTTCAAGCAGACCTTGCCTCGGGACCCCTGCACTTCCCAATTTCTCTTCCTAGAATTCTCTTTGCCACACATCTGCATGTTACCTTCACTTCCTTCCATTCTGTAAACCGTGAGCCCTGGCCACTTTATCTAAAATTTCAGTATTCTCTCTCATCATTTTATATCCCCATTTTCTCCTTACGTGTTTTTTCTTCTTACCACTCATCATTATCAACACTCTGCATATTTTATTCATGCATCCTGTAGCCTTTATCCACCCACTCTAACATATGCTCCATGAGGACAGACTATTTTATTTGTTTTATTCACCACTGGATCACCAGAACCTAAAGCAATGCTTGGCTCTCGATAAGAAACTGTTCAATAATGCACTTCATGAGACAGTTCCAAAATTATAAAAACATAAGAATATTTTCTGTCTATAGAAACTTAGAATTTGGAAATATTTCCCACAAAACTTCTCCTATAAGCTGATTTTTATAGGTGAGGAAACTGATCTCGGCAACGTAAGAGACTTGAATTCATCGTACAGCTTGGAAGTAGCAGAATCTAGGTTTTCCAAGTGCCTGTGCCCAAAGCTCTTTCTTTCTTTTTTTTTTTAATTCATTTTTTATGACAGCAGAATGCATTACAATTCTTATTACACATATAGAGCACATTTTTTCATATCTCCGGTTGTATACAAAGTAGCTCTTTCTATCAGTCCTTGACATGTCTTTCCAGTGATCATACTTGCTTGCATTGTTAGTGTCCTGATTCTTTCCCACATAACTTCTCACCCAGATTACTAACAATATAGGCCTCACAGGTCTTTAGCTCCTAGGCTCTTTCTTCTCTACTCTGTCTTTTACACTAACTTCAAAATTAGTCCCTAAATCACATAATTCAGTTTCGACACACCCTTGCTCTAAAACCCCTACCAGGATTCCCATTTCTGTTCTGCCTGGCATTCAAAGACCACAAGATACACTCTACCTTTCTAGTTGGTTTCAACCCACACACCTTGATGGCCACAGGCTGGACCCACAGGCTGCAATTCCATGGCTAAGTCCTGTACTTCTGTACCTCCTTGTCTTTCTTTAGCCCTCTGCCTGAAGTCAGCCTTCCCCATCTTCCATCCATCCATCAAGGCCCTTATTGGAAGCTTTCTGAAAATCTTTCATATGAATTAGTTTTGGGCTCTGATATGAAACATCCCACTTCTGCTTTGTAAGGTGGGGTCATTGTGTCTATCCTTCAATAGATGCCTACATCCTTGAGCACAGAGACCATCTCTCACTTCTCTCTCTCACCTGCCATACCACATTACACATAAAATGTGCTCAGTAAGTATTCATTTAGTTAAAGTGAACAATGTGCCATAATAGGAAAGGCAGATACACTAATTACTCATCAGCAAGTTTGATGATCCTAGGAAAAGCAAATTTAAAACTCATTATCAGCCTGAAATTCCCCTCTAAGCACATACTCTGTGACTTTTCCCCTTATATTTTAAATGAGAGCAATTTATACCCACCTCCAGCCTGCTTTGCAGTTGACCTGTGAAAACAGTAGGTTATCAGATCATGCAAGACTCTCAGCAGATAAAGCTAATTGCAACCCAGAGGGGACTGTTGTATTCCCCAGGCTTCTTGACCTTTGTTTTGCTCTCCCTTTGCACCTTGTAAGATGCCTCCCCAGGAGAGTGTCTTCAACTACAGCAAGCCTGTTCTAGCCTGTTCTCCTTTTCTATTTTTTCTTGCTACTCCCCATACTTCTCTTTTTCTGAAAATTTTTTGTCCTTATTTAAGGTAAAACAACATAGTTCAGCAGTTGTATATTAAAGAAAAAATACTAAACTTTTTTCCATACTCATAAAAGTTGAGATCTTAATACTTTAGTTATGAATAATTATAACCTCATATTCATACAACAATAAAAAAAACTGAAACAATAACTTACCTACACTTAGATAATTTAATGATTCATTTCTATGCTAATCAAATCCAAGTTTTTATAAACTCTGATATATTTGTCTTTCAAAGTGAACTTTAATTTTTTTATAACAAGCCATGGGAGACTAATTATTCACAAAGTAGAAGATTCAAATTTATACTTAATGTTGCCAGTCAAAGTATTGGCTAAGCTCTGTTAGTCCGATTAAGGACTAACTTCCTAAGTCCAGAGGTGAACAATTCACAAATCACATTTGCTCTGAATGTGTGAATCTGCATTGAGACTGTAAGGGGGGGTCCGGCGAAACGTCGGAGGGAGAGACCACTCAAGAGACTGACTCCATGCAATTGGCAAAAGGGGATTTATTGAGGATCCATTCCAGCTCGCTGGGACTCTGTGCTCACTCAAGAAGGGAGAGCAGCCCAGAGCCCAGAGCAGAATTCAAGCAGAGCTTAAGTACACTTTTTTGGAGAGGGTGGGGGGCTTTGCATACATCAGAACAAATCATCATGAGGCGCGGGAAAATTGAACAACAACCCTGAGTCAGGATTAGTGCATACATTGGCGGGAACAGATTGGACAGGGGTGATTGGTGCTCCTAAGTGGGGTACACATTCAAACTGATTGGTTTAGGTCCTGCAATGCCTACGTGCCAAGCAACTCAGAACCCTTAGCTATTAAACAACCAGAAAGTCAGTGGAAATATTTACTGGGCAGTTCCAGCATTGTCCTAACAACTTTACAGAGATTACAGGTTCCGGGGATAGCAGAGGAATTTTAACAATACCTAGTCTTTACTTTTTAGCCCAGGCCTTGCCATTTAGAAGCTTTACAATGCCCGGTCTTTTACACTTTAACTCAGACTTTTGCAGCTTAGAATCAGCTTAGAAATTTTACCTTTACAAGACACAAATCCACAAAGCATGATTAAATGCTGTCTGGGTCTGTTTTCTGTTGCTGTAAAACCAATAACGCTTATTTTCAAACTTTTCAAATGTACGATCCTAAATTCAAACTATGTGTTAAAATCAAGTTACATCAGTCAGCTTGTATATTTAAGGTCTTTGGACTTGAAAGCATTTAAGAGACATTCTGGTGATTAAAGAACAAGATTTGTTGGCAGATGAAACTCACTGAGAACCTGTGCTTCAGGAGGGGTAGACCTCAGGGAGGCTCTGGCCTCTACTGCCTCCCCCTAGCAGAAATAAAGCTCTGGATCAGGTGGGTGAGAAGGAGGGAAGGAAAGAGGGAGGGAAGACTGAAAAGAAGAAATTAAGTGAATTAAAGTTTCATTTTCTCCCAATAACCAACAAGGCAACACACTCTCGATACAAAGACAAAGCAACATAGAAAATGCCTGAAACAGAATGATCTGGACACAACTTCTACAAGAAAGAGGCTCATAATTGGTTGGACCATCTCACCAGAAGTATCTCCAACTCACATGCAGCTCCTGTTTTCAGAGTTTCTTGTCACCTAGGTGGTTTGGAATTGGAGATGAGTTTCCTTCATGGAAACAATGTAAGTAGAGTTGGATCTGTAGGAATGACCATGGTAAATGTAACCATTCTTAAGAATTAGAATATTTGGTTCTTTAAAATTAGAGTATTTTGGTAATGGAGGGTTGCCTGTCTGGGAAAACACTACTCTGTTTCCTTTTGAAGAGGGAACAAAGAGGATCAACATATTCAACCCTAAAGACGGGGTAGAGGGGAGGTAGGTGGGGGGATGAGGGACCTGACGCTCATATTGACCAGCTTCTCAGGGATCACACAAAGGAAATGTTCACAAGTCAGGAATTTCCTTGTAGTCATGTACAAAAAAGGGAAAGACTAGATGGTGAAGATCTAAGGCTGTTCTGTAAAATCCCCCGTATGCTACCTGAATCATGATCATGGGTGAGAAATGAGCCACAGCACACAGGCTCCTAAAATTCACATTTTGTTCTCCTTGTGTTTCATGTGTTTTGAACTATTTTCCCCGCCACCAGTCAAGGATGGTGACAGAGGCACAGGAATCGGGTGTTAAAAGTTGCATTAGAAAACTCTTCTTGGTGATGGGCCTGTTCACTATTTAGATTGTGGTGAACGTTTCAGCTTTATAACATAGAAAGAGTGAAATATTTTATCCATGTGCGAATGTTTATTTGTACTATTTGCCATGTTTTGGATGTGGTTTGTGTTTGGTGGGGTCCAGTGAAAGGTGATTAGGACACCCATAGAGGGGACCTTGGCTACTCTGGAGGAGTTAGTTCTCCAGAGAGCAGGTATTTATAAAGTGGGGGCATCCCGCGTGCTTGACTTTTCCTGCATGCAGCTATTTCCTTTCCTGTTTCTCTGTGATGTTGTGACCAACCCAGCAAAGGGATCCTTATTAGAGGCTAAAAAGATGAGGGCACCTGATCTTGAACTTTCAACCTCTGAAACTGTGAACTAAAATGAACGATTTTTTTCTTTATAAAGACCCCGATCTCAGATATTTTGTTATAATAAAAAAGTGCAAAAACATTCCATTTCTCAATAAGCCTTTTTAAAATGTATTGATACCCCTAAACATTCCATTCAAATATATAGCTATCCCTATTCATTCTGTGCTGTTACCCTAACTTCATGAATTGAGCCACAATCCATGAGTTTTCTTGATTAACCCATGCTGAGAGCCATAGCTAAGTAGGAATGACGCATGGCAATTTCCTTGTCAGCCTACCCCATGTTGTTTAGAGGAAGGACTCTCCATTGTGGAAATGGGCTTGCCTTGGACCCAGGTCATTTGCAGTGACACTGCATGAATGTTTTGAGAAAGGTGACCCTGCTCAAGGACCAGGGTGGATCCGGGTTTAGGGAGGATCCTGCTGGATTAGGGTGAGTCCAGGTTTAGGGTGTATCCTGCTGGGAATAGGGAGTATCCTGCTCCTTGGGTTTAGGGCGGTTCCAGGTTTAAGGTGGACCCTGCTGGGAATAGGGTGTATCCTGCTGCCTCAGGCGCCCGCCCGCTCCTTGAATTGCCATTGAGTTCTCCCAGGATTCAGAGAGTATTTTGGGATGCAGAGCCCAGTGGAAGTGTGGATTTCCCCAGAACGTGCGTGTAGAGTGCCGGTGACAGTTCGAGAATAAAGAGTTGCTGTTTGAATCTACAAGGTGTGAGTGGCTCCTGATTTTGTGCCCAGCCAGACTGCAGCAAACCCACAGTATCATTCATAATAATAATAAAAACACAAATTGCTGGCATAAGATTATTTAAAAAAAATAAAATAAAACTATGAATGAAATAAGACAGTTTACCATTATGAAGGACAAAAAGAGAGCTAATCAAATCATGTTATGTTTTTGACTAGAAAGGCAGTTCAAACTATTAAAGCAATACTAGTTAGTCCCATGGAAATTCTACAGTTTGACAAATATGCTGTAAATTTTTATGATAAAATTAAGTTCTAGGAATAGTACATATCATTGAAAGGAAGAAAAAAGATTCTTATAAATTGCTCTTCTTGACCTCAAGAATACTTAAAGGAAGGATGGTAATTTTTTTAAGTAATAAAACAACACAGTGTAGGCACAGGGATAGAAAAAATTAAAAAGTAGAAATTTTGGGATATGTATTGCTGATGACAAAATAATATATGATACATGCAAGATAGATAGATAGATAGAACCAAAAGATGATTTAGGATTCCTGAATACGTGTCAAAATTATGTAAATGTTCCAGAGAAGAGGGAAGGGGAAGACCATGGGAATTGTAGAGATAATTTTGAATTTATCAAGAATTTTTCTTGTCTTTAAAAATTAAAAACTATTAAAAATCTTGTTAATTATCTGTGTTGGTTAATGTGATTTATTTTAATAGACCATGGAATTTAAAAAGCTTTATAACACCAATTAAAAGGCATAGTCACAGCAAAGAGGGACTGGGTGAAGAGTCTTTTCCATAGTTTTAATAGCCTTAGAAAAGGAGAAATCAGGTTTTCTTCTAGAGCAAGCAAAAAGGAAAAAAAAAATACTCTAACATTAGAAAAGTTAGGAGCAAAGAAATCCAAAATAGAAAATGCTTAGCAACTATCTGTATATTTGCAAGATAGCCAGCAAAGGAAATGTTAAACTCCAAAAGAAAAACACCTTCCACGAAGATGAGAATATGCAACCTGCATAACTTTGACTATGTTGATGTCAAGTAGACAAATAGTCCTCGCAGAGTCGGGCCACTATCAGTGTTTTTAAACTGCCTTTAGATCATAAAGACTTGACAGCTCCCACAGCCTGAATGATCCCTGCCAAGCTAGGATCCAAGATAGATGCATGACAGAGGAGAGATGGGCTTATTTGGAAGAGAAATATTTTTCCCCAATTGGGAGAATGAACTGATTGAACTTGCAAGGTATTTATTTCTATCCCCTTCTTTCCAAAACTTGATGCATAGAATTCATAAGAATCATCCCACTCTCTCACCAACTGCGAATAGATTCATGAAAACCTCAGTCGACCTCTGTTAACTTTCACTTAAACTCTTTCAGTTTACTTGGTCTCCAACATGCAATCTTGTTGGACTCAAAGTATTAATTTGGCCGACAGGAAGATTTTTCTAAATTGAAAGTGAACTTCAAGAATGTGTTCTATGAAAGAGTCATATTGCCTTAGGAAATCATTAAAGGAGGAAAATAAGCACAGCACATAAAAATTGAAATGCCACAAGTCTTAACATTTATTTATGTTAAATAAATAGAGGAGGTAGGATGAGAGTGCTTGACTGAGAATTGTAGGTGCGATTTTCCAGATTGAGAAACTGACATGTTGAAACTCAGGTGGGCAAAAGAGATAAGGCAAAGACACTTTTCCATGAGAGGAGATGGTAGTTTTGACTGGCATGGTAACAGTGAAGGGGTGAATACATGGCAGGTACTGAGTATATTTCGAAGATAGAGGAGACAGATTTTGCCAATGAACTGAACATAGAATACAAAAGAAAAAGAGAAGTTGACTATATTACAGTTTTTTTCTTGAACAGCTGAAGATGTGGAGTTATTTCTCATGAAGAAGTTGAAAAAAGGAACTGACCATGTCAATCAATGCAAAAATTGTTGGACCAAGTCCAACAACAGCTAATCACCATAAAAATTCTTAAGAAACTAGGAATAAAATGTGCTTCCTCAACTTAATAAAGAACATCTACAACGGACATCAATGGTAAGGGAAATATGGAATCAAATGAAGCTTTTTATGGTGCCAAAAACATACACTGGAGAATAGAGAGCCTTTTTAACAAACAGATCTAGGAAAACCGGTCATCCATATGTAGAAGTATAAGACTACATCTTGATCTCTCACCCTGTTCAAAAATCATTAAAATGGATGAAAATCTTAGAAATTAGTCCAGAAACTACACAACTCCTACAAGAAAAGATAGGGTCAACACCCCAGTATATAGGCATAGACAAAAAATTTCTCAGTAAGACCACTACTCTCAGAAAAGAATACCAGAAATTAATAAATGGGATGGCACCATATTAAAAAGTTTCTTCACATCAAAGAAAACAATTCAGAATGTGAAAAGACAACCTATAGAATGGAAGAAATTCTTTGCCAGCTACTCCTCTGACTGAGGAGTATTAATATTTAGAATATATAAAGAACTCAAAAAAACTTTACAACAAAAAATCAAATAACCCAATTAATAAATGGACAAGTGAATTAAACAGATATTTCCCAAAAATGACCAACAAATAGAAGAAAAAATGGTCAACATCATAAGCAATTAAGAAAATGCAAATCAAAACTACATTGAGGGGCTGGGTATATGGCTCAGTGGTAAAGTGCTAAAGGGCTTGCCTGGCATACATGAGGCCCTGGGTTCAAATCCCCATGCACCAAAAAGAAAAAGAAAAAAAACTACACTGAGGTTTCATCTCACACCAGTCAGAATGACAACCATCAAGAATACAAATAATAATAAATGCTGCAGAGGATGTGGAGAAAAAGGAACACTTTTATAATTTTGATGGTAATATAAATCAATACAACCATTATGGAAATTAGTTTGCAAGTTCCTCAAAGGATGAGGCCTGGAACCACCAAATGACCCAGTGTTACCACTCCTTAGTGTGTATCCTGAAGAATTAAAGTCATCATACTACAGGGATACAAGCATACCCACAATCATCAGACTATGGAACCAGCCTGGGTGTTCATCAACAAATGAAAGGATAAAGAACACATAGCACATATACACAATGAAGTTTTATTCAACCATAAACACAAACGAAATCTAGGTCTGTTCCCACACACCTGTTACCCCAGCAGCTCAGGAGCCTGAAGCAGGAGGATCTCAGGTTCAAAGCCAACCTCAGCAACTTAACAAGACCCTAAGCAACTTAGCAAGACCCAGTCTCTAAATAAAGTATTGCAAAAGGAACTGGAGATGTGACTTAATGGTTAAGCACCCCTGGGTTCAATTTCCATTACAAAAAAAAAAAACAGTAATGGAGAGAAGATGTTGGTAGTTTTGGTGGTTTTAATGAATAGGGTTGTCAGATATTCCTGAAAGTCCACCTGAGGTTAGTGATTATCAATTTAAAATAAGGTCAGTCAGCATTTTTCTCCAATCTTAATCCCTTGCCTGGCATAGTCATCAACTAAGAGCTGGATGTCTTCTGCCATAGGAATTTTCCATACTAATAACAAAGGAGGGAAGGGACTCAAGGGACTCTAAATCGTAGGCAAAGAAATAATTTACAATCATGCAAAATGGCATCTAAAGGGAATTCAAAGGAAAGTAGAAAATGTTTATCATTATGAGAAAGTAAAGGTGGATTATAAATCCCATTGCGGTTGAAGGAGTGTTGAGAGTCCAGACATTAGAGAGAGTGATTTAGATAGATAGGAAACATTGGTCAAAGAGTGACATTCTTAGAATTGACATCACAAAGAGGAAATGAATTACTTCTAATGGCAGATGGAGAATCTCACCACAGTCATCCATGGAACAGATCACATGACACACAAGTCACTGGAGAAAAGGAGCTCGGGGACATGAAGAAATCAAGATGCTGGAAGGATCACCTGTGTGGGTACTGAACGACCTAGAATTATGACAGGTGTGTCAGAGAGCAAATGGTCCTCAGCAACGTGAAGAGTAGCATGGGGTGTGGTGCTAAGGAAGGCTGGTGAGCCATATACACTGGGCCTTGTTAGGAAGACAGAAGGGACAATCGTGTGGCCATGGCATGAGGAGCATGTTCTTCCACCCCTCGTGTCATAGTGTTAATGAAATAAAAATAGGTCCAGTTGCTAGAGCTAAAAGGGAAGCAGTATCCTCAGGTTAGTGTAAGTTGTATGAGGATCATAAGGAACTTAATGTTGATGAACCAAGGGCCCTAGAGGGTTTTCGGAGTCAGGGAGGGATAGAAGATAGGCCCTTCATCCATTTTGGTGGATTTTTGAACAGGGTGAGAGATAAGGGTGTAGTCTTATACTTCTGCATGTGGGTGACCAGTTTTCCCAGATCCATTTGTTTAAAAGGCTCTCTTTTCTCCAATGTATGTTTATGGTACCATAAAAGCTTCATTTGATTCCATATCCAGTCTTCCCATAGGAAGACATCCATAGTGTTTTCTAAGAAAATATATAAAATACACAATTCCAGAAAATAGCCCTTCAATCGTAAACAAAGAAATCTGTATTCTATCCCTTTGGAAAGCTTTTTTCCCTCTTGAAATAAAAATGCTATTTCAGATGAGTGGCAAGTTCTCAGAAAATGGTACTTCTTTAAAAACATAAAAAGGCCCTTTTATTTGTTCTTCAAACTAGTGTATATAGTGAAGAAACTGTGAAGTCAACCAGAACTCATTTCACTTTCCCAAATAACACTAAGCCAAAGTGATGGTTTTCTGACTCTTCATCTTTACTTTGAATTTCAAATTAAAATCTTAATACTAAATGTATAAACAACAACAACAATAGTTAAGCTGGATTTAATCAAATTAAATTAGAATATATCATCAAGAAATTGAAAAGACAACCTACAGAATGGGACAGGATGTTTGGAAATCACATAACTCTAAAGTTCCAGGATCCAGAATATATTTTAAAAAGGGAAAAGAATGAACTTACAACTCAACAACAAAAGCACAATCCAATTAAGAAATAGGCAAGGGGCTGGGGATGTGGCTCAAGCGGTAGCGCGCTCGCCTGGCATGCGTGCGGCCCGGGTTCGATCCTCAGCACCACATACCAACAAAGATGTTGTGTCCGCCGAAAACTAAAAAATAAAGATTAAAAAATTCTCTCTCTCTCTCTCTCTCTCTCTCTCTCTCTCTCTCTCTCTCCCTGTCTCTCACTCTCTCTTTAAAAAAAATGAAATAGGCAAAAGACTTGAATACATCTCTCATTATAGCATCAGAAAATGAAAGAAGGCAACATTTGGTTATTTTCTGTGTTCTACATTTGGTTATTATTAACAGTGCTCCTATAACATCCATGTGCAAATTTTTGTGTGGACTTTTTTCCATTTTTCTTTGGTAGAAATGAGTGAATCATGTGATAATTCCATGTTTAACCTTTTGAGGACTTGTCAGTTTTCAGAGTGACTATATAATTTTCATTCACATCCCAACAAAGACTTCTTATTGTCTGTCTTTTTGATTGTAGCCCTGCTAGAGGACAGGAAGTGCTATCTCACTATGGTTTTGATTTGCATTTCCCAAAGACTAACGATGTTGTAGTATCTTTTATTTATTGGGTTTTCTGATGCTATAATGAAATACCTGAAACTAAGTAATTTATTAAAAATAGAGAGACTTATTTGGCATACAATTCTTGAGACTGGTTAGTTTAACAACCTGGTGCTAGTATATGATGAAGTCTTTCTTGCTGCATCTTAACATGGCAGAAGGCATCACATGGTGAGAACAAGGAAGAATGCCAAGGAAAGTTCACTTTTATACTAAAACCATTTTCCAATACCCATTAATCCAAAAAAAATCTACGAATATATTGATTACATTCAGCTGTCATGAGCCAAATGTCTCACCTCACAACTTCCATATATGGAAGTTGTACATATATGACTTTGATCATTAAGTTTCCAATACATGAAATTTGGAGGACACATTATATATAGCAAGCATTCATCAACTGATCAATTACTAAATGCAATGTGATATAGTGCAATATTTTTCAGCCATAGAGTATGAAGTACTTGGATCCCCAGAATTGGTAAGAAGATTATTTTAAACTGGAGACATTTCAGGCAAAAGACTTGAATACATCTCTCTCCGAATATTTATATACAAATGGCAAAAAAGAAAACCCAATAAATAAAAGATACTACAACATCGTTAGTCTTTGGGAAATGCAAATCAAAACCATAGTGAGATAGCACTTCCTGTCCTCTAGCAGGGCTACAATCAAAAAGACAGACAATAAGAAGTCTTTGTTGGGATGTGAATGAAAATTATATAGTCACTCTGAAAACTGACAAGTCCTCAAAAGGTTAAACATGGAATTATCACATGATTCACTCATTTCTACCAAAGAAAAATGGAAAAAAGTCCACACAAAAATTTGCACATGGATGTTATAGGAGCACTGTTAATATAGTGCAATATTTTTCAGCCATAGAGTATGAAGTACTTGGATCCCCAGAATTGGTAAGAAGATTATTTTAAACTGGAGACATTTCAGGTCAAATGGATGCTGATCAAAGCTTTTCTGGAGCTTTTATTATCATTCTGGAGCTTTTATTATCATGTTAGAAATGGAAACTTCATGGAATAAGTTTTCCATTGCTATGATTTTTATCTTGAATTTCCCCCAAATATTTTAAGGCTGTATTTCTTATTTCGTTTTGCATTTCCCCAATGATTAATGATGTTGTAGTATCCTTTATGTGATTTTTGATCATCTGTGAATAGTACTTTGGAGAAGTACTGTTCAATTTTTTTGCCAATTTCTTAATGTGTGGCACCATTGGGAGGTAGTGGGATCTCTAGGAGGTACAGAAGGAAGTTTGTTTACTGGGGCATGCCCTTGAAGGAGGTATGGGTACCACAGCCCCTTTCTTCTCTACTTCCTGGATGTCGTGAAGTAAGCAATTTCTACCACCATGTGCTCCTGCCAGGATGCACTGTGCCACCACAGGCAATGGTACCAAGTGACCATAAACTAAATAAACCTTTCTTTTTTTAAGTTGTTAATCTCATGTTTCTCACAGTGATGGAAGTTAACTATAACACAGCTATAAACCCTCTTCTCCAGGGAAGTTTCACAATAAGGAAAATATGAACAAGATCACTTGAACCTACATAAATACACATTATCACAAATTTTATCTCTCATTTGTTCCTCTAAAAATCCATTTACCTTTTCTAAAGAAACTTTTTGATCTGCCCACAGAAGCCCTTTCTTCCCTCTCCCTGTCCTCTGTTAAAGGTGGTATATAAATCCTATCTTTAGATGTTCAGGAGCCACTTTATCTGTTTGCTCACATATGCGTACAAATAAACTATGCCAATTTTTTTTGGTGGGGGCGGGGGCGGGTAATTGAGGATTAAATCCAGAAATGCTTAACCACTGAGCCACATTTCCAACCCTTTTTATTATTTTTTTTTATTTTGAGATAGGGTCTCATTAAGTTTCTTAAGGTCTTGCTAAATTGCCAAGTCTGGCTTTGAGCTTTGGATCCTCCTGCCTCAACCTCCTGAGCCCCTGAGATGTCTTTTCTACTGTTAATCTGGCTATTGTCAGTTAAACCCTTGGGCTTCAAGCACTGAACCTAACTTGGTAGAGGAAAGATTTCCTACTGACATCGCAATATGGATGAACCTTGAAAACATAATACTAAAGGAAAGAAGTCATACAGTGTGATTTCATTTTTGCAAAATATCCAAAATAGGCAAATCCACAGAAATAGAAAGTAGATTGGCGGTTACGAGGAGATTGGGGGAAAGCAGAACGAAAAGAGGTGGCTTGTGGGTACAAGGTTTATTCAGACTGATAAAAAGTTTGGAATTTAAGAGATGGTGGTTGCACAACTTTCTGAATGTACTGTCACTCAGTTGCTCACTTTTAAATGATTCAATTTCTTTTATGTGATTTTCACCTTAATAAAAAATTTCAAGAATTTAGCTATAGCTCAGTTATGTTGAATTTTTTTTTAAGAGAGAGAGAGAGAGAGTGTGTGTGTGTTTTAATATTTATTTTTTAGTTATTGGCGGACACAACATCTCTGCTTGTATGTGGTGCTGAGGATCGAACCCGGGCCGCACGCATGCCAGGCGAGCGCGCTACAGCTTGAGCCACATCCCAGGCCCAGTTAGGTTGAATTTTGAGTGAAAGACTATTATGGTTTAGCTATGAGGTGTCCCGAAAAAACTCATGTGTAAGACAATTCAAGAATTGTTCAGAGGTAGAATGATTGGGTTGTGAGAGTTAGAACCTAGTGAATGGATTAATCCATTAATATGGATTAACTAGTGGAAGCTATAGGCAGGTGGGGAGTGTCTGGAGGAGGTGGGTCAGTGGAGGCGTCCCTTTGAGGTTTGATATTTTGTCCCTGGTGAGCTGAGTGCTCTGCTTTCTGTTTCCATGGCCTGAGTGGATTTCCTCTGCCACACCCTGCAGCCATAGTGTTCTGCCTCAGTCTGAGCCCACAAGCATGGCATTGATCATCTATGGATTGAGACCTCTGAAACTGTGGGCCCAGATAAACTTTTCCTCCTCTGCATTTTTCTGGTCGGGTCTTTTGGTCACAGTAACAAAAAAAAAAAAAAAAAAAAAAAAAAAAAAAAGCTAACTAAACAGAAATTATTACCAAAAAGTGAGGTTGTTGCTGTGAGTAACATGACTATGGTTCAGAAGCCTTTGGAGATGGTTTGGGGGTGGGGAGGAATGTTGAAGTTTAGAGATACTATGTCCTGAGACTTTCTGTAAGGCTCAATTTAAAGGTGATGGAATAATCAATTTGGTGGAGGAAATTTCAAAGTCGGTACAGCATTCAGGCAGTGGCACGGATATTGCTGGTGGATTTTACACAAGTTTGCTGTGGTAATCAGGAACAGGAAGATTTTTAAATCTTGTAGTTTGACCAGAAAAGTGCAAGTAAAACTGGGGCTAAGATATTTGTGGTTGTTAAAGATATTACAAGTCACTAAAGAGTTGTTAACTATTTTACCCAGAGACATAGGAAAGATGGCTTGAAGGCATCTCAGAAACCTGCAAGACCACAGGAATGGGGTCAAAATTGTAATGGGTTGCCCCCCAGGTATGTATGTTAAAATATACCCTATCATGTATATCTAAATAAATTCTATATCTAACAAATTATATATTTGTTATATAATTTTATATCTGAAAAATTTTTTAAAAAAGAAAGAAAGAAACTGACAAGACTACAAACATCTCAGGCTCAGGGGTGTAAAAGTAAGAATTTCTTTGAGAAGAGACCATGAGGCACCCTGCTCACGTGAGGGAGCCTCTAAAGTTGTCTCGTCATGCTCAGCTGCCCAAGCCCTCAGAGGCTGATGGTCCCAGAAAGTTTGGCTTCTGCTTGAGATAGTGGAAGACCTTGGTGTCAACCAAATAGTCCTGGTTCTGCAGGATTGCAGGATGCTGGAATTAGGAGTTGTGGAGTCTTCCACCAAGATTGTAAAGAAGACCAGAGAGGCCAGGCAAAGTGTAGTAGGGTCAGAGTCCTTTGGGAAGTCCCTGAAACGACAATGTGTGAAGATGAGAGAAGGAGGCCAGACCTACAATGGAGACCCCAAAGATCAGTAGATGCCACTAGTGTGAAATGTCTGTCAAGGAAAGATGCAGGATTAGAGCTGAGGCACGCTAGGAGAGAGGCCACTGGGGCTGTAATCAGCAAGATTATAGGGACAGAACTACACAAACTCTTTGGCGAGAATCATAATGCCATATGCCCCAGATGCTGGACATGGAGCTATAGAACGTGTTTGCCCAGAAGAAATTCTGTCTTGCTTTGGTCCCATCCCTTCTTTACATATGTCCCTGTCTCTCTCTTGTGGAATAGAAATGTTTACTCTGGATATATGTAACTTGCTTTTGATCTTCATCCAAAGTTTGCCTTGAGTCTCAGATGAGATTTTGGACTTGGACTTTTAGGGCGTTGGCTAGAATTATTAATACACTGGGGAGTCTTAGAAATGAACTAAATGTATTTTTGCTTTTGTGAGATGGGCATGAGCTTTTGGGGACCAGGGGTTCAATGTTGTGATTTGGATGTGAGCTGTCACCCAAAAGCTTATGTGGAGGACAGTGTGAAATGACAGAGGTGAAAAGATTAGAGGTGTAACCATCAGTGGATTAATCCACTGAAACAGATTAACTGGGCAGTAATAATACGCCAACAGGGTAAGACTGGAGGAAATGGGTCACTGGGGGTGGGTTTATATTCTGTCCCTGGTGAGAAGAGCTCCCTCTCCCTCCATTTCCTGGTTACCATGTCCTGAGAAGCTTTCTTTTGCCGTGACCTTTCACCATGATGTTCTTCCTCACCTTGAACCCGGAACTACAGAGTCAGCCAACCATGGACTGAACCTCTCAGAAACCTGCAAGGCCACAAGAATAGGATCAAAATTGTAATGGGTTGCACCCCAGGTATGTATGTCAAAATATACCCTATTGTCACATATATCTAAATAAATTGTATATCTAACAAATTATATGTTTGTTATATATATAAATGATATAATTTTTATATCTAACAAATTAAAAAGATAGAAAGAAAGAAACTGGCAAAACTACAAACATCTCAGTTTATGAAGCCATAAACCCCAAATCAACTTTTCTTCCTCTAATTGTTCTCATCGGGTCTTTGGCGTACAATGATGAAAAGATTGACTAAATCCCAGTCATTAAATCAAAACTCTTGAAACCAAAGTCTCTCTGAAATGAAAGAGTTTATTGAGTTGTTAAGGATTAAGATGCTAGGACCAGATCCAGGGACTCTTAACTTCCCACAGCAAGTCTAGCAGTTGTAAAATGTCCACTGTACCTAAAGCTAAGAGCATTTTTACATTGAAAACCTGGAGAAGAAAAGCATAAGTTGCTTACATTGAACCGACTTTGGCTGTACATAAGAGGGGGAGGATAGTCCCAAGTGGAAGGAGCTTTGGGATGGGACAGTGCATTGAAGGCAGTACTTATTGCCTCTGGATTGGTTGAGGTTGTGAGCAGGATGGGGAGGCACCCAGGGAGTCAGGATGGGATTTGAGTTAAGATTCTAGCATGTTTTCAGGAGTGTGAAACAGTCTTTGGTTGTTTTAGGTTAGGATCCATTAATTGATTCACTCCTTCCATCTCTCTTCCTCTCCATCTCTGGCCCTGTGTAATTAAACTTAGGACACATCTGAATTTCTTTTTTAGCACAGGATAAGGATTTAAATTATATACTATAAAAAAGAAGGAATCATTCTTTAAATGTTTTCTTTAAAACAAACAACATTTTTGGATGATTAAATTCTTATAGATGCATTTACCTGAGGAAAAAAAAAATATCTCGATAGGTAGAACATTCAAATCTACTTGTCTAAATGAAGGTTCCCAATTTTCAAGACTGCTTTTTAAAGTTTTTTTTCTTCATTTAATGAAACTGGCAAATACAGAGACTAGTTCAGCTTTCCATTGTGTACAGCCACAGAGCCCCCTTTTAGACTTTAAACAAAAAAATTATTTGATGGCACCTGATACCATAACATCATTCTGAAAATGCTGATTTTTGGTGACCTAAAGATAGCCTGAAGAATTATAGACAATAAACGTAAAGTAAGAACTGAATCAAATGGGCCAAGAGAAATGGGAGAAGAAAGAGGAAAGCAGGAATAGAATCGGAGAAAATGAGTCCCAGACACTCAAGGGACAGCCTGTGACAGCAGAAACTGCCTGGCCTGAAATTTGGTCTGACCCAGAGTTTTAACATGAAACTTTAGCATAAAACTGAAAGATCCTATCTCCTGAAGACTCTGGAAATCTTAGTCAATTTTTAAATGAAACTAGAGATAAAAGCTTAGTTCTGGACACACAGGCAAGAGAAGTTCATGAGCCTGTTAAATTATACTAGATTTTTTTATTATTGCCCTACATTTATGCAGTTTGTGCCCCAAGTTATTCATATTGTTCTTCTCAAATTGGTGAAGACTGCTATTGAGTAGATGAAGAGGAGTAGAGAGCAAAGGTAAGTCCCTGAGGTGGCAGGCATGGCTGCACCTCAAGCCACAGGTGATGGGTTCAAAGTGGGGAGCCTCATTTTTTTACCTCAAATTCTTATTTATCAGTTGAAAACCATATCTAATGACATGACACCTCATCATTTACTTTTGTATTTTGTTTATTTTTCTTTCTTTCTTTCTTTAATTCTTTTTAACTTCTTAATTGATATAAAGTCTCACAGGATCTCCGTGACAAACTTTCTTCTCCAAGAGGAATGGTTTACATGTTCTGTAAACAAACAGGTCAGTAAAAACACCCAGCTTAAACTACAAAGAAGTTTTCTTCTTTGATTGAATAAAACATTCTTTAGCAACTATTAGGGTAATGCATTATTATAGCTTTATTCTTTAATGCATTCCCCAGTACCTCATGCTTACCTCAACAACAGGATGTCTCACATATACTGTATGTGTCCACCTGTGCCACTAGACCATCTCCCTAGAAGTGAGTGGCAGACTTCACCTACATTTCTGGAACTCCATGGTTAACAAAGTAGAGAAAGTCAGGGAGAAATGTTGAATTAATGCAATGAACTCCCTGCATGGTCTTTGAGGGCAAGACTGCATACCTTGATCACTGCTATATTCTCAATACGTGGTTGAGATGCAGCACATAGCAGACCCGTATGTATTTAATGAATGAATTAACTAATTGATATCTTAATTGAGGAATGCATACATTCATCCAATATCATTCTCTTGAATCTTTTGTCAGAATTTAAATATCCAAATGCAAGTCAAAAAAAGATGGTCATTTTGACATTTTGTCCATACATTGCTGGGTTAGTCAGCTTTTTGTCACTGCGACAAAATACCTAAGAAAATTTATGTGGAGGAGAAAAGACTTATTTTGGCTCATTATTTCATAGTTTTCAATTTGTACTCACTTGCCTCCATCACTGTGATCTTGTGGTGAGGCATAACATCATGGTGGGAGGCATATGGCAGAGTAGAGCACCTCATGGTGACCAAGAGGCAGAGAGACAGGAAGGGCCCAAGGACAAAATATTTACTTCAAAATATTTACTTCACCCTCAGTGACCTACCTCATTTAACTAGGCTCCATCTTCTACAGTTTCTACCACATCCCAATAGTTCATTTAGCAATGAATCCATCAATGAATTAATGCATTGATGAAATCAGAGACTTCATGATCCAATCAGTCCTAAAAGCTCCAAATCTGAATATTGCTATTTTGGTGACCAAGCCTTCAATGCATAAGCTTTTGGGGACCATTCCAGTTCCAAACCACAACATCTGCATGGTGGATGTATCTAGACATTTGATATTATGAATCTAAATGACTGCATATTACTTCTGTGGATATTTCATTGTTATTAGGTACAATCATTTTCAGTCATTTTCTTTGTTAGCACTGTTTGTTAACTCCCTTCATATAAAACTGAAAAATAGGATTTCTAATTTTATTCCTTTCTAGGTAAGAGCTGTTGTGTGCTGGGTAAATCAGCATGCTGAGTACACATAATTTTTCTGTTATTCTTTCTTAGCTGACATGCCCTCCTGCTCTGGGAAACCTTAAGTTGCTGCTTGTGATCCCATTCCAGAACTTTATGTCATCAGGGGTGACCATACCCTGGTTTCATGCTTGTGAAATAACTTTCTTCTGGTCAGAAATATTCATTTGCTGCAGTAAGCCACAACAAAAGCAATGCTCTTTTCACCTTCTGGAAGCAATTACAAAAGTAAGCAGGGACAAAGTACGGTCTTCTAAACTATTAAAAGCATGATTTTTACATTCACATATAAAAACATGATTATCAGATATTTTTAGCAACTATATTTTATCAACTGGAAGGCTAATAGAATGACAGTAAAGTGATAATAGACATGCAAACTTGTAACACTGACTTGAGACATTGAGAAATTTGATGTGCCATTCAAATCAAAAAAAAAATATCTTATTGCTAGGTTCTATGGTACATGCCTATTATCTCAGCAAATCAGGAGACTGACGCAGAAAGATCACAAGTTCAAGACCAGTCTCAGCAACTTAGTGAGACTTGTCTAAAAATAAAAAATAAAAGGATTGGGTATATAGCTCCATCACGAAGTGCCCTTTGAGTTCAATCCCATGCACACATATAAGATGTATTTGTGTGTGTGTGTATTCTAGACATATATAAAAATACATTATTAATTGTAGGCTTTAAAGCATTTAGGCATATGCTGTTTTAACTAAAGTCTCAATATTTTCAAATACTATAGTATAAAGTACCGTGTGCATGTAAATAGACAGATGTAATTTAGATGTAAATAGATATGGAAATACATATATAGTCAGTCTCAACTTTCAAAAAGTAACATAATACAAACTATTGCATTTCCTTATGTACACATATGTAGCCAAACTTTCATTTTAAATTATTAGATTATAAATTACTTCATATTACAGATGTTTCTGACACATTTGCTTTTGTTTGAAAAAATTTGTGCACAATACCATTTGTAGCTTCGAAGTCAAATATTTAATTGCTATTATAACAAATCCTCAAACAATGACCTAGACAAAATACAGGAAAGAGTAACTAAATGTTAGTACATACATTTTGTTTACAAAGAATCATTATTAATAATGCCAACTAAATCTGCTTTTGTCTCATATCATATTCTCTAAAAGAATGTTTTCTAGCCTGCCAGAATGCTCTGATGAATAGAGTGGATAATGTTACTATACACAGATAAATGAAATAATTTTCTATGTTTGATAAATGCTAAAATGTTTAGATTCTGGAAGAAATCTCATTTTCATCTTGTCAAGAATGTCCTTGCTCATCAGTTATATTTCAGGAAAATCCCAAACTCATATTTCTTCATTCTTCACATTTAGTTTACTGAAGATTACTTGGACAAGAGCTTCTTGATTCTCTGCTTGCTTTGTGGAGTCTTTCCAAAGTTGTTTTCTTTGAAAAGGAAATTTTCCTTTGGCATCAAGCCAAATTCTAGACTTCAGTTTGGTGATTATCTTACATATTTGAATAGAAGATTTTAAACTGGGGTCAAAAGCAAAGGGATCTTACAGATACTGTTTCCAAAAAGAACCATTGTTACAACTGCATGCTGAATTGAGTAAGAACAGAGTAGTTAAGAACACAAAAGAAAGATGCTGCTTTCTTGTAAGAAAAGCAGTTGAAACAAACCTTGTGAGTTTACTGTTGTTTTCTTTCCTCAGAAATCTCCATGAAAATTAAACTGACAACGTTATGCTAACAGGGTTGCATAAATATCAACAAATGTTGAATTTGTCATATATCCACATTTAACTTCCAATTGTTAAGTCATTTAAAAAAAACCAAAAAGATATAAATGTTGTTGCATGACATACTATAAATACAACCCTGTTCAGATCCACAGGGAAGCTGTTTTACTTGCTTTACTCTTTAACTGTCAGAGTTGAGATTCACAACTTGCAAAAATTTGTTCAACTCCACCATCTTAAAATACAGATAGGTAGGTAGACAGATTCCTTGTTAGCTTTTTTAAAAAAGTTGTACATATTAATGGGATTCAATGTGATATCTCATACATGCATGCTCTGATCAAATTCAACTACCTTTTTTCCACCTCCACCCCCATGTTGTTCCCAATTGCTAGTGACCGCGCTATTCTACTTTCAAGTTTACCTTTTTGAGCCCCTATGTATAGACAAAATTTATTGTATTTGTATTTTTCTCTCTGGCTTACTTCCCTTTAGTTGCTTCTATTTTGCAGCAGTGACCCTCTTTCAGTCTTCTTTATGAATATATATAATATATATGTAAATGTTACATATATAATATATATGTAAATTGATGGACACCTAGGCCTATTCCATATCTTACCTATTATGAATAGTGCCATAATAACATGAGCATGCAAGTGTCTCTGATGCGCTGGTTTCATTCCCTTTGAACATATACTCAAAAGTGAGATAGCGGGATCATATGGTCTATTTTTAGTTTTTGAGGTTTTTTTAGGAACCTCCATACTGTTCTCCATAGTGGCTATACTAATTTGCATGCCCACCAACAGTGTAGAATCATTTCCTTTTCTCCACATCCTCACCAGCATTTGATGCTGAGAGCCACAGCCAGTCGGAATGGCCCCTGGCATTTTGCCAGAAGTAATGGTTGAGAGGCGAGCCATTAAGATGATGATATGAAGTTAAGCTGTCTATAATTGCTGTGATGGACGATGCTGGATTGAAACAGGCTGTGTATTCAGTTGTATATTTAGACCTTTACTGTCCACCTTGGGCACCCACTACTTTGGAGTTCCCGTTGAATTCTCCTGGGGTTTGAGAGTGAGTGCATGTGAGTGATGTTCAGGGAGAGTTCCCAGGGGGAGTTCTGGTTGGTGTGTGGTGTGTTCCTGGAGGAGCCGCGTGGGTGGCCTTCGGGAGAGTTCCCGGGGAGTGTGCATGGAGTGCTGCTGGAGTTCAGGCAATAAAGTTTCCTGTTTGAACATACAAGTGCTTTGTGGCGGCTCGGTGATTGTGCCCAGCCAGACTGCGGCATTTTGTTATTTTTTTTTTTATATAATAGCCATTCTGACTGGTATCTCACAGTGGTTTCAATTTGCATTTCCCTGATGGTAAAATGATGTTGAGCATTTTTTTTTTCACATATTTCTTCACCATTTGTATTTCTTCTTTTGAGAAATATCTATTCAGGTAATTTGCCCATTTTTTTAATTAGATAACTTGGGTGGTGCTGTTTTTGTTTGAGGTCCTGATACATTCTGAATATCAACCCTCTGTCAGATAAATAACTAGCAAATATTGTCTCCCATGTTTTCTCTCCACTCTATTGATTGTTTGCTGTGCAGATGCTTTTAGTTTGATATAATCCTATTTGTCAGTTTTTGCTTTTGTTTCCTGTGCTTTAGGAATCCTATACAGAAAATCATTGCCTTTACCAACATCTTGAAGTGTTTCCCCTGTTTTCTTCCATTAAATTCACAGTTTTAGGCTGTACATTTTGTTCCTTGACCCCAATTGAATTTATCTTTGTATGTGGTGAGAACCATTACTCTCCTGGAAATATAAAATGAATGTGTATAAGTTTTTTTAACTTGGTAATCAGTGAAAGAGCTACTGAGATGATGTGCTAAATCCAAAAGCCCTTAAGAATTCATATGTGCATGGGATACTTAAGAAAACGGTAGATTATGGTAGCTGCATTGAATACAAACCTGGTCATATGCCACAACCTTTGAGTTACTGGCATCTCTACCTGGCAAGAATCTACAAATTAACCTTTGCTTCCACAGACCTTAAGTACCCACCATAAAACAAAGCCCAGTACTGCACCAAAAGAAGAGTCAATAATCTCTTTTGCCTATTTCCAAGTCTTAGATAACTTTGCTGACAACTTCTTTATAGAAATATTGCCTGTGTATTTGGTTTTTTGTTTTGTTTTGTTTTACAAACTGAACAATCTTATTTAACCATGTTCTTAACAACAGATATTAAAGTAAAAGAAATGCAAACACCATAGCAATATCAATTTTCTTAGTCCATTTGGGCTACTATAACAACATGCCTTAGACTGTATCATTTATAAATAGAAATTCATTGCTACAACTCTGGAGTCTGGGAAGTCCAAGATCATAATGCCAGCAACTCTGATATCTTGTGAGAACCTGTTTCTCATAGACGGTACTTCTAAGTGTTCTCACATGGCAGAAGGTGCCCGTAAGCTCCCTACCCCTCTTTAATAAGACACAAATCCCATTCACTAAGGCAGAGCTTTCATGAGATAATAGCTCCTAAAAAGCTCAAATTTTATGATCATCACTCAGGAGTTCAGTTTCAACATATGAATTTTAGGGTGACAGGAACATTAGACCATAGCATCAATCATCAAAAATAGATAAATTATCTCAAAGAATTTAGCTAACATCCATTAATTCAACAGATATTTTATATTGATAACAAACTAAATAGCACATATCATTTGTTGAAATCCTATTATGTTCCAGAGAGTATGTTTTACATCTGTTATGTTATTTAATATTCAACAAAACCCTATGGAAAACCTATTATTGTTATCACTTATTATTATTAACTCCCAGCTTATCAAGGAATTTACCCAAAACTTTACTTAATAAGTGATAGAGCTGAAAATTTTTGAACCAATGTCTGTGTGCTGGCACAATTTAATTCTTAACTCGTGGAAACATCAACTAAGTACCATAGTACTTGAGGCTGATAATATACAGGATATGGGTCCTGCCTTCAAACAGCTCAAGGTCAAAAGTGTAAAGTCAATCACAGGACTTACAGCCCATGATGTAGTGAGTACAGATAAGCAGCTACAAATGGGGTATATGGAAAAGGCACTCAACTCAATTTTGAGGGTCATGGGAACTTTTAAAGGAGGTACCTTTAGCTTGTAATGCCAGCTGCTCAGGAGGCTGAGGCAGGAGGATGGCAAGTTCCAAGCCAGCCTCAGCGATTTACCAAGGCCCTAAGCAGCTTAGTGAGATCCTGTCTCAAAATAAAATAGAAAAAGTACTGGTGGTGTTTCTCATTGTTTAAGGGCCCCAGAGTTCAATCCCTGGTACAAAAAAAAAATAGAGGTGCCTTTATACATGCTATTGTATCATTTAATTTGGTGATGTGATTCAAGTGTATTATTGTCTGCTTTCTACGTTCATTGAGACTGTTATAACTAGCCTGAATTTGCAACCCACTTTCAGACATTTTTATTTATTCATTAACACAGGAGATAAGAGATGCTAATAAAATATGTGAACAAGTAGCTGGGTACAGAGGTACACACCTGTGGTCCCAGAGATTCAGGAGGCTGAGGCAGGAGGATTCTAAGTTCCAGGCCAGCCTGGTCAACTCAGCAAGACCCTGTCTCAAAATTAAAAGTAAAAAGCACCGGGGGTGTAATTCAATGGTAAACAGCCTCTGGGTTCAATCTCCTGTGTTGAAAAAGAGTGAACAAATGGCTGGATCTTATAAAGAACCATTGCATTTCAAAATGTAATAGAAAGCCTATTTGTTTTTAAAATAAAAATTGATCATTGTAAAAATACTTAGAATTTTAATCCCTAATAACATTTTTATGGATGGGTTATTAGATATTCCCTTTATAAATTGATATCATCTTAAAATCATGATCTGGACCAATATACCTTAGATATTAAAAAGCAGAGACATCAGTTGAAAAATCGCATTCAGCACAGGTGCCTTGGTGCATCTGAGATGACCATCTATATGTGGACCCAACACTTTGAATTCAGAGTTTTCCTTGAGATTCTTTTAGTGAAACCTTCATCTAACACACAAACCTTTCAAGCATTGTGTTAAGAATGCTATTTCCTACCTGTCTCTCTGTAGAGCTGGCCTCTTGGTGCCATCTAGTGAACTAGTGAATGTTTACAAAGTTCATAGAGAATGAAATCCAGGGAGGTTTGCTGGAGATGCAATGTAATGATATTTGAGGTGTATAATCTTTAAAAAATAATTCATTTACCTTTGCTATTTACTGAACAAATACTAATGCCCTTTTCACAAAATTCAGAGTCTCAAAAATGGAAGATTTTTTTTTCAAAGTATTACAAAGGGATTTTACTTTTATGAAAGAGCCTTTCCACTACATTTACAATTTTTCTTAGTTTCCATAACATTCACACACTAGATTTTTTTTTTATGCCATGCCCTTTACATCAGTGTGTAGCATTTTAAATAAAACAAATCTCATTTCTTTGGCTGATTGATAAAGAACTTTTTATTTAAATTTTCTCACTTGATTCATTGGAATTTACTAATTCTATCAGCAATATACAAAAAAAAAATTACTAACATTTTCTAAAGATTTGATTTGGATTTGATTTGATTTGATACTTAGATCCATGTTGGTGTGGCCATGAGAAAACCAACACTAATTTTCTTTGTTCTTCCATTTCCTCTACCTACAGAGAGCCCAGAGACCTTGGGTGAGACACGGGGCCTTGGTCAAGCAGTTCTGTGAGGTTTTAAAATGTCTCCTAACTGGGGCTGGGGTTGTGGCTCAGTGGTAGAGCACTCGCCTATCATGTGTGAGGCCCTGGGTTAAATCCTCAGCACCACATTAAAATAAGTAAGTAAAATGTCTCTTAAGTAGACAATGCCACGTTGAGTGGTTGAGTCATCTGTGACTTTTAGAGTAAAAAAAAGCACCATTTGATCTATTTATCTATTTGTACATACACGAATGAAAACATGCACTTATTAAATGAATAGAGAGATGTAACATATATATATGTATAAACATGGTAATATGAGTGTATAAAATATGGAAATATATCCATATAAACATGAAGATTTATCTTCCATTCTAGGATGCTTTATCATTCAATACAGAAGACATACACATGATATATACAAAAATATAAAAACACAAATATATATTATAAATAAATGTAGGCAATATATAAATTATATAAATTTATAAACAAAGGTGTATAAAATAAGTATAAGCCAAGGAAACACACAGAATCTCAAATACACACACACACACACACACACACACACACACACAAATTGGTTTTGTGCCAGGCACCGATGAACCCTCTCCTTCTCTGCTGTCAGGAATGGGAACCAAAATATCAAGAGAGTCCTCATGACCAGTTCCATGTGCCTCTTGGCTGACAGCAAGGACCAAGACAGTGACCTTTTAACAGACCTAGCCCAAGCGCCTCTATCAAGTAATTGATTATCAAATAAACATGACTCAGGAAGACAAACACAATGATGCAATTGTAGATACCTGAGGCCATGGACTGGACAAAGGGACTTGGGCCAGCAGCTCTGAGATATTTCCAGGCATCTCTTGGGACTTCACTGTGAAACTGAGTCCTTACCGGCTGCCACAGCCAGTAATGACCCTGCTTTGTATGTGTGGGGGAGGGCACGTACATACATACACACACAAATATAGATATTTATACATAAAAATAGAAGATTATGTAACCTACTTTAAAATGCATGATCACATGAATATGTGGATATAAAACATAGAAATTTATTCAGATAACTATGCAGTTATATCTGCCAGATTGGGGTGTTTCCACACAGGTACATTTACATTTTCTCTTCTGTACTGCATGGTGAAACATCCCAGTTTGGCAGATACAACTACATATTTATATCAGTAAAGGTGTCTGTATGCATACACATATACACACAAACTTGTAAATGAATAACTACAGAGAACATATAAAAATATGCAGATTTATTAAGGAGACAATAAGCACATAAATATAGATGCACCAAAACAGACATAACTCAGGAAGATACACACAATCATGCACTAACATTCATGCCAGAAGTCAACGGGCACTCTTATTATCTACCCCAAGGATGGAGACAAACAAGGAAGCCCCTCACTGCTAGATCTAGGTGGCGCTATTTTAACTAAGTACCAGGCCATGCCTTTTTAACTAACTGGGACCAAGTACCATCACCCTCCAGTGAGGAGCTGGAATACGTTTCTCAACCTGCCAACTGGATGAGAAACATCCCAGGGGACCCTATAGCATGATATCCAGGTATATGTGGGTGGAGTGGGGATCTCTGCCAAGATGAAGATGAGCTTGTTCTGAGCCCTCCGGCATTCATTTATTTTTATTTATTTATTTATTTATTTATTTATTTATTTATGTGTATATGTTTTAGATGCGGGTATATAATAGTACAGAACATGTAACCTATTTAAAAATGCCAAATGTCTTCTCTGATATAAGGGGGGGGGTGACTCAAAATGGGGCAGGGAGGAAGAGCATAGGAAGAAGATTACCTCTAGATAGGGAAGAGAGGTGGGAGGGAAAGGGAGGGAGAAGGGGAATTGCATGGATGGTGGAAGGGGACCCTCATCATTTACAAAGTACATGTATGAAGATGTGAGAAAAAAAAAGAATAGCATTACCTTAGATTAGGTAGAGAGAGGGGAGGGGAGGGGAGGGGGATAGGAAGGACAGTAGAATAAAATTGACATTATTATTACTGTGTGTATATATGTGAATGCATGACCAATGTGATTCTGCAACCTGTACACTCAGAAAAATGAGAAATTATATCCCATCTGATTCAAATGTATGATATGTCAAGGTCATTGTACTGTCATGTGTAACTAATTAAAACAAAAAATCTTTTAAAAATGCATAAACACATGAAAATGTATACACATAAATTACAGATATATATTGATATAAATATTTCACTCTCCCTGCCAGACTGTATTATTTCACCAAAGAGTGTAGAATAGAATACATCAATATGCGTATATATGAAAATATACATATATGGAAAACTGATACAAATAAATACATAAGTTTATAATTATAGATGAAAAACTTTAAATGACCTACGGAGATATACATACACAATCTCCATATACACAAACATAAAATTCTATTCATGCCTGGGGCCCTTGACCTTTTCCCTAGTCATCCCACACCCAGAGGCTCAAAGACTCCTGAGGGGGAGCTGTGGGCTCTGCTTTCATTACATCTCCCAATAGGACAGGCTTGCTTGTCTCTCTCTTTTTGGGGTACACCATTCTTCCCTATTGATGCTTCCCCTTTCATTTCCTTATTGAGAGGTAATGGCTGAAACCTCTTTTTGGCAATTGCTTCCGTAACTGTACTGGGGTGGCATTAGGTTGTTCATCTATGTTCCTTTCATCTACTCCTGCTGGTATTAAGTCTGCTTACATCTGTCTATAGGAGACTAGGAGAGGTTCTTCTAGTTTGCCTGAGTTTTATGGCTTCCTGTTCTCCACTGTAATCCTTCTGTCTCCCCTAGATTTGCTATCAGTTGCCTTACTAATAGGGATAATATTGAAACCAGGGCACCTCAAATGGGCAGGGGGACTACATGTAGCACCGCATCCCTCATCTTGGCAGTAAAAGTCATACTGTTTGATCCTGGGAAAGGCTGCACACAAACAGATGTTCTATTCCCAGTTCCTGCAAATGCTCTGTAGATCTTCCTCAGAGGCCCAGGTGCCTGTGGGCATAGGAATGTTTCCTGAATTTGGCCACATATTGTGAGTTGCAGGAAGCAGCCAAGCTAGTAATGATCCTACATTTCCTCGGTGGTACTGGCATAAAGCTGCTGATGTAAAGCAGAGCCATTCCTGAAGCCACTTAAGAGAATTCTACACCATTCAACATTATCCCATCAGCTCCAGGGTCCTACAAGGGGAGCAGCCATACACTTCCTTTCATTTTCTGCCTGAACTCAGACCCCTCCGTGGAGGTATAGGGTCCCATGGTGGTAGGTAAACATCTCTCCTGAGTGGGCAGCAGATCTGGATCTGACCCCTTGGGCCACTCCTCCTGAGTTAATTCCCTGTACTCCATTGTTATGTACCAAGTCTTTAACTTTTGAACCATTACACATCTAGCTTATGCTATAGTTTTGTCCTCCACCTCAACTTCTGAATTCCTGGAAATAGTGAATGCCCTGAATGGGTCCCACATCTGAGGGTCCCAGTTTTTACTAGTCACCAACACCCTAATATGGGTTCTGGACCCCAATGTCCCCTCAATTTAACATAGTAGCAGGCAGTGACCTGCAGATGCTCATCTTCAAGGTCTCAGTGATGCGATGGCACATCCCAGCCATTAGCCTGTGCTAAATGGGCCTCTCTTTCTAGTTGTAACTCTCCCTGTCCTCCAAGGAACCGAGCCTGGGTAGCTGACTTCAGTGCACACCGTGGGGGCCTGGCCACCACTGCAGCAGCATGGTTTCTGTTCTCTTTCCCATGATTCCTTGGTTTAGGCGATGACTTTGGATGCTGCATGCAACACTTGCAGCACCCCTCTGGGTTTTCAGAATGTGCTCATACTTACACAGTGGTCCCCACCCCTCCAATAGGGGAGCCACCTCAAACTGCATCCAGACTTGAGACCAGCCTGGGATTTCCCCTGTAGGACTTTCCCCTCCAAGCCCTTTCCCAACTCCAGAGTCAACTCAACAAGTTTCTCTCTGGGACCCTGCTAACTACACCAGTTGTCCAGCCATAGGGCTTCAATCCTCGCTGACAGCATTCTGGGATACAAAAGAAGGCTGTTCTGTGCCTACAAGCAGGGGAAATATAAAGGATAGGTTGCCGTCCACTCCCCGGGTGGCTTTCTTCAGATGTTTTATGAATACATTCTTTTACTTGACAACCAAGGTCACACTTGAAATCCTCTCTAAAGTTGGAGGTCGGGGTATGCCTTGTCCAGTCACCTGCCATCTGCTACTGTGGACCTCGGGACTGCTCTGATGCCGAATGCCCTGAACTGTCCTTGCCCCACCTGATAGAGAACAAGGAATTCGGCTTACTTCTGCCAACTTCTCCTCCTTTCAGCAGGAAGCAGTTTGGAGATGTCATCGCCCATATTCCCATAGAAATGGAATGTAGGAATTGACAGTGGGGAAATGTCACAGTGGTCCACTTTATGCTTTGAATACAACCCTTGCTGCTCTGCCATTGCAAGTGATTTTTAAAATGGACATGTTTCTTTCTCTTCCTCTCTCCCTAATCCCACCCCCTCCCTAATCTCAGAGGAAACAGGAATATGTTTCTTCACCATCTTAAACAGATTGATCAGTCCTTGAGCACACGCTCACCATAGGTGATCCAGATTTGGGGAATGGTACCAGATGATCTCAGAAATGACTATCTCCCAAATTAACATTACATGACAACTCCAACAGCAGAAGTCCCCTGGTTTCTCCCTTGCTAGCAAAGCAATAAAACTTCTTTTTTTCCTTTTTCAAGAAAAATAAATATTGGAGATAGGGGAAGCTGTCAACTCCTCCTTTCCATTTCCCTCATTGCCACATTCTTTTAGAAAACTTCTTATCTCACTGCAAGCTTTTCTAGGCTCTAATTAGTGTTTAACCCAACACCAAGAAAATACAATCTCTCTCTCTCTCTTTCTCTCTCTCTCTCTCTCTCTCTCTCTCTCTCTCATACACACACACACACACACACACACACACACACACACACTCATAATTGCATTCATACCAGGGCCCAGTGGACACTCTTATCACCTACTGGCAAGAATGAAATCCCAAAATATAGAGAATATATCTCACACACCCATAAATACAAATATATCTTTACAAATACAAACAGATAATATATATAATGTGTAGCTACAAAGGTTAAGTATATGCACACACAAACTTGTATCCACGCCAGGAACCAATGTCACTCTTGTCATCTGCTGACAAGGATGGGATCTAAAACCACCAAGGAAATGCCTAGCTACCCATTTCAGTTTGTCCTTGGCCGATGACAAACACCAGGATAGTGCCCTTTCAACAAGCCAACCCACGTCAATCACTCTCCACTGGGGATAGGATCACTTTTCCTAAAACTGCCAATCAGTATAAAAGTCTGTATTTTGAACTCTACAAAGGAGGCACACAACAGAGTCCTGGTGTGGTGGCTATAAAGGGAACTCTCCCCAGGGAAGACAGGCTATGACTGAGCCCTCAGGTGGCTCCGGCAGCAGTGCAAGTGTGCATGTCTAAGATGGCACCACCCTGGAGGGACAGTGTTGCCAGGGTTGAACCCACAGTGCTTCCATGGCCTAGAACATGCCCCCAGATACTGATGTCTACCCATTTCTGAATAAATTGGTTTTGGCTGGCTCTAACTGGATGTAGGGCCTGAACAATATCTAAACTGGAAATACCTAGGGCCAGGTGCCTGAGACCCCCTCCACTTTTTCAGGAAGCATCCAAAACTGAAGAATATCCTTATAATCCTTTCTGGACATCAAAAAAGTTGGGAGACAGTGGGAACCAGGTCAGAAGCAGAGTGTTGGGCTTGTCTCCTCTGGTAAATGGATGAGGACTGTGTCCAAATTGTCCCTAGGGCCCAGCTTTGAGAGACAGACTGGTTCAGCTGAGCTGATGTCTGATGACCTGTATATTTTAAGGGAATGTTCTGCAATTTGATTGACATAGTGTTTAAACAACTGCAAATGTAATTTATGAGCTGTATAGTAAAAAGGGGTAAACATCTCAACAAATTTGACTTTAAGAAACAGAAGACTAGGGACACTCCTCTTACAACCTCCTTCCCTTGGTGCATCCTCTCCAGGTGTGGCTTCCTCACATTGAGTCACCTGTGGCCTCTTTTGAGTACCACTGCATGTTACGCTACATGCTCTTCCCTTCCATGGGTCATGAAAATATTATCAGGTAGTTAGTGTGGTCCTTTTCCATGGGTATGGAAAGCATTCTTCTGAAATATTATAGTTTGGCAAGAGCACTGCACGAATCTTGGAAGTAGAAAGGCAGCTGAAGGGTATCTGATGATCCTCATCAATGTCACTAGTAAGGAAGATGCTATTAGACTTCCCCGCTGCAATTTTCATGAATGAAAGCAAAGAATCAGAATACATCTCAGGACTTCTAACTCATAACTGCCTGGCTCCGCACTAGACTAACTCTTACCATAAGATTTCCTCAGAGGGTCTTTAGACATATGCCAGCCAGCAGTGATGTACATAAAAAGTGTAGAACAATTGTCTGTCTCTGGAACAGGGATTCTCCATGTGATTTTTACTAGTCTATTGAAAAATTAGGTGGTCATGAGGAAGACAATTTAATATCTTTTACAAGACTAAAATACTTAAGTGACTTTTTTTCTCCTGAGATTATATCATTTCTACTTTTTAAATGTTAAAATGTGTTTTTTAAAAAATAATGATGTGATGATACAGGGCAGGGATTTCTAAAAATTCTTATTTAGCAAAATCAAGATCAGGATCAAAAGTTTCACACTTTAAGAAATCTTACAATTTAGTAACAGATGTTCTAAAGCCATTTTTAGGGTGCACAAGCTGGCTTGCATCTGCATTAGAAACACATTCAAAAATATTGTGTTGCATTGAGGATTTATTTCTTGCTGTGATACAAAATAATTGGTAATAATCTGATCTTTTGTCTATTTAAAAACAAAAAACACTTTCAGCAGCCTTTCCATCATCGGGCTGAAAGGACCCCACAGGTCAACCCAGTCCATAGAGATGAACTGACCTCAGCAGGAACATAGAGGCCAGTTTCCATCAATGTTCACATGCCTGAAGACAGCCAGCCAGCACAGCTCCAGCAACATACAAATGCCACATCCACTCTTCTGAGCCTTGTGGGTGATACCCAGCAAGGGCTTGCTGCCAATACTTTTGGCAGTGGATGCAAAAAAAAAAAAAAAATTATTGCAGTTTATTTATTGCAGGGTCACTCAACAAGAAGATAGGGACTACAGGAGGGACCGGGGGTGTCAAATCTACCTCCCCGATGTGTTCAAACTGGGGAAAAGCTGCTTATTGATGGCCTGGCAAAAAAAGGGGGAGTTTTAAGATTTTTTTGAGCAGACTTAGAAGGTCATCATGCTCCTTCACTGGTCATGAGTTTCTATTTCGGTGGGGATTTTTAGCTTGTGAAGTCAAAAGGTCATTGGCCAGAATACCGCTCCTGACAATGTCCATTCTTGAAAAGTCTGTTTAAAACTATCTTTGAGTGGATTCTGGAGGGTTTTCCTGAAAAACAAGTTAAGCACTTTATGTCCAGGTGCATTTGGAGCCCTTTCAAGTTTGCCTCTTGAGGGGTCTGAGGACTGTTATAAAAGGGAGGATTTACTGAGGGGACATTATAAAAGGAAGCATTTACAGGAACCTGTTGGGGAGAACATAAAGTTGTTACAGAGAAAGCCAAATCCCCTGATTTGGGGACAGAAGAAAGAAGCCCAGTGTTCCTGATGGACAGAGGCCAAGTAGCACAGACTGGCAGGAGGTGGGCTTCTGGCCAAAACGGACTGTCTCTGGCTGGCTTGCTGGAAGAGGGGTCCCAGGAGGCATCCAATCCCTGCTAGAAGACGACATCTGCCTGAAACAGGCAAAAGATCTCGTTAGTTAGACTTCAAAGGCTGTTGGAGGCCGCAGCTTTTCTGCTCACCCTTGACTGGCACTGCAGCCCCAGGGGAAGCGGGCTCCCGGGCGTGGGAAATCCCGAGAGCTGGCGGTCCGCAGCACCCCATGGTGGCTGCTCGCCGAAACGCCTCCAGGAGCAAAACCCGGGAACGCCAATTCCGCTACCTTCCCTGGTTGGGGAAAAAAAAAAAAAAAAAAAAATACTATTCAGGAACTGAGCACGACTTAGCAGAAGAATAAAACGGATCTTTTTCCCTTTGGGTAAAACTCTGGGAAGGCCTCTATCTTTGCATAAAAAGAAGCTGCGGGAATTTAGGAACAGGAACATGATTCACGAGGAAATGGGGACATGCTTTATAAAGGAAGATAACCCAGGGCTGGGGATATGGCTCAAGTGGTAGCGCGCTCGCCTGGCATGCGTGCGGCCCGGGTTCGATCCTCAGCACCACATACCAACAAAGATGTTGTGTCCGCCGAGAACTAAAAAAGAAAATAAATGTTAAAAATTCTCTCTCTCCCCTCTCACTCTCTTTTAAAAAAAAAAAAAAAAGGAAGATAACCCATATCAAAGACATAGGGCTTGAAAACAGAGACCGAAAGGGAGACAACTTGATTATACTTGGCAACAGTTTACAGATTCGGAATCACTCGGTAAACACTGAAAACACGTACTAACTTAACAGGATGTCTGCTCAGCAGGAAATGGAGTGTGGGGCCAAGTGGCCACCCTCATCTGCTTCCAGCCAGCTCCAGACTTTACTCTCCTTTTGGCCCAACAAACCCCGCGGTTTGACCTGATTTAAATGCAAGGACTCAGGAGAGAGCAGAGGAGAGAAAACAGCTAAAACACTACGGAAAAAAAAATCACACCAGTTAATCTACCTTTTGGTAGGTGCATTTCTGATTGGGCAATGCTTCTCTTTCTTGGTAGAGATCGAGCTCCTGCTCTGTCCAGAATCTGGGCAAAGAATGAAACTACAGAAACATACTGGGAAATGTTCAGACTCTCTTCCCTATGAAGGGATGAGTCCCAGGCGCTCAGCCCTAAACAGGAAAATAATTTGGGTGTCCATTCAGAAGCAAAAGTCAAACAAAAACTCACATGACTCTAAGGTCTACACTAAAAGGACAGAATACATATATACATGTGTATGCACACACATACACTTGAGGCATGTAAACGCATAAATATCACAGTTGCAGCTGGGCACAGTGACACACCTGTAATCCCAATTAAGTTAACAAGACCCTATCTCAAAAATTTTAAAAAGGTCAGAGATATAGCTCAGTGGTTGGGACCTAGGGGTTCAATTGCCAGTACCCTGCACCATCCCCCCTCAAATTCCATTCACTAGCACACTGTAATTATGTTTTCTTCAAGTATAGTTATCTATCCTTATTGAAAGATTTGATTTTTGAAGTTCAGTTACCTGAGGTCGACTGAAGTCTGAAAATAAAAATGAGAAATTCCAGAAAGAAGCCACTAGAAATTTTAAAGTACGAACTGTTGTGGTAGCATGATGCAATCTTGGGCCATCCTGCTCCATCCCTCCCAAGCTATGAATTACCCCATTGTCTAGTGTTCAATGGTATATGAGCTACCTATACAAATGGTATATGAGTCACTTCAGTAGATATTTCAGTTATCAAACCAACTGTCACAGTACGGCAGGATTTTGTGTTCAAGTCACCTTTACATAGTAGACTAACACTGCCATGATTCCTACAACATTCACTTCACTCCATCTTATCACACAGGCATTGTATCATCTCAGTCATCACAAAAAGAAGGGTGAGAAGAGTACAATAAGATATCTCGAGAGAGAGCCCACATTCACAGAACTTTTATTACAGTTTTTTGGCATAGTTGTTGTATTTTATTTTTAGTTATTATTATTAATCTCTTACTTTGCTTCATTTATTATTTATTTATCATAAATACACATAGGAAAAAATCTGCAATTCAGGACCCAGGATTTTGGAATGTATCCCCCATAGATAAGGGGTGACCACTGCATTTAAATTATCTTGTTGCTGATTTCCTGTTTGCTTTTTCTTTATCTCTCTCACCTAGAGTGTAAGTCCCATGTGAACTGGATGCATCTTTGACCCATTATTGTAATTCTGGTACCCCAGAACAGATCCTGTGACACAGTTCATGTTCTATAATATATATTGACTCAATCAATAAATCAATATTCACATTTGTCCACCATTGTGCTCCATCCAGCTCAGGGTAAATGAAAACTTGAGCATGCCTATCCTATGAAGAGAAAGAACCAGCAGAGAAAAGATAAATGATATAGGAGCTGGGACTACTGATGGAAACTAGTCATGAAGGAAATGAGAACTAATGTAAGAGGCACAAGTTTCACTTGTAGGTAAGTGACACAGTATTGATGACTACACCAAAACTGAACAAAAAGAACAGAAGTGTTCCTCCACTACCATGGAGTCAAATCCCAATAACATACTATAAATTGAATATGCATTTAATGTTCCAGAAGCAGGAAACACAGATGGGTATTTTGTAGAAATGATAGAGTGCAAAAACACAAAACATAATATGTAAAAAGTACTAACAATAAAGTATTTTCACCCATGATCCTGTAGCTGACTTGGGGCTGCATTCCTGTTCCTGCCCCGCATCAAGAGAGAACATTGTACCACTTATCAGTACTTTGGAGGAGACCAAACTTCAATATTTAAAGTATGGTTTCTACTGAAAGAGCAAAGCTTTAACAAACAGGCTGCTATAACAAAAATACCACACAGTAGGTAATTTATGAACAGTAGAAATTATCACTGAAGGCAGGGAAGTCCAGAATCAAGGGACCAGCAGATGCTATATCTAGTGAGGGTCTGTTACTAATAAATGGTAACTTCTTGCAGCATCCTGACATAGTGGAAGGGGTATCCAAGCCTTCCTTTATAAGGCACTAATTCAATTTATGAGGACTCCACCCTCTAACCTTATCACCTCCCAGAAGGCCATGTCTTAATACCCTCATGTTAAGGATCAGTTTTCAATATTTGAATTTGAATTGCCACAAACATTCAGACCATAGCAGGTGCTCAGATCATATGGAAAGTGTGGCACACGTTGTTAGCCATTACCATATAACCATTTCCCTTTCTTCTTTTCTAGCAACACTGGTTTTATTACAGGTAAAAAATGTGCATAGTTAAAGCATGTATCTTATCAGGCTCCCTTGCTGCTAAGGGTGGCCATATGAAATCAATCTGAGATACCTGTGCCAATCCGTTGAGGATCTCCAGGAAAGTTGCTTTCCTTTTGCAGATGTGACTTCATCCTCTTTCTTCTTTCTTTCTTCCTGAAGGGAATCTAGATAAAGGCTGGAGTTTGGGCAGACATCTTGTCATGTAATGAAGTGACAAGTGGTATGACCGATAGTAAATGATGTGGGATGGTGCTACAGTTTGGATATGAGGTGTCCACTGAAAAACTCATGTGTGACCCAATGTAGGTGAAATGATTAGATTATGAGAGCTATGACTAAGCAGTGAATTAATCCATGTGATGGATTCATTATTTGAATGGACTACTGGGTGGTAACTGCAGGCAGGTAGGGTGTTGCAGAAGGAAATAGGTCACTGGAGGGGTGTCCACCTGGGCTCCTCTTGCCTTCTCTCAGTTTCCTGGTTACCATGATTGGCGCACTTTTCCTCCACCACGCCCTTCGGCCATGTTCTTCTGCTTCACCTCAGGCCCTAAGCAATGGAGTCAGCCAACCATGGACTGAGACCTCTAAAAGCACGAACCAGAATAAACCCTTCCTCCTCTAAGTTGTTGTTGTCAGATATTTTCATCACAGTGATGGAAAGTTGACTAACACAAAAGGTGAAGTGAAGGGTTTAAAGGGCTTGGGATACTCAATGGCATCAGAGTCATTGTACCAACTCTGAACTGCTGACCTCCAGACTTATAAGAAAAATTCCCTTTAATAAAAGGAGTTACATGAAGAATAATGCTACTCACTGGGCTACCATTTACCTACTGCAAATAAGGTAGTTTATCTTATGGTTAAACATCCAGGTTTACCAACATCCATATAACAGAACAAAAGGGAAATTCTATTTTAAATGTTCATGTTCAAAGAAAACCAAATATTTTAGATACATAAAAATAATATTTGAATAAAACTATTGTCAAATTAAAATCCTGATGCTTAAATCATGTAGACATAGTTTGGAATTATAATATAAATATGTTAACAATTCTTTCCAGACGTATTAATCAAAATCTAAAAACTCAGAAGAGCAACAAAATTATTAGGTTTTTAAAAGTCAAGTTATCTTGCTTATAGTTTCTTAATTCTTAATTCTGGCTTAAGAATAAATCTCTGATTATCTGCATTTCTAATTTTGTGAGTTTATCTTTGTAGGTTTTGTTTTAATGTAAGACATAGTTACATGGTCATGAGAAAATTTCCAATTCTGAATGAAACCTAGTGAAATTACTTATCTAAAAGACTTAAGTGATTAAATAATTAATAAAAACTCCAGTTATTATTTTTCTTATAAATATTGTCTCAGGGCTCCCTCTTGTGGCCTTTCTCAAAAATAGACTTAGGTGCATTCTAAATTTAAGTTGTCAGAGCTACTTAATGTTCCAAAAACAATTTACCACCAACTCCACACTACAGATGATAACTATATGCATGGAGCTGCCTGAAACCAAACACTCAGGTTTAAGGACTGTCATTCACTTATCCTTCCATTTAAAACTATGCAATGTAACCAGACATAACCCACCTATATTCACATAGGAATATACAACCAGTGTATTCTACATCATGTACAGCATAAGAATGGGAAGTTATGCTCCATGTCTGCATACTATGTCAAAATGCATTCTACTGTCATGTATAACTAAAAAGAACAAATAAAAATTTAAATATATGCATATATATATATATATATATATATCTCCATTGAATCCCAACTCTATGTGTCAGGTTATGTTTAAATGCCAAGGATTCAGTGGAAACTCAAGAATCATGGTGCTCACGGCCCTCAGTGTCCTTGGCTAACAGTTGGAAAGACAGGCAAAAATCAAGGAAATGCCTAGAAATTATGACAGAAACATAAATCCATGAAAGCAATGCCTAGTAGGGCAAGGTCTTCCGGCCAAAGACATGCAATCTAAGGTAACCTCAAAGATGAAAAGGAAATGGCCCCATCTTAGGAAATTATTACTGGCCAAGCAAGGAGCAGATGCAAAGACACTGCAGCAGAGAAACCTTAGGTACAGGTGGACTCTGCTACAGGCAGGTATAGTAAGTAAAGGCAAGTAGCCACGTGCTGGAGTTACAGAGGGAAGCAAGGTGGAATCAGGCAGTTCCCCAGGAGCATGGAAAGAAGTATAGATTTTATAGAAACTGTAATGAGAATACCAACAGGAATTCCAACATGGCGGCGGGCGCGGAGAGATCAAGTCTCTGACCTCTTCAGCTGTGCAGGCATAGGGAGTCGTAAACAGCCTAAATCTGTTTGCTCAGGATCACTAAGCAATGCTGAGCTGACGTGGATCTGGGGTGATCAATCTGGACCTCTCAGAACACACACTGAGCCCGGATTGGCTGAATTCAAGCTCCCATTCGCCTGATTCCCGCAGACAAACAGCTGTGACTCAGCACTAATCCATCCGGCTGAAACAACTGGTCGGCCCTTCTGATCCTACGGAGGTAATGGCAACCGAGCCTTCATAGGTGGTGGCCACAGGTTTCAAACGGGGTTTGGGAGAAACAGTAAGGACCCACCCATTGCATTGGTCACCCAGCAAAGGGAAACGAACTGTTGCCATTTGCAAGAGATACCACCATGGCAGAGGACTGACGTCATCAGACTGCGGCGGAGGAGATAACTTCATTGAATCCTGCGGCTACGGGTGTGTAATCCCCTAGCCTTCCCTCTCCACACATCGGGAAACCTTAAGGGCCCCTCCCAGCTCTCCCGTAAGGGCCCCTCCCAGCTCTCCCGTGAGCGCGGTAGCCAGACCGAGGGAATTAGAGGTGGCGAGGGACCCGCGGCGCGGAACTACCGCTCCCACCAGAGCTGACAGCTGAGGTCTCGTGCACCAGCTACAAGGGGCGTGGCTACCGGAGGGCAAGTAAAATTTGCTGAGGATTCTCAGCCCTAAGCTCCACAAACTTAGGGTCTGAGGGACAGGCAATCTGGGAGAGTGTGCCCAATCGTCCATGAAAACAGGGCTCCCAGGAGCAGCAGACCTGGCGTGTACCCAGTATTGTGGTGAGCGGCACCTGTGAGAGGGGCCTGGCTAGAGGAAAAGTGGGGAAGTGACTAGACACAAGAGGAGGCCCTAGGCACTCAGGATTGGAGACTCGCCCAGTCTGGGAGGAGGAGCTGCTGCACATTGATTGGTTCCCGCGTATTGACAGGAGAAACTTGGCCTGGTGAGCACAGCGCCACCTACTGGAAGAGAAGTTAATCAAACTCTAAGACTGCATTTATTAGTGTTTTTTTTTTTTTTCTTTTTTCTTTTCTCTCTCTTTTTTTTTTTTTTTGATTTTGATTTGGGGTTTTCTTTCATTTTCATTTTTCTTTCTTGTTTTTTAAATTTTTTTTTTTACAGTTTAAAAAAAATTGTTTTCTTCCAATTTTAATTTTAATTTTTGTTTTATTCTTTTTTTTATAATTTTTTTTCTTTTTCTTTTTTTATTTCCTATTTTTTTCTTCTTTTGTCTTTTCATTTCTTTTCAATTATCTTATCCCCCCTTCCTTGAATTCTACCTGCTTACTCTCATTCTCTTTAGTGACTTCTTCCCTTCCCTTCTAATACCTTTCCTCCCAAGCATCAAATAAATTTATAGGAGTAAACAGTAACTCAGCAGTCAAACAGAACAAGAAGTAACATGAGCAGCTTCAAAAAGCAAGGAAGAAAAGGAGTACAAACAATGCAGGACAGCCTAAATATTCAGGAGGACCTAGAGTCATCGGAAAAATGTTCATATAAAGAACTCAAGGAACACCTTAGACAGATGGAATGGAACCTTAAAGAGGATACGAGACAGCAAATTCAAGCAGCAAAAGAACACATTGAGAATGAGTTACATAAACAGATAAAAGAAGAAGTTAAGCATCTTTATCAGGAGATAGAGATTATAAAAAATAATCAAACAATAATTCTAGAAATGAAGGAAACGATAAACCAAATTAAAAACTCAATTGAGGGCTGGGGATGTGGCTCAAGCGGTAGCGCGCTCGCCTGGCATGCGTGCGGCCCGGGTTCGATCCTCAGCACCACATACCAACAAAGATGTTGTGTCCGCCGAGAACTAGAAAATAAATATTAAAAATTCTCTCTCTCTCTCTCTCTCTCTCTCTCTCTCCCCTCTCTCAAAAAAAAAAAAACTCAATTGAGAGTATCACTAACAGAGTGGAGCAAGTAGAAGCCAGAACGTCAGATACTGAAGACAAAATATATCATCTTGAAAAGAGTCTAGCCAACTCAGAAAGGCTGGTAAAAAATCACGAGAAAAACATCCAAGAGTTATGGGATAACATAAAAAAACCAAATTTACGAGTCATCGGGATAGAAGAAGGTACAGAGATTCAAACCAAGGGAATGAGTAACCTGCTGAATGAAATAATTACAGAAAACTTTCCAGAAATAAAAAAGGAAACAGATATACAAATTGAAGATGCATTCAGGACACCGAGCACACAAAATCACAGTAGACCAACGCCAAGACACATTGTTATGAAGATATCCAATATACAGAACAAAGAGAAAATATTAAAAGCTACAAGAGAAAAGAGACAGATTACATTCAGGGGTAAACCAATAAGATTAACAACAGATTTTTCATCACAGACACTGAAAGCAAGAAGGTCATGGAACAATGTATTTCAAACACTGAAAGACAATGGATGCCAACCAAGAATTCTGTATCCAGCAAAATTAAGCTTCAGGTATGACAACGAAATAAAAATCTTTCATGATAAACAAAAGTTAAAAGAATTTGCAGCCAGAAAACCAGCATTGCAAAGCATCTTGAGCAAAACACTACACGAGGAAGAAATGAAAAACAATAACCAAAACCATCAGAGGGAAGTGCCTCGGTAAAGACAGAGAGTGAGGGGAAAGATAATCATGGAGAAACAAACTAAATTTTTTTAAAAAAGGATAAATAATCAAACATGGATGGAAGTACAAACCATATATCAATAGTAACTCTGAATGTTAATGGCTTAAACTCTCCAATAAAGCGACATAGGCTGGTATCATGGATTAAAAAAACAAATCCAACAATATGCTGCCTCCAGGAGACACATCTGATTGGAAAAGACATACACAGGCTGAAGGTGAAAGGATGGGAAAAAATATACCACACACACGGTCCTCGTAAGCAAGCAGGGGTGGCCATCCTCATATCGAATAAAATCGACTTCAAGATTAAGTTAATCAAAAGGGATAAAGAAGGACACTATATACTGTTAAAAGGAACCATTCACCAACAAGACATAACAATTATCAATATTTATGCACCAAATAATGGCGCTGCGATATTCATAAAACAAATTCTCCTCAAGTTCAGGAATCAAATAGACGAAAACACAATAATTATGGGTGACTTCAACACACCTCTCTCACCATTGGACAGATCCTCCAAACAAAAGTTGAATAAAGAAACTATAGAACTCAATACCACAATCAATAACCTAGACTTAACTGACATATATAGAATATATCAACCATCATCAAATGGATATACTTTTTTCTCAGCAGCACATGGATCCTTCTCAAAAATAGACCATATATTATGCCATAGGGCAACCCTCAGTAAATATAAAGGGGTGGAGATAATACCATGCATTTTATCTGATCATAATGGAATGAAACTGGAAATCAATGATAAAAGAAGGAAGGAAAAATCCTGCATCACATGGAAAATGAACAATATGTTACTGAATGATCAATGGGTTACAGAAGACATAAAGGAGGAAATCAAAAAATTCTTAGAGATAAATGAAAATACAGACACAACATATCGGAATCTATGGGACACAATGAAAGCAGTTTTAAGAGGAAAATTCATCGCCTGGTGGTCATTCCTCAAAAAAAGAAAAAACCAACAAATAAATGAGCTCACACTTCATCTCAAAGCCCTAGAAAAGGAAGAGCAAAACAACAGCAAATGTAGCAGAAGGCAAGAAATAATTAAAATCAGAGCGGAAATCAATGAAATTGAAACAAAAGAAACTATTGAAAAAATTAACAAAACTAAAAGTTGGTTCTTCGAAAAAATAAATAAGATCGACAGACATTTAGCCATGCTAACGAAGAGAAGAAGAGAGAAAACTCAAATTACTAACATACGGGATGAAAAAGGCAATATCACAACAGATGCTACAGAAATACAGAAGACAATTAGAAATTATTTTGAAAACCTATATGCCAATAAAATAGAAGATAGTGAAGACATCGATAAATTTCTTAAGTCATATGATTTGCCCAGACTGAGTCAGGAGGATACACACAATTTGAACAGACCAATATCAATGGATGAAATTGAAGAAGCCATCAAAAGACTACCAACCAAGAAAAGCCCAGGACCAGATGGGTATACAGCGGAGTTTTACAAAACCTTTAAAGAAGAATTAATACCAATACTTTTCAAGTTATTTCAGGAAATAGAAAAAGAGGGAGCTCTTCCAAATTCATTCTATGAGGCCAACATCACCCTGATTCCGAAACCAGACAAAGACACCTCAAAGAAAGAAAACTACAGACCAATATCTCTAATGAACCTAGATGCAAAAATCCTCAATAAAATTCTGGCAAATCGAATACAAAAACACATCAAAAAAATTGTGCACCATGATCAAGTAGGATTCATCCCTGGGATGCAAGGATGGTTCAATATACGTAAATCAATAAATATTATTCACCACATCAACAGACTTAAAGATAAGAACCATATGATCGTCTCGATAGACGCAGAGAAAGCATTCGACAAAGTACAGCACCCCTTTATGTTCAAAACATTAGAAAAACTAGGGATAACAGGAACTTACCTTGACATTGTAAAAGCTATCTATGCTAAGCCTCAGGCTAGCATCATTCTGAATGGACAAAAGTTAAAGGCATTCCCTCTAAAATCTGGAACAAGACAGGGATGCCCTCTATCACCACTTCTATTCAATATAGTTCTCGAAACACTGGCCAGAGCAATTAGACAGACAAAGGAAATTAAAGGCATAAAAATAGGAAAAGAAGAACTTAAATTATCACTATTTGCAGATGACATGATTCTATACCTAGAAGACCCAAAAGGATCTACAAAGAAACTACTAGAACTAATAAATGAATTCAGCAAAGTGGCAGGATATAAAATCAACACGCACAAATCAAAGGCATTTCTGTATATCAGCGACAAAACTTCTGAAACGGAAATGAAGAAAAACACTCCATTCACAATATCCTCAAAAAAAATAAAATACTTGGGAATCAACCTAACAAAAGAGGTGAAAGATTTATACAATGAAAACTACAGAACCCTAAAGAGAGAAGTAGAAGAAGACCTTAGAAGATGGAAAAATATACCCTGTTCATGGATAGGCCAAACTAACATTATCAAAATGGCGATATTACCAAAAGTTCTCTATAGGTTTAATGCAATGCCAATCAAAATCCCAAAGGCATTTCTTGAAGAAATAGATAAAGCAATCATGAAATTCATATGGAAAAATAAAAGACCCAGAATAGCAAAAGCAATTCTAAGCAGGAAGTGTGAATCAGGCGGTATAGCGATACCAGATTTCAAACTATACTACAGAGCAATAGTGACCAAAACAGCATGGTACTGGTACCAAAACAGGCGGGTGGATCAATGGTATCGAATAGAGGACACAGAGACTAATCCACAAAGTTACAACTATCTTATATTTGATAAAGGGGCTAAAAGCATGCAATGGAGGAAGGATAGCATCTTCAACAAATGGTGTTGGGAAAACTGGAAATCCATATGCAACAAAATGAAACTGAATCCCTTTCTCTCGCCATGCACAAAAGTTAACTCAAAATGGATCAAGGAGCTTGATATCAAATCAGAGACTCTTTGCCTGATAGAAGAAAAAGTTGGCTATGATTTACATATTGTGGGGTCAGGCTCCAAATTCCTTAATAGGACACCCATAGCACAAGAATTAATAACAAGAATCAACAAATGGGACTTACTTAAACTAAAAAGTTTTTTCTCAGCAAGAGAAACAATAAGAGAGGTAAATAGGGAGCCTACATCCTGGGAACAAATTTTTACTCCTCACACTTCAGATAGAGCCCTAATATCCAGAGTATACAAAGAACTCAAAAAATTAGACAATAAGATAGCAAATAACCCAATCAACAAATGGGCCAAGGACCTGAACAGATACTTCTCAGAGGAGGATATACAATCAATCAACAAGTACATGAAAAAATGCTCACCATCTCTAGCAGTCAGAGAAATGCAAATCAAAACCACCCTAAGATACCATCTCACTCCAGTAAGATTGGCAGCCACTATGAAGTCAAACAACAACAAGTGCTGGCGAGGATGTGGAGAAAAGGGTACTCTTGTACATTGCTGGTGGGACTGCAAATTGGTGCGGCCAATTTGGAAAGCAGTTTGGAGATTCCTGGGAAAGCTGGGAATGGAACCACCATTTGACCCTGCTATTGCCCTTCTCGGACTATTCCCTGAAGACCTTAAAAGAGCATGCTACAGGGATGCTGCCACATCAATGTTCATAGCAGCAGAATTCACAATAGCTAGACTGTGGAACCAACCCAGATGCCCTTCAATAGATGAATGGATAAAAAAAAATGTGGCATCTATACACAATGGAGTACTATGCAGCAATAAAAAATGACAAAATCATAGAATTTGCAGGGAAATGGATGGCACTAGAGCAGATTATGCTTAGTGAAGCTAGTCAATCCCTAAAAAACAAATACCAAATGTCTTCTTTGATATAATGAGAGCAACTATGAACAGAGCAGGGAGGAAGAGCAGGAAGAAAAGATTAACATTAAACAGAGACATGAGATGGGAGGGAAAGGGAGAGAAAAGGGAAATTGCATGGAAATGAAGGGAGACCCTCATTGCTATACAATATTACATATAAGAGGTTGTGAGGGGAATGGGAAAATTAACAAGGAGAGAAATGAATTACAATAGATGGGGTAGAGAGAGAAGATGGGAGGGGAGGGGAGGGGGGATAGTAGGGTATAGGAAAAGTAGAATACAACAATTACTAATTGGGCATTATGTAAAATTGTGGATGTGTAACCGACGTGATTCTGCAATCTGCATTTGGGGTAAAATTGGGAGTTCATAACCCACTTCAATCTAATGTATGAAATATGATATGTCATGAGCTTTGTAATGTTGTGAACAACCAATAAAAAAATAATTAAAAAAAAAAAAGAAACTGTAATGAAACTCTATTGGAGACTTATGCAGGAGAGTAACTGAAATAATTTCTACTTTGACATTGTCATTCTTGCTGCTCTGTGAAGAATGGATTGGAGGGAAACAAGAGTGGGTATCAGATGCCTAGATATCAGTTACAGAAGGCTGTATCTGTTGGATTGGCAAGAAATTATAGTAGTTTGCACTCAGAGGAGAAGAGAAAGAGCACTTCTTCAAGATCTACTCTGAAGGGAGAATCAAAAGTCCCTGTTGATCTGATAAACTGGATATAAAGGGAAAAACTGAAAACAAGTTAGTCTCTAGATGGAACTTGTTAGGGTTTGAATATGAGGTGTCCCTGGAAAGTTCCTGTGTCAATGCAGGAGTCTTCAGAGGTGAAATGACTGTGAGAGCTGTAACCGTCAGTCCACCCTCGTTTGAATGGACTGACTGGGTGGTAACTGTAGGCAGGGGGCACAATTGTAGAAGGTGGGTCACCGGGAGCATCTTCCATGTGGTGCCTCCCCACCTCTCTCTGCTTCCTGACCCCATCGTGAGCTAAGCAGAATTCTCCTCTGTATCTTCCCCCATGATGTGTTCTTGAGCCCAAAGCAATGGAGTCAACTCTATGAACTGAGACCTCTGAAACTGTGAGCCCCAAATAAACTTTTCCTCCTCTAAGTTGTTTTTAGAAGGTATTTTGGTCATAGCAACATAAAAACTGATCAAAATAGAGCTATATATAGATAAAGAGAGGGTAACAGTGGACAGGTTTGAGGCAAGGCTAGAGTTAAGGACAAATATCCTGTTTAGGGAGTTGGGAAGAATAATTCGCATAGGTGCTTTTTTGGAACTAGACTTTATTAACCATCGACAGATTAACAAAAGAATAACAAATAGGAGTTATTAACATATATGTTTTCCATGTACATGAAAGACACCTAGGAAATGAGTAGTTTTCAAAGAAGTCACTTTGAATTTCAGGTTATGTAGCATTTTCAACAAAAGAACAAGTTGTTAGAAAAATGACAAGACACGGGAAGAAGACTTTGAGTCTCTATAGGCTGTAAGGTGGAGAGAAGGCAAATAACTACCAGGTTAATGCAGATTCCTCTGGTATCATCTCCAGCCAAATAAGAGACCAAAGTTGCCATCAGAGGTTAATCTTTGTTCTCCCTGGTAGAAGAGGAGGAAGGATGTTTTCTCCTCTATAACTCTGTCCTGCTTTTAGGAAAATGAAGGGCAAAGAGATTTCCTTCTTCTTAATTATCTTCAATTCATTAATCCATATTTCAATGTGGCATAATGTGTTCTCCCAAAGACCCTTATGATACTTGAGATGGCTTCAAAATGTGCATGTAAATATATTGAGTAGAAGTGAGATTTACAGGTGTGAAAATTAGAGGAAATATTTTCTGCACAAGAAATTTAGGCATCCTCGGTGAATTCAAGATATCTGACACCTGATATCTGTTCAGATCACTGACAGAGGGTGTGTAAAGAGACAGAAGCCACAAGACAGAAGCCACAACTGAAACAATCCCAGATCCAATAAAGGAGGAGCATCCAGTAATCTATCCAAGAAAGAATTGTAAGTGAGCTAAAGACAAAACCTTCATATTGTAGAAGATTCTTTTTGAAGAGGGTTTTCTGAGAAATTGGGTAAAGAAAGGATGATTTCCAAACAGGTCAAGATACAAAGCTTGTTAGAGTTAACAGTATGGGGTTCTATGGTCTGAATGTTTATGTCTCCCAAAATTCCTATATTTCAACCCTAATCCCAAAGTAAATGATGTTAGAAGGAAGGGCCTTTGAAAGTGATTAGGTCAGGTCATGAATGAAATTAGTGCCTTTATATAGGAGGCCCAAGAGAGCTTCGTCACCCCAATTAGCTAAATGACACAGCAGAAAGACTGCCACTGATGAACCTCACCAGACACCAAATCTTCCAGTGCCTCCATCTTGGGCTTCTCCGCCTCCAGAACTTTGAGAAATAAATGTCTGATGTTTCTAAGCCACACAGACTGTGGTATTCTGCCTTAGCAGACTGAATGGACTAAGACATAGATAAGATTAGAGTGAATGCCCCGCAGAGTGGACAAGAGGGAGGGAATGGAGACAAAATGGGGTGCAGTTCCATCAAGACTTGGATCAGAGGGGGAGGTAAATAAAAAGACGCATAGATTTAAGGAGAATGTGTGGCCAGTGGTTCTTTTTTAAGATTCTAGTTTACGTGCAGATTTTATCATGAGGGTCTCTAAACATCCAAAACCATTGAAAGAAAACATAAAGAATGACCATATTACCTCTGCTATAAATATCTTTATATATTTGCTTTGTTGTTGCAGGTACATATGGACTCACAGATATTTTGCAAAATAATTTAAACTAAATTATAAGTATCATTAACACTTCACCCCTATATGTGCTTGACTTTATATCCTAAGAATTTAGAAATTCTATATAACTAAAAATAACATCATTACCAAAAACAAGGAAATTTTTAAAAATAAAATATAATAAAAGGCACCTAATAGAGTTCCAGCAAAGTGTTCAATGAGAAGCAAAGATGATCCTCCAGAACCAAGTTGGTGGTGACATGGGGTGTCAGGGGACACCCAGAGCCCTGGCTGTGGCTGCCTAGGGGCTCAGTCCAGGACTGGAAGCAGCAGAGAATCTGGCAACAGCAGCCTCTCAAACTCTGGACCTTATAGGCTACCAGATCTTCCACCAAGCTTAGGTGAAACCCCACCAAGCAGACAAGGACATGTGACCTGGGGTGGCAGTAGGCATGGCAAGGGCAAGAAGAAAGGCAGTCAACAGGGACTTCAAGGAGCCCAAAAGACAGGTCTATGGATGCAAACTTGACAACCTCTTTAGACCATTGAGTAGTCCAGATCCAGGTCCTGTTTGTGGAGACCACCCTGTCCCAACCAGACCAAAGGCCCAAAGCTGCCTCCATGCATATTTTAAATTTGACTTAAATATTTCTCTGTGTGTGGTGAACTACAACCTAACTTTAAGTGCAAATACACTGTCACCTACTCTTGCAACAAGAGTCATAGCCGATTACAAGCAGTTAGCTGTTCAAACTGAGTTCAAATAAGACAGCCATGGGCTATTATCCATCAAGCCATCTGTGTACCTTGTTTCCTTTCTCTGTACATCACTTCCTGTTCTCTGGCCACAGGTTTAATCTGCCCATGTGGTGGAGCAGGCATTCTGAACCATTTTTGGTTGGCCTGGTTCTAAAGTTGCAAATAAGGCCAGCTGAGATCTGCAAAATTACATTTGTTGTAATTTTATCTTATAACAAGCCTAGAAAGTGAATAGAACCCTGGACGATAGTGGGGAGAACTGGTTATCAGGCAGCTGGTCTTGGTTCTACCAGACCCTGATACCATAATAGAGAAATAGTAGAGCAAAACCACCACTTTGGGGAATATTTAGAGAAGGCCTGTTTATACAATATTTTTAAATCTGCTCTCAACTTTTCCTCAATAGTTGAAAAGAAAACTTTGGCTACTTCTAGGCATATTAGATGTAAAGAGGTTGGTGACACATGATAAAGCATGGTTAAGAGAATCACATTTCTTGTAAATGCTTATTTCTTTTTAAAAAAAAATCATAGAAAAGAAATGTCTCTGGAAATGACTTTTTGAAAAGGAGTTAGATTGTATTGAAGTGAGACCAGAAGTGGCCATGCTTGTTCAGTGAGTTAGAGGTCATGGAGCAAAAGATATTGAGAAGAGTTTCCACACTGGACAGGCTAACTGTAGAGGACATTTTCATATTATAACCATTGTTTTGTGTGTGCATTTTATTCCATATATATATATATATATATATATATATATATATATATATATTACAATGTTAAGTACTTTTTTGAAATACATTGTCTTTCTAGATGTTCTGAAGTACCTGTACATGTTAGAAGCAGAGGTAGTAAAACAACATATTTTGTAAATGTTTTTTTGCTAAAATTCACATGAAATTCTGATTGGGATGGGGGTGGGACCCAAACTTCCTTTTTAGTAGGATACATTATGTTTCCACATGATTCAGGGGAGAAGAGAGGAGAAGGACATGTAAAGAGCTCTGTGCCAATGTGCATACCTCGAGGCAAGGTTAACCCTTGTCCCTTAGGTTTGTGCATTTAGTTTTACTTTGCTGTGTATATAGTACACATACTGTATAAGCAAGTCCTAGTTTACAACATCTAGTCTTTCTTGGTATTAAAGAAGTTGACAGTGTATAACAAAAATATAGTTAAGAAATTAATCAATTTTGTACAAGTCATGTTAAAATTCTTAGGAAAGATTGTTTTCTGAAAGTTTAAGAATTATGCCCACTGAGTTGGAGAAGGAGAAGGTTCTAGGCAAGAATATTAATATTTTAAAGACACTTTCAAATTATAAGTATGATTACACATGTCCAGTTTATTTAGAACTGGTGTATATACATTTAAAAATTCCTTACTTGAAGCATCTGTCTCATTTTCTTGAAGTTTAGAAGTATCCAACATATATTAAATGTAGATATAGTGAATTCTCTATGTTTTTGTAAGGAACAAACCACAGGTAGTGCTGTATGTGTTATATAACATTTTGAAAATATCTTTTTGCCAAAAATCATATGAAATATTGTCTTTTGGGAATGGAATTGTTAAGCTGGCTTTGTGAGCAATATAGTTCTACCATACTTTCAGTGGTTTGGAGGAGGTGGATGGGAAGGAATTGCAAAAGGTGTATTAACACTTGGACATTTTCAGACACCATTTTTCTATATGTTTTCTGTGTTTTGTTTTATTTTGCATATAGTGCATATAACGGACAAATGATCTTCATTTTGTTATATCTAGTCTCTAGATTGCAAAAAAAGGTTGCCTACTTATGACAGAACAATTAGCAAAATTAGCACATTCTGTATATTCTCTGTTAAAATTCATAGGAAATCTTGTCCTCTGTAAATGACTTTTGGGTATAAATTTGTTCAACCATCTCTAGGTCTTGTATCTGTCTGTATTTGTCCTCCAGATTGAAAGCAGAAATAAGGAAGTGAGGAGGGAAAGAGCCAAAGCCAAAATGGTCATATTTAGAAAATACCTCAGATTATAGCCATTATTACATGTGTGCAGTTTTATTTAATGGTGCCATGTACATAGTGAACAAATTCTTACATGAAATATCTAGTGTTTCTACACATTTAGAAATGTTTGATGTAAAAGTATAATTAGCAGAATAACACTTTGTAAATAGATTTTATGTTAAACCATTTCTGTAAACAGTAAAAAAAAAATCACTGATTATTTCTACAATTTAATCCATATTCAAATTTCTTCAATTGTCTTTGAAAGCTCTGTTGGAGTTGATATTTCAAATAAGTGCATGACTGCCTGTATTTTTCTTTGCTCTATTTTAACCTTTATCATTTTCTCTGTCACTTTTGGGGGGGGGTGTCACATTGACTTTTTTTTTCACATTGACTCTTTGAAGAGCACATTAAGACAATTGTCTTATAGAACTTCTCACATTCTAAAGGTGTGTGATTGTTTCCTCGTGGTATTTTTTTTCCCATTCCTCTATCCCTAGTTTATCTCTTAACTAGAAGTTTGTCAAACATTTGTTTAGGTAATGATTAAACATCTTAAGCAAAAATGCACCACACGTAGTGCTATATGTATTATAGTACATGAGTTACATGGGACACTAATGCCAGGTTTTCTTGTCATTAGTCATACTAGGTTGGGTTACTTGGTAATACAACCAAATTTCTCTCTTTAAAAAGCTATTTTTTAACTCTGGTAATTAGCAATCAACCTTTGGAGCGATATTTTGGCACCATGTGAATGTCTTTGTTCCCAGCAAGTCCTGACCCAACAGTATCCATTGATAACCTTGTTTGAAGCAATTATTGTAAAGTGGTTGATATTTAACTGCAAAATGGTGATAATTCTAATTCAGTTATTCCTTCTATATTCATTAACTCCCATTCATCTGCAAAGAAGACTTTAAGGAAATGTTTCTCAATGATTGAAGTTGAAGATATTAGGATGTTTGAATGGTCATGATTATTATTAAATAGAAGGTGAATGTGGATGATTTAGATAAGAGGATAGTTTAAAAAAAAAAGTCTTTGGACAATATCAAGGAAGGAACCAGATTCAGTGGCACATGCCTGTAATCCTAGGGACTTGGGAGGCTGAGACAGAGGGACCAAAAATTCAAGGTCAATGTCAGCAACTTAGCAAGACCTGTCTTATAATGAAAAGGGCCAGGGATGTAGTTCAATGGTACAGCACCTGGTACCATTAAGGAGGAGAAGGAGGAAGAGGAGGAGGAGGAGGAGGAGGAAAAAAAGAAAGTGACAAGGAAGTGAATGGAGAGCCATGTGCTGCAGCAGCAGATGTTTGGCTGGGGAGAAACCTCATGCAAAGGACAGGAGAAAGGGAGGGAATTGTGTGTTTGGGGGCGGGGGAGGGGGCTTAAAGGTGAGAAGGTAAAGGGAAAAGTCTACTCTAAGCACACTCTAAGGAAAGGATTTAAAAAACAACAAAGATAAAATGCCTACCTATTGTTTTAATAAGAAAAAAGAAACACTTAAAATAGGAACAGTAATGGAGTAGCAACATAGAAAGGGCAAGTCCCATTTTAATCTCTGTGAAATATTATGCCACTGAAAACAATGCTTAGAAAACCTACAGGAAGATGGAAACCCCAGCAAGTGTGGGGGGGGGAGTCAAGATTCTCTTTGTTGAGGTTTTAAGATAGGGACATTCTATGATTTATTTATTTATTTATTTTAAGTTAGTTTGTAACTGCAAAGCCTGTGTTTGTGCATGATCCTTCCTTAAGGTGGCAGGCAAGTCCACTTTTCACAAATGCCTTGACTATGGAAGGCGATCCTCAGGGTTATACAAAATGTCATATAAGAGGAAAGGAGGGGTAAGTCAAGAGAATACAAATGGAAGACATGATTTACAGTAAAAGGGGTAGAGAGAGAAAAGGGGAGGGGAGGGGAGGGGAGGGGGGATAGTAGAGAATAGGACAGACAGCAGAATACATCAGACACTAGAAAGGCAATATGTCAATCAATGGAAGGGTAACTGATGTGATACAGCAATTTGTATACGGGGTAAAAGCGGGAGTTCATAATCCACTTGAATTAAACCGTGTAATATGATGTATTAAGAACTATGTAATGTTATGAACGACCAATAAAAAAAAATAAATAAAATAAAAAAAAAAAAAGTAAATAAAGTAGCTCCTGGAGATTTAGTTTATCAGCTTGGCTCCCCCTACCGAGACTAGCAAACAGAATTAATTAAACCAGTTTTCTTTTTCACTCATTGAACATAAACTGTTATTCACAAGAAGGATGTTTGTCTTAGCAAGTTATTTATATTTATGGCAGGGAAAAAATGGAACTTTGAAACATACCAAGGAGGAAAATGAATTTAAAAAACAACAACAACAAAAAAAAAAACTCTTTCCCAAGAGCCTAAACAAACTATTTTGATACTTTAGTAACTGGTATTGGTTACTGAATTATATTAGCTAATTATTATTATTATTATTATTATTATTATTATTAAATATAACTTAAAGAATAATTAGGCTAGAAAAAGTGGTACCTTCTGAATGAGATCTTTTAAAAGCAGCCACCAAATCAGTTGTTGGTGTTAGGTGAGAAAATAAAATTAAATTGGGCTTTTCAGCTTTTACCATAATAATGCCCCATATCTCTGAGATATGTGATGACAAGCTGTCTTTGTGTGTTTTCTGTTGCTATAATAGAATACCTGTGAGTAGGTATCTTATAAAGGAATTTTGTTCATATTTCTAGGGACTAAAAAGTCCAATATCATAACACTGGCATCTGCTTAGCATCTTCCAGGGGCCTTACTGCTGGGTCACAACTTGACAGAGGACACATATAGCAAGCCAAAGAAAGCTCTTTTTTATAACAAAGCCACCCCCGAAATAATCCATTAATCCACTAATCCATGAATGGTTTAATCTACTCATGAGAGCTGAACCCTCATGATCCAATCACCTCATAGAGGTCTCACCTGTCAATACTGCTGTACTGGGGACAAAGTTTTCAACATGTGAACTTTGGGGGGATACATTCAAACCATAATGAGCATATTTACTCTCCTGTTCACAGAGATATATGCCATCTGCCTGACTGTTCCACATGACTCATACTGTGATCCAGATTGGGTGTTTTAGTTTGGTTTGGTTTGGTTTGGTACCTTGAATTGAACCCAGGAGCACTTAACCACTGAGCCACATCCCCAGCCCTTTTTATATTTTCATTTAGAGACAGAGTCTTGCTAAATTGCTGAGGCCTCACTAAGTTGCTGAGACTGGCTTTGCACTCGCCATCCTCCTGCCTCAGCCTCCCAAGCTGCTGGGATTACAGGCATATGCCACTATGCCCAGCTGGGTTATGCTTTCTTGACAGATACATATAAATTTCTCCAAGAATTGGAATGCTTGTTGTCAAAGAACTCTAATATTTTAGATTGCTTAAATGTATCAGTTCATTCCCAGACATTTCATGACATTTGAATGACATATCTATCTTTATATACTAAGCTTCTTTTAAGTAATTGATTTTTTTACTGAGTTCTTCACAAAAAGGCTTACTAAAAATTTCTCAGACCTATTATACATACACATTTTTAAATGATGGCATTTGTGCAATATTTATTATTAGTATTATCTCTGAAAACCCTACTACAGTAAAAGGTAAAACATGTTTTTAAAAAATAGACAAAGAAAACTGGATAAGAGATTACAGGTGAGAGATCAGTCCATTTTAAGAGGCTGGTAAGCAGAAGAAAAGGTATTGGGCAACAAAAAGGAGAAATGTCTAGAGGGTCATGCCCAACTTCATCCAGTTTGATTTGCCTGCAAAGCACCCCCAAAGAGACCACAGCACCACCCAGGGGATTGAAGGGGGAAGCTGCAGGGTCACCCACAGGGAGGCTGAAGGAAAGCTCGAATAGGAGTGGTTAAACTCCCAAGTCTGACTCTTACATCTGGATGAGCCCTTCCCCACACCTTGCAGGAGAAGGAGAGTTCACAGCCCAGAGATGTCCCTAGAGCTGTGCTGCACACAGGGAATGAGACACTGCAGCAGACAACAACCAAGGGCTGGAACACACAGGGGGAGATGAAGTGAAAGTCTGAAAACAGAATGGAGAGGCCAACCCCTTGAATACAGCTATCTTACAAAAATGCCCAAACTCTACCTCATCCTCCCAACCATGTCTGATATTAATGAATTAAAATTGAGATAGGAGCTTAATCCCAGAATAAATAGTTAAAGTAGCTCTCAGAAGAAATCAGGGCTGAAAGGACCGGGCATGGAGCTGTAGGTTTTATAATAAGTCTTTTAGTACAATCATGTTTAAAACTTTAAATCATGTATATGTATTCCTTTGAAAAAAATCTAACATGTCAGATAAAAATTCGAACAAAAATTGGGCTCAAAATTTTTAAATGAAAGTTTAAAAATTGAATGGATTATTGTTTTTATTTTCATTCCTAAAAAAATACAAAATTTATATAGATATATTCTTCCTTTCAACCGGAAGCATTTAAAAAAAAAACATAAGAAACTCTTTACTTAGCATACTTGGTACACTTAAAATGTATTTCCTTTTTAAATAAAGCTTAAAGGTATACTGTACTCTTTATAATAGCAATATGATAAACCCAAATAGCAATTTCTTTTAAAAATCATGTGAAAACCCCCCCCCTTTTTTTTCTTATCAGAAAATATCTTCATTTAACTTGTGAAGAACAAGTTTTTTCTTTTTTTTCCCATATTTTCATTGGTACTTTACAGTTGTACTTAATGGTGGGATTTGGTGTTGCCTATTTATACACACACAATATAACAATATAATTTGGCCAATATCAGTTCCCAATATTTCTCTTTTCCCTCTCCTCTTCCCTCCATCTGGTCCCTTTCCTCTCCTCTACTGATCTCCCTTCAATTTTCAGGAGATCCCAACTTTCTTTTTATTTTTTTCCCCTCTAGTTTCCACATATGAAAGAAAAAAAAACTACAACCCTTCACTTTCTGAGTGTGACTCATTTTGCTCAACACAATGTTCTCAAATTCCATCCATTTTCCTGCAAATTACGTAATTTCATTTTCTTTATGGCTAAGTAAAACTCCAATGTGTATATATACCACATTTCTTAGTCAGTTCATCTATTAACAGACATGGAGGCTGGTTCCATAGTTTGGCTATTGTGAATTGAGCTGCTATCAACATGGACATGCATGTATTGCTATAGTATGATAATTTTAATTCTTTAGGACAAACACTGAGGAGTGGCATAACTGGGTAATTGGATGATTCCAGGTTAGTCTTTTGAGGAACCTCCACACTGATTTCCATAGTGGTTGCACTGATTGACAATCCCACCAACATTTATTTTTTCCACCATCCTCTTCAGCATTTATGATTGTCTGTATTTCCAGTGGCTACCATTCTAATTGGAAAGAGATGAACTCTTCAGTGTAGTTTGGACTGGCATTTCCTTAATGGCAAATGATGTTGATCATGTTTTCATATATTTGTTGGCCATTTGTATTTCTTCTTTTGAGAAGTGTTTAATTAATTTGCCCACTTGTTAATTTTTTTGGCTTAAATTTTTTGAGTTTATATTCTGGATGTTAATTGTCTGTCAGAAGAGTGGCTAAAAAAAGATTTTTTCCCATTCTGTAGATTCTCTCTTCACATTCTTGCTTCCTTTGTTTGTACAGAAGCTTTTTGATTTCATTCCATCCCATCTATTAATACTTGATATTATTTTCTGAATTTTAGGAACCCAGTTGAGAAAAATCGTTGCCTCCCTCTATATGCTGAAGTGTTAACCCTGTATTTTTCTGTAAGAGTTGCATAGTTTCTGTCCTAATTCCTAGGTCTTTGATCCATTTTTTAGTTGACTTTGTGCTGGGTGAGAAAGGTCTAGCCTCATTCTTCTACATATGGATAATCAGTTCTCTCATTACTATTTGTTTAAAAATTCTTTCTCCAATGTGTTCTTGGCACCTTTATCAAGGATCAGATCACTGAATCCATGTGGTTTTGTCTCTGTGTTTTCTATTGTCTACCATTGGCCTATGTGTCTGGGAAAACTCCCTTTTAACTAGGAGCCCTGGAATTCCTTTGTAAAGAGAACAGTAGAAATGTAGCAAGAGGAGTGGTATTCTTATTAGGAGGGAGGGGTTGCAGGAACCAAAAGAGCATTAACCAGGAGAACATGGGTAATATGCTGGGTACTATCAGAGGTTGTATAAATTTACATCTTTTCTAATTTGATTGCTTCATTCTTACCACATAGACTGAAAAGGGCTAGTGTTTTTCTCCACTACCAGATAACTTGTTGCTGTTTATAGTAAGCTACTTTGCCAACTGGAAGAATCATTAAAATTTTCATTTTGTTGCTACTATTTAACATTCATAAATGATAGGCCCCTCATGTTTGGAAATAACTCAGTCTCTCCCACATTATTGAGTAACATGCAATTCAATAGTGAATCAATCCACTCCTCTGGGGTGTGCGGTGGGCTGGTTATTGTAGTCACTGATTCTGGTTTTGGACACCTCAGAATAAAGGAAGACTGACCACACAGTTTTGAGATTGTTTGTTTTGGTTTTGGTACCAGGGATTGAACCCAGAGGTGCTTAATCACTGAGCCACATCCCTGGCCGTTTTTATGTTTTATTTTCACTAAGTTGCTTAAAGTCTGGCTAAGTGCTAAGGTTGGTTTTGAACTTGCAATCCTCCTGCCTCAGCCTCCCCAGTTACTGGGATTACAGGCATGCACCACTGCACCCACCTGGCCACACAGTTTTTATTAGAAGAATTAGATATCACAAAACAATGCTCCTGGTTGTGACCCACTAGAGCATATGTTCTTTGTGCAATAGCATAGCCAAGGGCACTAGTAAGGAATGCAATCTGCTTTTGCTGCTAGGCAATATTTGACAAAAGAGGAATCCTGTTCTGAATTGTGGGATACATCCAATTTATCCATTCTAATAGTTTCTAAAAATGTATCGTTTTAACTTTTCTTCCCTTTTTTCATCTTTTTCCCCTTTTAAGTGATGTGATATGATATAACCATATGAGATTTGATATAAACAAATAAACTGGACCTTGCCTAAAATTCAAGGAGAACATCACCATTATAAAACTATTCTATATAAAACAGGGACACCACTAACAATCTATTTTATATTAACAGTGAATCTGGAGCTCACCTCCTATTATGGTTTGCATATGAAGTGTATCCCAGAGCTCCTGTGTTAATGCAGAAATATTCAGAGATGAAGTGATTGGATTATGAGAGCTGTAACCTAATCACTTCATCCTAGTTTAAATGGACTGAGTGGGTGGTACTGTAGGCAGATGAGGCACACCTGGAGGAGGTGGTTCACTAAGGGCATGCCCTGGAAGGGTTCATCTTTCCTGTGGCCCCTTACCCACTCTTTCTGTACTTCCTAGCCCTACCTTGAGCTGTTGGGCCCTTCAGCCATGTTGCTCCACCTCAATTCTGGCCTCCCCAAACAATGAATCTGATCAAGATGGACTAAGCCACTGAAACCATGAGCCAAACTAAACTTCCCCATAATTTTCTCGTCCAGCTTTTTGATCACAGCAACACAAAGCTGACTAACACACCTTTGCATGCATAAGACTTGGAGATGGCAATGCACATGGCATATATATAATTTTAGACATGCCTGTATACTGCTAACTCAATGCTAGATGTGTGCTAATAATTTAAGAAATGTGTCCTTTTGCTTCTCATCCTTTACATATCTGCTCAATATAGACAGCTCTGCTCAATAAATTTTATTTTTATATAACTTTTATGTAGCCATATGGCTTGTAAGGCTCTGAGCTAGGGCTGAAGTTTTATTATTTCTCTCTCTCTCTCTCTCTCTCTCTCTCTCTCCATATATATATATATATATATATATATATATATATATATATATACTGGGGATCTATCTCATGCGCATGCGCTTGCTCTCTCTCTCTCTCTCTCTCTCTCTCTCTCTCTCTCTCTATATATATATATATATATATATATATATATATATATATATATATATATATACTGGGGATCTATCTCATGCGCATGCGCTTGCTCGCGCGCGCTCTCTCTCTCTCTCTCTCTCTCTCTCTCTCTCTCTCTCTCTCTCTCTCCCCCAGAAATTCTCACATACTAAGCAAGCAATCCACCATGAGTAGAGCCCCAGCCCTGAAGTTTTATAATTAGGGCCTCACTAAGTTGCTAAGGCTGATTTTGATCCTTCCACCTCAGCCTCCAAGTTGCTGGAATTACAGGGTGCAATACTCCGCCCTACTGGCCACACAGTTTTTATTAGAGGATCCAGATATCACAAAACAATGCTCCTGGTCATGGCCCACTAGAGCCTCCTTTGATATCTGTGATAGAATAGTAGGTGTACCTTGCTTGATCCATTAAATATTTCAAAGATATCTGATTTTTATAGTTTGATATTTCCAAATTGTACATTACAGTCCATCTCTGCCAAAATAGGATGTGATATCTCTAGAATAGGAACCAGATAGCTCTGTGTTTTTCTCCACTACTGTTTTTCTCTAATTGGTCTTGATTGGTCTCTGTGTACCTGGCTAAAGCAAACCACTTCTTTATATTTTGCTTTCTTTATATGTAAAATGGGGACCAAAGTGACAGAGCCAAAGCTGTGTGCAGAATTTCTCTGATCTCTTTCTTAATGTGCGTAAGCACAGATGATTCCTACCCATCATGGATTTTGTTTGTTGTTATTGTCTTCTCAGCACATTTCTGAGGAAAGGAGAGTTCACAGTGAGTTGGTGGGGTTTTCCAAGTGAGATTCTGTACCTTGTACAAATTTTGGACATGCCTATGTGTATTGCTAACTCAATGCTAGATGTGTGCTAATAATTTAAGAAATATGTCTTTTTGCTTCTCACCCTTTACATATCTAGTTATATATTCAATAAATGAAATTTCCCTGACCAATGTAAGATCAGGCATCTCAGTCAATCAACAGCTTTGCATTATTTTCACAATCAACTGAATTAAGAGTTAGGGGGAGCGTGAATTCTTAATTTTGTCCTGTCAAATATTTCTGTTTATTCACTGCCTATTCATTAGATAACTTTTCCATGAAGACAGTCTTTAAAAAAAAATCAATAGCATATAAATGCTGACGTGACCAAATTATGCGTCCCATGTTTTCAAGAAACAGAATATTCATTAACAACACCAAATGTTTTATTTTAAACTGAACTCCTCTACAATGGACTAGCAGAGTCTGAATTTCTCAAGAGTAAGCATAAGCACAAACATTATGCAACTGTACTAAATCAAGTAAAACCAAACAGACATTTTTAAATACCAGAAGTTGCCAAAAAAAAAAAACAACAACTAGAGTTTACACAAAGACTGCAAGAATTCAACACAGAATTAAAACTTTTGCAATACAATGTAAATCAACTTCACTTTCCATGACTTATTTGCATATGTATTCTACCTATTAACTAATGGATAAAAAGGAACTCTATAGACATACAGTCTCAATTCCTACATGCCCATATGAAGGCTAGTAATCTATAGCTAACACAATAATTTATCCAGTGATTTACCAACCCAAGGTCAAACTAAACTGAGTCTTATTTAATCCCACATGCATAATAGGCTGTCAATCCGTGCCTCGATACAGCAATGCCAGGCCTTGTATTTTTCTAACAGTCATGTCCATAGATCCCAAGACAGCTCCAGGCCCATCTACAGTAGGGATGATGCAGTAGACAGGTGGATCACTTGGATCTCCCTCTGATCCATTACTGAGTTCGTGAAGACAGCTCAAGTTTCAAAGCCAGATGATCTTGATTGTGTTTGTGGGCAAATGTCTACTTCATTCTTTGTGGATAATGTAGAAGTTACTCTAAGTTTAAAACTTTAATTTTGAACAATTACAGAGACTCATAAAAGAATTTTCTGAGTTTTAAGAAAACTTGTAAAATGTTTCCTCAAAATTTGAAAGATAATAACAAAGACTCCAAGAGGCCCCTGAAGACCACCAATCAGAATTCTGTTCAAATGCCATGTTAGTCATTATTCAAAATGCATTAGAGGGACTGGGGTTGTGGCTAAGTGGTAGAGCACTTGCCTGGCCCATGTGAGCCCTGGATTAGATCCTCCACACTACATAAAAATAAAGCAAAGGTATTTATTGTGTCCATCTACAACCAAAACAAATTTAAAATTTAAAAATGCATTAGAGATGTAAAACTTTATTATAAAAAAATCACTATTATTCACACCCATGGCAGTTAAGTGTCTAAATTTATATTTTCTAACCTGATAGCTATGAATAATCTCAATGTTCCTAATAACTTTAAGACCTAAGGAACAAATTCTCATTTGCCAAAATTAGGGGTTGGACTTACCCCACCCAAGGTAGATTATTTCTCTTCCATATATTTTTAAAAGGTATTTTGAATTTAAATAATTAAGAATTTGATTTAAAGTACCAATTAAATTAGGCAAACAAAACTTCTTGGCAGAATTGTAAAGATCACTGTACTGTCATGTGTAACTAATATAAATAAATAAATAAATAAATAAATAAATAAATAAATAAATAAATAAATAAATAAATTTGCATGAAATATATTTAAAAAAACTTCTTAGCAATACACTTTCTCACATGTAATTAGAAATTTTCATTCCTGTTTGGAATTCATTTTAAAGAACAATACCTTTTAAAACTCTGTCATGGATTATCAGAGTCTGGCTAATTTTGCCTCACTTCCGAGATTAACTAGAGATAACTGGCCTACCCAAGGGTCAGTCCTCTCTCTTCCTCTGCTTTTGTCTCCCATAAGTAGAGATATAAGTAAGTAGCTTCTGACCAATCTCCCTTGTGAAACCAAAACCAGATATTTACCAAGTTTGCACAGAATATTACCAGTTACTGTCCAGGACTAAGGAGTAAAGCACAGGTGATCCCTAACTCTTGTAGAATGTAGAAAAGTGTCCTACCAAGGGAAATCTGAGACCTCTGGTCCTCTCCGTTTATTTGCTTTCCCTAGAGGGAAGTCGAGAATGTGAGGGAAAACAGAACAAAGGAGGAAGCAGATCACATTTCTGATTTCTTTTGATCCTTAAAGCAACTTGTGAGATAAGGATATATATATATAATATTAACCCAGTTCTCTGTCCAGAAAAGCAGCATTTATACAAACAATTACAATGAACTGGTCCAAGTCATATTGGACCAATTGGAGCAAGAGGCCGATTGGAGCAAAGGGGTGTGGGGACATTTAAGTCCTTGGCAGAAAGCAGTAATGACTCATGTGTAAAGAGCCATTAGCAGGTGCAAATACCTAGCTCAGGACGCTCAGGGATGGGCATCTAGCTCCTCAAGGGGGCGCTGGAACCTCGCTCCCGGGCGACTTCTCCCGGTCCTGACTTTGGTACCAGGGCAAGTGGGGTTCCCATAGAGCGAGAGTCAAGGAGCGTTTTCAGGTGAGATCAGGGGTTGGAACCCTGAGAGACAAAGATGAAAGCTTGGAACAGGGAGCTGGAATCATTATTCTTGGCAGTCACCGCCAGACTCCAAGCTCTTCATCCCATATCACCCAGGACACACCACACACACACACACACACACACACACACACACACAGGCACCATCCACACCCTGCTGTGCACCAGCAGTTGTTTCCGTTTTTCTCAGACGGAAAAGAAAAAAAGAAAAAAAAAAAAACAGGTGTCCTTAGCTGCTGTCCTCATTTCAGAGGGGTGGGCACGGAACGCGCGGGCCTTGGCCCTAGTCCCCAAAGGATAAAGCCAAGAACGAGTTACCAAGCCATGTTAGGCAGCATGACCAAAAAGAGAAAACAAAAAGCACAGACAGCTGCTGAAGGCAAGCGCTGAGCCAACGCGTGGGGGCGCCAGCCACACCCTCTTCTCGAGGGCTTGGAGGGCCCCTCCTCTGTTTGCAAATCGCCCGGCGGGGAGCGCGGGGAAGAGAAAGAGGGGGTCGATTTCCAGCAATAATACCTCCCTTCTCCACTACACTTAATGGGGCGCTGTGCCAAGCTCAGGTGTGGATCCCTGCGGTTTTGCTTTAGGAAGCGGTCAGTGCGCGTTTTCGGCTGCACACTGAGTGTGAGGTGGTCCTCACACTCATCATCATCTGAAGGATTTGGTCAACTCAAATTACGGGCGCAGCCAGTGTGCTTCCTAGTCACTAGGTCTTGCGTGGGACCCGAGAATCTGCAACCCCAGGATTCCGAGAAAGCCTGTTGGAGACCAAATTGTCAAACTTCTGGACCCACCGGAGCTAGCAAGGCTGGCGGGGAAACAAGGAGCGTGCGGGGGTCCTCAGGGATCCGCGCGGCACGTCATAAGCTGGCGGAGGCTCTTGCGGAAACTGTCGTCCAGGAAAGCGTAAAGGAAAGGGTTGAGGCAGCTGTTGGCGTAGCTCAAACTAGTGATTAAGTAGGAGATAGCGATGACCAGCGGGGTCTGCGGGAGGTCGGTGGTGAGCGCCACCACGGTGCTCAGGTGGTAGGGCGTCCAGCAGAGGAGACATACGGCCAGGATGGCCACTACCAGGAAGGTCACTCGCTTCTTGGCGCGATCCAAAACCTTGGCGTGGCTGTCGAGCCGAATGGCACGCAGTCGGCACAGCAGGGTGATGTAGAGAGCACAGATGGTGGACACTGGGATAGCAAAGCCCAGCACCAGCGTGTAAAGGCGACTCGCCCGCCACCACAAGGCCTCGGGCTGTGGGAAAACCAGCACGCACTGGCGCCGGCCCTGCTCCTCGTCGAGCCTGGCGAAGATGGCAAAGGGCAGCACCACCAGCGTGACGAGCCCCCACACCGCCAGGCTCACGGCGCGTGCAGCGGCGTACGTGCGGCCAGCCACCCGGCGCGACTCGGCGGTGGCCAGCACCACCAGGTAGCGGTCGGCGCTCATGACCGTGAGGAAGTACAGACTGGAGAACGTGTTGTATTGGTCGATGGCTACGATGAACTTGCACATGAGCTCCCCGAATGGCCACTGCCTCAGCAGGAAGTCGGCGATGTTGACGGGCAGCACCAGGGTGAAGAGTTCGTCGGCGATGGCCAGGTTGAGGATGAACAGGTTGGTGACGGTCTTCATGCGGGGCGCCCGCAACAGCACGTACAGCACAGCCGAGTTGCCGACAAGCCCCACCAGGCAGATCACCGCGTAGACCACCGGCACCGCCACAGCCAGCGACTGTGGCAGCGGCAAAGGCGCGGGGTTGGACGCGTTGGGGCATCCCAGCCCGGGACCCCAGCACGACGCGTTGACCCCGCCGGGTTCCAAGAACGACCAGTTGTACATCTCGACAAGAGCAGGAGAGCTGGCGACTCCCAGACTCCCACAGCCTCCCCCTCGCGTCTCCGCAGCTCAGAAGCCCTCGTAGGCACACCGGGTACCGGACCCCAGCTGCTGCTCTCCAAGAGCTTCTTTGGTTTTCCTGGGGAGGGGCGTTTCCTGGCACCCCCCAGAGCACTGTCACTGCGGGCTTCCAGGGCTAGAAAGCTGAAATGAAATCACAGATTAGGCTCATCGACGTACAGCTCTAGCTAGGAGCCGAGGTGGGGCCGGCACAGCACCCCAAACCTCCCCCACACCACCACCAAGTGAGAGTTGCCTATTGAAATCTCTTTCCAACCAATTGAATGCAACAGAGTGAAAAGACATCTTCATAGGAAAATGCAAGTCCCTCTCCCTTGTTTTAGGACACCCCTGGCACACCCAGTCACCCCACGGAATTCTGTAGAGGCATGCTCAGTTCCGTGAGCCCTCGGTAAAAGCAAGCTCCACATGGATTTTTACCTTACCTGGCTAGCCCGGGAAAACAGTCTGCCTTTCCTGGAGAGGTCCAGAGGAGAGTCCGTTGGCTGTGGGAGGAGGCTGTGGCACCCGCCCGCTGGTATATGCCTTCTGGCGCCCCCCCCCCCCACTTCGTCCCCCAAGGCAGCCGCTACCGCCTCCGCGGGTCCTTCCAGAGCGCCTGGAAGTGTGGGGACTGCGCAGTAGCTGCCACAGGTCTCCACAGACACGACTGACAGTCCCCCTCCTCCCACCACCACCATTCTTAGTTAAAATCCCTTGGAACTAACAGAAAACGGCATTCCTCTAAAATATAAGGGATTTTTGTTGTTGTTGTTGTTGTTGTTGTTCCTTCTGGAAATGTAACCTCACTCCAATAATAAAAAGCTTTCCTGTTAAGAACTGAATTTAAGAAAAACAAAATTAAGGTGTTCATAAACTGTTTTAAAAGGAGGACGATGCGGTTGAGGCTCCCATTCTATGTTTTTAACACCATGCCCCAAAGGAAATAATGTAATTTGAATCTGCAATTGCCTGCATACCACACTGCTATACTGTAGGGGAAAGTGTATGTGATTTTAAAGTGGAAAAAAAATCATTTTCTAATACTACAGTCTTCAAAAGTTAAAACATTGTTAGTGTCAAATAAATTATTTGAGATAGTTTCACATTCTTTAAAAATACATGTGAAACTTGATTAATAAAGACAAACTGTTTCAAAATCTTTTTAGGGCACCCTGTGAGTTAATGCATGTTTCATAAAACGTTGCAAATTGTTCAAAACATTCTCTTGATTTTCAAATACTCATTTTTAATCCTCAGGGTAATGAGAGTTACTTACAGTGTCTGTGTGGGGTTGCCAAGGGAAGCAGAGCAAAAGCAGTGTTGGACATTAATATTGCTATCTCCCTGGACCTGGGTTTCTTCCACCAGTTCCTTTGAGGGTGGAATGAAATAAATTAAGTATTGTTTCTCTCCAAGTCTTTTTGCCCGCTTCACCTTCCCTTTGGTAGAGTCAGCAAATAGAAAACTAGATTGTATTCTCTAATAAACTTCCTGCTACAAAAGCAAACAAAGCTCAAATACAGTACATGTCAGGTTCTTTCTTTTATGATACATTTCTGAGCAGATCCTGAGACAAATCTCAAGTGGATGGGGGAAGAAACCTAAAGGTTCAAAAATAAAAATGCTTTCCTTTACCTATTCTTTAAAAAAAAAAAAATCAGTATCTGCATCAACTGTACTACTCTGCAATTTCATGTTTTGTTCAAATCTTTTCTCTGCTGATATTCTTGTCTGTTTTTTTAGTTACTAAATATATGTGTTTATCTCCACCAATAATTGTGAATTTATCTACTTATACTTTTATTTGTCAGTTTTTACTACATGATTTGATGCTATTCTGTTAGGTGCACACCAATTTGAGATTGTTGTATTTTCCCGTGAAATGGATTCTTTTATCACTATAACTCCTTAACTCACTGCTCCTTGCTGTATATATATACCATTAGTTTGATATCAGAATAGCTACACTCTTTCCTTATTATCAGGGAATATCCTTCTTTAAAATCCTGTTACTTTAAATTTTTCTGTGTTCTCATATTTAAAGTATGTTTCATGTATTATTAAGTTGCTAAACCCAGCCTAACAATATTTGTCCTTGAATTGGAGTATTTAGTTCATAATTCATTTAATGCAGTTATAGATAATATTAGGGTCCCATCTTCTAAATGTTTGTATCCCCCCAAAAAATAAAAACATATAGACAATTACTAACTTACAATAGTTAACTTAAGATTTTTTAGCTTTATGATAGTGCAAAAACAATACACATTCAATAGAGACTATAGTTTAGATTTAATTTTTTTCATATTTTTCTGTTAGGATACCTGGTATGATACACTCTCTCAAGATACTGGGCAGCAGTCAGCCATGCAATCAACAACCAATGCTCTACAGTGTACTGTATTGCTAAGCTATGACATTAAGTAGGTTAGATGGATTAAATATATTTATGACTTTCGAAATTTTCAGTGTGGCTTGAGCCACATCCCCAGCCCAAGGGTTCCTTTTTCTCTCCCACCTTGTGAGGTTACAGCAAGAAGATGGTTGTCTAAAAAGTGAACTAGCACCAGACTAAATTTTCTGGTAGATTGATCTTGGATGTCCCAGCCTCCAGAATGTTTGCATCCCTCACACACACAAAATAATAATAATAATAATAATAATAATAATAATAATAAACAGACAATTACTGACTTAAAATTTTTTTAACTTTATGATAGTGCAAAAACAATACACATTCAATAGAGACTATAGTTTAGATTTAATTTTTTTCATATTTTTCTGTTAGGATACATGGTGTGATACACTCTCTCAAGATACTGGGCAGCAGTCAGTGAGAAATAAATTCATGTGGTTTTTCGGCCAACTTATGGTATTTTTTATAGCAACCTGAAAGGGCTAAGAACAGGTTACATACCTACTACCTTATTTGTTCTCCATTCTATTTTCCCTATCATTAGTTGTAATCTAATCATTTTTACCTCCAAACATTTCTGAATGAACACAGGATTCTGGGGGGACATCTCATATCTAAACCATAACATTAAAAATACAGAAAAATCAAAGACAAGGATAAAAATATTTTTTGGTTTTTTCTTGTATACTTTTATTGGTTCTTTTTAGTTAAACATAACATTAGCGTTCATTTTAACATAATTATAAAAGCATGAAATAGAATTTGCTCTGATTCAGTACTGAGTACTTCCCCTTTCTCTTTCTTCTTCCCTCCCCCATTCCCTTCCCTCTACTCTACTGATCCTTCTGCTTTTAGTTATTTTTTTTTAATTAGTGCCTTGTAGATATACATAGTGGCAAGATTCACTGTGACATATTCACATATGTACTTAGAAAAGTTAGGTCATATCCATCCCATTCTTCTTCCCTTATTCTTATCTTCCCTCTCCCTCCATCTCATTCCTTAACTGATTTTTCTTCTATTTTTATAGAATTCACACACACACACACACACACACACTTTTCTTAGAAAAAAAATTTTTTTGAAAAAAAATCCAGAGGGAAAAAAAATATCTTTGCAGTAGAATAACAGGATAAGCTTTATACTGGACTTCTTTGCAGAAACTGTGCAAGCAAGAGTTAATTTATTGAAAGTAAAAATCTCACCAATCTAGAATTCCATATCCAGCACAATTGTCCTTCAAAGTGGAAGAAGAAATAGACTTTCTCAGACGAACAAAAACTGAGGGTATTTGTTGCCATACACCCATCTTTCCAGAAATACTAAAGAAAGTTCTTCAGTGAAAAGGAAATTTATATAGGTCAGAATGTTGGATCTACATAAGTAAAGGAAATACATTAGAGATGGTATAAATGAAGTTAAAACATTTTATTTTTTCTTATTTGATCCAACATATTCAATGTTCAAAGCAATATATTATATATTATAGATAAAATTAATGATAAATATAATGAAGAATAGAATGGAAGGATTGGAAATGTTATGTTAAAAAGGTATTTAAAATGTCTACTGAAGGGATATAATGTGATTTGGAAATGAGTTTAGGTTTAATTGTAAATCTATATTTCAAATTCCAGGGCACCACTAAACACTTTTAAACCTATAATTGGTATGTCAAGAGAAGGGTTAAAAATGAATAATAAAATGTATAATTAAAACCAGCCATGTGCAGTGGTGCACTCCTGTATTCCTAGCAACACAGGAGCCTTAGAGGATCGCAATTTTGAGGACAACCTCAGCAATTTAGTGACATTGTCAGCATCTTAGTGATATTCTGTACTGTGGGAGACCAACCTTGCACGTGACTGAGTCACACTCCTCGGCTGGGTGCTGAGACACTTAGAGAAATGTGGCAGAGCTTTCCCCACCTTTCTTAGGTTCCAGGGTCAGTGCATGGGTGTGTCTTGCTACAGCCCCAGGGTTGAAGCTATGCTCACCTGTTCCTTTGTAATATAACCCCTTGCCCTGTTTAGGATAGAATCTTCCATGGAAGTGCCTTGTGTGTGTGTCCCCTTCTCTTACTGTGCCCTTGGGTGTGGCCTACCAGGTGTCAGTCAACCTGCTGACAGTGGACATCATGAAGATAGACTCAGCCCCCTGAAACCTGACCCCTTGCCTCATTTGAATAGCTTCTCCTCAATAAAAGGGGTCAGCATGTGTGCACTCTCTCTCTCTCTCTCTCTCTCTCTCTTCCTGTGGACCCTTAAGGTCAGAGGAGCCATCACAGTGACCCCAATAAAAAAGGTGTTTGTGTCTCTTGTGTGGTTATTTTGTGTGGCCCAGTTAGCCCAGTTTTCCTGGAGTGACCCCTGAGCCTTTTAGTTTCGAGAACAGAAACCCGGCAATGTACCAAAATAAAAATAGAAAAAGTCTGGCAATGTAGCTCAGTGGTAAAGCATCTCTGGGTTTAATCCCCGGTATAAAAAACATTCAAGGCAGGAAAAATGAGAAAACAAAAAGATAAATATAAAAGATCAAGGGCAACAAATAGAAAACAACTGCAAATATAGTAGCTATTAATACAATACTAATAGTCACTTTCAATGTGAATGGTCCAAATATATCAATTAAAACACAGAAACCATCAGAGTGTATTTTTTAAAAAGAACCAAATAGGGGGCTGGGGCTGTAGTTTAGTGGTAGAACACCTGCCTTGCACGTGTAAGGCACTGGGTTTGATCCTCAGCACCACATAAAAATAAATAAATAAAGATATTGAAAAAGAAAGAAAGAACCAAATCTGCCTTCTCTATTAGAAACTCATTTAAATATGAAGACACAAGATAATTTAGGCTATGTAAAGTGAAGTAGTAAAAACATGGAAAAAGATATATTTTGCTAGTACTAATCAAAACCAAGGTAATTTCAAACAAAGCAAACTTTAGACCAAGGTAAATTATCAGATGATAATAGTAAAAAGATCAGTTCTCTAAGAACACAAAACATCCCACAATATGAGCGTATCTAACAATAGTGTGTCAAGCTCTTTGATGTAGAAACTAATTAGAACTGCAAAAAATGAAATAGACGAATGCACTGTTATACCTGGAGACTTCAAAACCCCTCTTTCTAATTGACAGAATCACAAAGCAGAAAACCAGTAAGAATGTAATAAACTGAACAGCATCCTTAACCAACTAGATCTAATTGACATTTAGAATAATGGGGAACTTCATCAACTGGATGAGCAACATTTACTGAAACTAAATGAACAGACCAACCTTATAGTTTATATCATACTTGATAAGAAGAAACTACATGCTTTGCCCCCAAGATGAGAAATAGGCAAGAATAACTCTCCCACTACTCTTATCTCCTATGTAACATTGTATTGCAAATCCTAAGTAATGAAATAAAATAGAAAAAAAGATAAAAAGTATGTAGATTGGTAAGAAAGAATTATAATTGCCTTGGTTCACATATGACATGATTGTAGAAAATGTCTAATAGTCAACATTAAAAAAAGCAATTATAGCAAGGTTGCAGCATATAAATTAATATTAAAAAGTCAATTTTGTTCCTATACACCGCTATTTGAACAATTGGAATTTGAAATTAAAAACAACACCATCTACATTGTGTCAAAAAATAAATACTCAGGCAGAAATCTAGCACAGTATGTGTAAGAGCTATATGAAGAAAAGCACAAAGCTCCTTTCAAATAATCCAAGAAAATCTAAATAAATGGAGAGACATTCCATGTTTATGAACAGGAAAATACAATATTGTTAAGATTATCAGTTCGTTTAAACCTGATCTATAGATTCAATGAAATTCCATATAAAATTCCTGCAAGCTATTTCATGGATATTAACAAACCAATACTACAGTTTTCATGGAAAGGCAGAAAATTCAGAATAACCAACATAATACAGAAGAAGAAAAACAAAAGAAAAGACAGACTACTTGACTTCAAGACCTACTGTAATGACACAGTAATCATGAGAGTGTGATATTGGTAAATATCATACAAATAGATCAACAAAAGGAATAGAGAAACCAAAATAGACCTACATAAATGCGGTCAATTTATCTTTGATAAAGGCGCAAAGACTATTCAATTGAGACAGTCTTTAAACATTGCTAAACACAAACATCCACATTTAAAAAAAAATCTAATCACAAACCTTATACCTGCCATAAAAACTAACTTAAAATAGATTACAATTCACCCATTATAACAAGTACATTACTAATTCAATATTTTAATAGACAAAAATATGTGGGTGTTGTTAGAAATAACGGGGTGCCAAGAAGAAATCAAACACTGTGCTGGAAAGTAGGTGGGCAAGGCAAACCTTTACTTCTGAAAAAGAGTGTGGTCCCAAAGAGAATCCAAGCAAGCACACATGGGCAGCTGTTAACTAACATTTATCCCTAGCCAGGTATTGTCCTTTGCTCCTGTTAGGAAGAGTTCAGGGGTACAATCTATGCTATTAGCTAATTTTAGAATTAAGGTCAGCAAAAAGGAAGGGCTACAATTGAATCCAATTAAGGCTGAATACTAGATGTTGAAAATGAAACACTACACTTTCTCGCAGTGGGGAGAGGCGTAAGGGAACTCTCTGTATTTTGGTGGTAAGGAAAGACATGAGAAGTCTCTGTATTTTATGCTCCATTTTTCTGTAAACCTAAAAAGGTCCAAAAATAAAAATATGTTAAAAAGAAGAAAAAAATCAATGGGAAGACTTTTTCAAACATCTGCAAATGTAGCCATGAGCAGGGGCACATGCCCCTGATCCTAGCGGCTCAGGAAGCTGAGGCAGGAGAAACACAGGTTCAAAGTGAGCCTCAACAACTTGGTGAGGCTGTAAGCAACCTAGCATGACCCTGTCTCAAAATAAAAAGGACTGAGGATATCAAAAAGAAAAAAATCTGTGAATGTAATCAATTTGATGATTTGTTACAAATGCAGCAAGCTTATATTCATACATGTAGGAAGTCAACCCAGGTCATTTATATAGTCACGTTTTCACTGATTTTACTACTCTGGAATTGTAAGCCAAGGAGTGAAATTCAAGGCACATGTTTTACATTTGTTGATAAATCAAAAATTGTCAAAGTCAAATCCTTCTAACTGCTTTATCATATATAGCATTCAGATTCAAATATTAAATACATCTCTGTAGTTTTTACACTTTTAATTAAGATCTAATCCATTTCTTTCAGGACAGCCAAAGGAAAGAGAACCAGCTACTTTAAGATAAACATTTTTCCAAATAAAAAATAAATAAATAAATAAATAAGATAAACATTTTTTCTAAGAAATGTATCCGTCATTCTAATGATGGCTAATCTATGTTCACTTCAAGATTTAAACCTAATATAATAGCACCTCCAACCAAGGCTTCAAGATGAAAGGACTTCTCAGTTGTAAGAAAATGACCTTTTTCAATCTGTGCAAATCAACTTCAGTTTTTTATATTTCTGAGGGACTAGTCCCAGATCATCAATTGTTATTTTTTTCCTAATGTTGATAAATCATTTTTCACTTATAGAATTTAAGGCAGAGGATAAAACAGATGAAAGAAATCATTCTGGTATCCATTTGTTTATAAACTGTACAAAGATAAAATGATGAACACAAATGGCCAAAATACAACAGAATGTGTCTTCATGCAGTTGATGAAAGTACCATCCATCCCAAAGTGGCAGGAAAGAAGTGTGCATGATGCAGCTTTGTTTACACAGATGTTCTTCGGAAGACATTTCACATAATGAAATAAGTTGTGACATTCATCTGTGTTCATGTTTTTGGAATAAAGCCAGTTGGAGCTGCTTGTTTATTACTGTTTCAAGATGAAATGCTTTTGATGACACCAAGCAGATGATACTGCTTTCCATTTTCTGCACACTGTACTTTTGAAGAAGGCACTAAAAGAAACGAGGATAATGACCACATGTTCACTGAGTCTATTAATACATTATCAGGGGGACATTTTCACCATATGAGAGGGCAGATCTGTAGCATGTGGATTCATGAAACAGTGGACTTAAATTCTATTAATACCTACATTGCATTGGCACAATGGCCAACCAAGCCATTACATCCAATCATATTCCAGAAAGCAAATTACTTTATAAAGGTATCAAAATCATGAGCATCTTTGCTTGGCAATATGGCAATTTGTGCATTATTACAAGTTGCTAAATGAATCCACTACTTATGAGAGATTGGATTCTTCTCTGACTGGACTAATGCTGTAAGGTTTAGTTTAAATATTAAGTTTCTTATTTTTATGTCTTCTGTCAACAAGCCAGTGATAATATTTCAAAAGGTTTTTTTTCAAATAAACAAAATAAAATCCTATGGTATAGTTTATTCATCTTTCTCACTTCCTCTACCAATAGTAACCTCCAGCACTTCTAATTTCCCAATCAGTTCCTTCTGGTGGTAATCTTGTAGTTTATTTCCTTTAGTTTCCAAGGTCTGGTTAAAATTCTAGCAGAGTTGTCAAGAAAATATCACCAAAATGTTGTTCGAAATGTATCTCGACATATAGCTCATCCAACAATCTTGAAGAAACTCTGATATAAATTGAAGCAAACATATAAGGTACAAAAAATGTTCATGGGAAAGCTGATCTGTACAAGATGAAATGTTCTGCAAACTACTAGGTAGAAAATTATGAAACGAGGTAAGTTAAGGCTGTATAGGTTTGTTTATTACAGGTCCCTTCAGAATCTGCAAATTGGGAAGTACTAAGACAAATATCAGTAGGCAAAACTCTTTACTAAAAACACTTCTTATTAAAAAAAAAAAACACTTCTTTATGTAGGTGCTTCCAAAAGAGTAGTGTTCCTCTGAATATACTTTTTAAAATGCAGAACAAAGCACTATGATAAAGGCAAGGGAGTGTTCAGGCAGTTCTTGTGAAAGGCATTTTCTTGCCAAACAGAGAAATTAGGGGAGATGTTATTGAGAGAGTGGCTTTGTAGCTAAGTTCTGAGTGACATTGAAAGTCCTTATCAAAGACAGAGTATGAGAAAAAATGGAGGCATGAAAGTGCATGGTGTTTTATGAAAAGAGAGCGATTTTGATGTTTCTGTTCTAAAAACCCAGGATAATGGTACTATTTATTGATGATAGGAAAATGAACAATTTGACCCTGAAGACCTGGAAGATGAAGGAAATAGCATGTAGAAAATAGAAGTCAAGAATTATTTTGGACTTGTTAAATCTGTGAGCAAGAAGTTCCTGATGAAATTTCAGGAGAAAACTGGAAATTTAATCCTGATGATTAGAAAGAATCCCTGAAGGGACAATAAAAACTTGATCTTCTCCCATAGGCAATATGCAAAAATATAGGAAAAGATAAAGTAACCTACTAGAGAACAATCTTTAGGAACCGTTATTCATATGTCTCAGAAAGCAAGTTACTTTATAAAGTATTTATAAAGGTATCAAAATCATGACCATCTTTATAGTGGCAAAAATAAAATGTACAATCCTAGTGCACACAAATGTCTTAAGGATAAAATGAAAGTTTACATCTTCAAACATACGGCACAAACAGTAAGACCTCAAAAACTATAGTAAAATTTAATCCTAACTGATTTTTCAAACATCATTCATGTTATTTGAAAGAAAAGATGTCTGCCTTCTCTGGGCTGATGTGTGGTCGGAAGAAATCATTTACATTAATTCATGGGCAGTACTAATGGATCGGTTGAGTGCTAAGAGAGAGGAAAGGACAGGATTGGAAGACTGGTGACAAGAAAGTTTGGGAAAGAGGTGTATGAATAGGTCTCTGAAAATGGGTATAGACTATAAATATATTTGTGTTATCTACTAAAGATATTAGTTATTTATTTCCATATAAGTAATTATCCCTAGAACTCAGTGGCTTAAAACAATAACACAGTAATAACTTACCTGGTCCTGTGATTCATGGTCTCAATAGGTACAGTGACAAGGTCAACCAGGGCTACAGTCTCAAATGAAGGCTCTACTGGGGAAGAAGCCACTTCCAGTCTTACTCCCTTAATTGCTGGCAAGATTTCAGTTTCTGAATCTGAAGACTGCAGGCCCTTGCTGGCTACTGAGGAAAGGTCACCCTTTATTCCCTTGTAGGCAGCCCTCCCTCTCCATGAGGGTAAGTATTCGAGAGGAGCCAGAGGAATGGCAGCAAGAAAGAAGGTAGATTCTTTTATAACCTAATTCCAGTGGTGACATGCCATCTCTTCTGCCATATTTTATTTCCTAGAAGAAAGATATGAAGTCCAGCCTCTAATCAAGAGGGGAATTACAGGAAGGCATGTACGTACCTGAGGGCATGAATCATCAGGAACCATCCTAGCAGACTGCCTACTGCTGCATCTCATGTGAATCCTCATCAAAGAGCAACTCCTGCAGAGAGGCTGTCCGTAATCAGGTGGACACATGGCATGTTCTGTAGATGTCAGTTGGCCTTTTTCTCCGGAGCACAACAGTACTTTTTCATGGATCCTGGAGCAAACTGCCCACAGTGATAAGTTCATGTACTCGACAACATGAACTCTTCACCAAAGCTGACCTGGTTGCCCTTTTGGATGAGTGCCTGATCTGTCAACAACAGAGAAATGCTCTAGTCCCAAAGATGGAATGATTCTCCAAGAGTAATCAACTTGCAATAACTGCCTGGGTGCAGGTAGATTACACTGCATGTGTTCCACCATGGCGGAGGCAGATACCTGTCTTCCCTGGATGTTAACTTTGTAAATGAGCCTATAAGTAACAGAATTTTCAGGGAAGAAGACTGATTTGAGGAGTTACCAATATGGTCTGCAACTGATGTAATAATGGTTGGGACTCTGCTTCACATCTTTATGGGAGAAAAGGATAAAAATGTCCTCACTTGTAGGAAAGATAGCTGCAACCTAACAAATGAAAACAGAAAAAGCATTTAATTATAATATGGAAGTTTAAATGTCTGAGAAAGAGGGCATATAGAACCTGAGTAACCAAAGGAGTACCTGGTGGCAATCATCAATCCATTGCCTCTTGATATCGAATCCACCCTTCTTTGACTTGTATTACAATATTGTAGTTAGACCCCATAAGTATTTCTCCAAGTCACATGACATAGTGTTAGACTTTGTCAATGGAAGATGCTGAAAAATCTCTCTGTGTAAGGCCAAAGGAAAAGGATATGTCTTGATTCCAGTAGCCTTCATTCTATGATGTAGCTGCCAAACCCACTGAGAAACTTACCTCCTATGGAGACACTGCAGCTTCTCCCCTCCAGAAAACATTTCTTCATGTTTTGAAGGTGGTATGTGCTCAGAGCAGCTATCGCATCTCTAATGAGGCCTGACTTCAGCCTTAGAGGTGAGGGAGTTTCTTCCAAGCTGTTCATTCATTCCTATTTACCCTTATTTACCTGCTCCTTTCAGATGCATTTTTTTCATTCCTTGGAGTTATCTTAAAAAAAATTTAGTAATTCAGTCATTTTTATAGTTAATTAATCTCAATATTGAAAGTCCCCTAGAGAAAAAAATTACCCTAGGTTGAGAACCATTGTGTAGCATCTGCATTTCATAGCAGCTGGCATAATCCTTTAAAAGCATTAATTGTACAAAGTCTTCCCTGCTTAAAAGCTTCTGCAGTGCTCCTTTCATAACAGGAATAAAATTTAAATTCCTCTTCATGATTAACAAGGCTCCCTGCAGTTTGGCCTCTGCCACTCCAAAACTTCCTCTCCTACCACTCTCCTCAGCTCTTCTGTGCCCTTTATCTCCTACAACTCCCCTCCCCTTCTTCCCCCTTGCTCAACGCCACTCTTGCTATTTGCACCTGGTGTTTCCTCTTCCTAAAATGTCCTCACTTTATTCAGGTTGGCTCCAATATCTTCTCTTGAAAGAAGCCTTCTCTGAACATTCAGTCTATAGTAACACTTCCCTACATCTCTTTAACACCTCATTCTCCATTTTCCTTCATAACACCACCAGCTATTATACTATATTTTGTTTGTATGTTTATCATCTGTCCTACCCATTAGGATGTACCCCTAAGAGGGCAGAGACTTGCACATCTAACAAGAATAGTACTTGGAATAGGCTTTCGGTAGATACTAATTGAAAAAAAAAAATGAATATGTGGTTTTGTAGTATTGCTTGGCCCTTTTATAAACAGTACATTCATGGCACAGAGGAAAATAAATACATGTTGTATTAGTCAAGGGTCTCCAGAGAAACAAATGAATGAATATAAATATAAGAGGGATTTAGTAGATTCACTTACATGATCAGAGGTTGAATAGTCCCATAAGGGCCTTCTGCAGCACAGAGAGCCTTGAGAAATCAGTAGATTCTCAGTCCAAGGAACTGGAAGCTTCAGCACAGAAAGACCAATGATGCAGTTCTAGTCCAAGGTTGAAGTTCAAAAAACCCCGTGCAGACCCACTGGTGCAAGTCCACATTCAAAGGCTGAAGAACCTGGTGTCTGATGTCTGCAAATGGCAGCAGCTGAAAAACACATACTCCAGGTTTGAGCAAGCCAGGTCATCTTCTCCCTTCTGCTTTCTCCTCCACCCATGTCCTCAGCTGATCGGATGATGCCACCTTCATTCAGGGTGGCACCACCACTGAATAGGGGTCTTCACCACTCCGTTCACTGAATCACATGACAATCTTCTCTGGAAACTCTCACAGAGACACTCAGAACTGTTTTTTATTAATTTTCTGTTCATCCTTCAATCCACTCAATTTAACAACCAATATTTTCCCATGCCTGTGTGTGTGTGTGTGTGTGTTTTCCTAGGGCCTGTTATGGTTTGGACATGAGGTGTCTCCCAAAAGCTCACATGTGAGACAATGTGAGGGTTCAGAGGAGAAATGATAGGGTTGTGACAGCCTTAACCCAATCAGTGAATTAATCACTTGATAGGATTAACTGGGTGATAATTGAAGGCAGGTGAGGCATTGCGGGGTGTGGTTTTGGGGATATATATTTGTATCTGGCAAATGGAGATCTCTCGCTCCTCTCTCTCTCTGCTTTCTGATCAACATGCAAGCTGATTCTTTCTGCCACACTCTTCTGCCATGATATTCTGCCCCGAGCCCTGAAGAATGGAGCTGACCTTCTATGCACTAAGACCTCTGAAACTGTGAGCCCTCAAATAAATTTTTCCTCCCTAAAAATGTTCTGGTCAGATCTTTTAGCGACAGCAGCAAAAAAGCTGACTAAAAGTAGGGCCAGTGACTGAACTCAGGGCCTTTCTCATGCTAGGCAAGTGCTCTGCCACTGAGCGCACATCCCCAACTGAGCACATCCCCAACCCCTTGATGACCAATATTAACCATCACACATACATACGAATAAATCTCAACCTTTCATCTATATGACCTCCAATTTTTTAACTTCAGGGTTTTAAGAAAAGTTACCCATGGTTTTATGAATAAGAATGAGGGAAAGTAAATTATACAATTGGAGAGAGTAATTTTAGACTGCCTCTATTATTCTGATTTCATTTCTCAGTAATATAGCTACTGGAATAATTTCATTTCAACTCTTCATGTTTTTTAGAAATATACATTATTATATATGAAGATAATCGACAATGGTGAAAGCACTAACAAATAGCTCTTAACAAAGTAGTCTACATGCAGAAACTTTGAAAATAGCACTTTCATACAATTATTCTGGGAATTGTATAACATTCGATGTCTTCACAGTAAAAACAGGAGTGCATTTCTAGCTCTATCAATCAGAATATCAATGTAAATAACCCATTTCAAATTTTAACTGGGAGGGTCCTATAATTATCAAATAAAGAATTTGGTTGAAAAATATCACTCTAGAAACTTGTATTCTAATTTGATGAGACCCTTTAAATCATATTTTTTTCATATTGGTTAAGACCCAACTAAGATATGATGTCTGAACTGTATAATTAAAAGAAAATTATTGTCTCAGGGCATGTTGTTTATATATTTTGCTTCAGGATTATACTCAAGAAATATACAAGTATCTTAAAGTCAAAATCTGTAACTTCTGCATTTACAAAACTTTGTAGAATAGCACTTTTCCCATTTTAGCATTTTCTAATGGATCCCTAGGAGACAGGACTTCTTCTCAGGAAGAGAGATGGCACATTACCAATGACTCATGTAATTATACACCTAGTCTTTAAGTGGTAGGTGCTGTTTCCATTAGCAGTCACAACAGGTAGATGAAGCATACACCCTCTTGACTACTGAGAACATGAATAAACATATAGTGATTTTAAGGGAGTAATTAAGTTCATAATCACTTAGGATAATTATTAGTAAAGTAAATATGGAGCTTTATAATAAAGCATTAAACTCTAAGAGCTCTACATGTCATTAACAAACTCGTGATAAAAAAAAAAAAACCTTCTGCTAATTACTGAAGAATAAACCTCTTTTCTCCAAATCTTGAGTCTTATTTGCTTGGAAGGTATCTTCAGTTTGTTTATTTTTTTAATAGAAAATGTAATTTCCCATAAGTTCAACATTGTAACACAGTGTGTTCATATTTTCATAATATGATATTGCCTGTGCATATATGGGGTTGTTTGTGATTGTTTGTAGCATGTGTTTATTTACTACCCAGATTTTATCACAGTTTTGGTAATATAACATTTAAAAGGAAATGACTCCGTACTCCCAGTCTCAGCTGGCTCTGTATGTTAATAATGAACTCATCTGCCACTGAGCCCTGGTATCTTCCTATCTAATCTCTCCCTGCATCTATGTCCAGTACCTAATGGCCACCTTCTTTTGCACACCCATAGACACCCAATTTTCCATAGCTAATCCATCACCCTTCTATCTCTCAAACCTATCATATTTGCTTTGTGAATGACACCATCATGCATATGCAGTGACCATGCCCAGAAACTTCCCCTCTTACTCAAATTTCTAATCAGCCCTCCTGATGATCCTGACTCTTAAATACCTCTTGAATCTAGATTCTTTTTAAAATTCCCACTGAGCCAGCCAAGTTCAGTGCTTCATCATATCTTGTCCAGAAAATAGTGTGCTAATCAGCTTTTCATCACTGAACAAAATATCTGACAAGAACAACTTAGAGGAAGAAAAGTTTGTTTTGACTCACAGTTTCAGAGGTTCAGTCTATGGTCCACTGATTCCATCCCAAAGCACCATGAGGAAGACCACCATGGTCAAAGAGTCAATGGGAGGAAATTTACTCTTTTTAGGAGACAAAAAGAGAGAGGGAGGATCCAGAGGACAACATATAATCCCCAAGGACATGCTCCCATTAACCCACCTCCTCCAGCCATGCCCAACCTGCCTGCAGTTCCCCATTCAAACTAGGAAGGACTGAATAGGTTACTGCCCTTACAATCCAGTCACTTGACCTCCATCATTCTTGAATCAACACAGGAGCTTTAGGGGAACCTCATATTCAAACCATGACAGATAGTTTTCTTGTTTTCCTTGTTTCTACTTCCCCAGCTCTCTGGCCGAATTCATTACTTGATATTGCTATGTGGGTGAATAGCACTCAAGTCCAAATCTGGTCACACTGTTCCTTAATTTAAAGGAACTGAATTGTATTATTTAAATTGAATTATATTGTTTAATTGAGTTAGATTTTAATGAGACATAACCCATGAGCCCCTAACAAGTCTATAGACTCAACCTTTGTGTTCTCATGACAGTTGAATCTCTTTTCCACAGTCTTTCTCACCCTAGGCTAATGTTTTTGGTTTCTTCCCTGTTTCTACCTGGTTTGATTGCTGACAGAAAGTGGAGAATGGAGGCTTTATCTCTGTATCTTCAATGCCAACCATATAGTGGGTGCTCAATAAACATTTACTGAATGAATACACTAACTCAAATAAATATATTAAAGGATGTACTAAGTTAATTTAAAAGAATCTTAGATAATATTTGTTGTTTAAAATATTTCAAAATTGAGCTAGGATGTAGCTTAATGATAGACTGCTTGCCTAACATGCACAAGGCCCTGGAATTCATTCCCAGCACCATAAAATAAAATATTTCCGATTTTCAGCTACTAGGCTAGCTAGTAGAAAAATATTTGTAAGCAAGGCTGCCTCTACAGCTCTTAAATCAAACCCTCTGCATGCTGCCCATGGTGTTCACACTTAGAAGTATCAACATTTAGTAACAAGTCATTTTTCCTGGTTTCTCCATCATCTTTCTTGACCAGCTGAGTCACTTGTGAGGTTGCCCTTGAAATTGACCATTTTTACAGCTTAACTCTGTCACCATGTCAGCTTGGCTTGTTGGCAATTTATATATGGCCCAAGTTTCTGTAACTTAAAGGTCACAGAACTTTAATAAAAGACTAAAGGTTGTTGTCATTTATCTGCTTTCTTTTATGGCCCTACATGAGCAACACAGACATAGAATTGATAACTCATGGAAGTTCTTATTGAGAGACTTAGAATACAATATGGAGAATCAGAAAAGTCTAATAACCATGTGTCTGTATGTTAATTTACTACTCAGATTTTAGCATCTCTAAGCAACATTTTCCCCCTTCTTTCTTTGTAACTTGAGAATTCTGCTGCTGTGCTTCCTGAGTAAGCTCTCCTCAGACAACCTTTGCCTTTTAAAATATTGTGCAGATTCTGAGAATCAAAGACAGTGTTACAGAACTGGAGGTGTAGCACGTGGTAGAGCGTGTGCTTAGCATGTGCAAGGTCTTAGGTTCAATTCCAACACCAAAAAGAGAAAGAAAAAGAGTGTCACATACACAAGACCTGACTACACAGAGTGTTGGACACCACAGTAGGTTGTCATAAGACAATATCACACTAGAAATACACTAGATACTCTGAAAAACTAAAGTGCTCTTGATAATAGGAAGAGAAGGACATCATATGAGTTGAGGGCTCCCACATCGTCCTCTCAAATAGTAATTATACTGGAAAACTGAATGGAGGTAGCTTATTTTTTTTTTCCTAAAGATTGACTTGTTTCAAGAATAACTCATCTCTAATAAAATAGTCATAAAATCTTATATTTTCCCTGTTGATCAATGAATATTTTCATTTCACCTACTATTCTAGCCAGGTAGAAATGGGGTATTCTTGGATATGGACCAGTAGAAAGATCACTTCTCAGAAAAATAACTGATATTTATTGATTGCATATGAAGTACCAGGCATTGAAGTGGTTTATCTATATCTCGACATCAATTTCTCAGATCCCGGATGAGGAAACTGAGGGATAGAGAGGTGAGTCCTTTTTAAGTTCACAAAGTAGTAAACACAAGAGAGAGAATTCAGAGCCAGGACATTTGGTGTCAGTACCCTGGATCCAAAGTACTCCTCCAAACTGCATCTCCCTCTGAGTTGTTGCCATCAACCAGAAAACAATGTGTGATATCCCATTGCTTTATAAATAGGTAACACAAGAGGAAATTCTTAAAATTAAAAAAAAATCAATTATATAATAAAGCATCAGAATTAGACTCAATAAAACCAGCCCTTTTGCTTAATACTTTTCCAGACTGCAACACATCTGTTTACCAGCTAAAATGTTGCTTGAAATGTCGGTTCTTGATATCACTTAAAATGTCAGTAATATACTAAACCTTTTGCATCCAGATCACTTCCAGTCAGTTTGTGATCATCAAAGGAATGACGATCATAGAAGACTGTGGAGATGTTCTCTAATTGCCTCTTTCCCAACTCATCTGTCTATCTTCTTTTTACTTCTCAGGCTAGGGACAATTTTCAAGTAAAAGGCAGCCTATTTTTTAAAATCATGTTTATTTTCAATTCTCCAGCCAAATTTAATTTTCAAAGGATTTTTTTCTTCTGTAAATACATTCACTTAATTCAAGTCATAATATGGGCTTCTCTACAATCCATTCTTTCTTTTTTTTTTTACAGTCCATTCATTTAATAAGCATTTATTGCCTGCCAGACATTCTATTATAGGTCAGGTATAGTTAAAAATGCTCATTAACATAGTGTGATATAATATTTTACATTCACATTTTATATTCTTCTTAACAAACAAAGCTTCTAAATAATTAAAGTTTATTTCAAATTAAAAGGAAATTAAAATATAAATTCTGTGACATGAGACATTATAAGGAAATAGAATTTCTCTTTTATAATTAGTCTACTCTTTACCCTTTAAAACTAGGAAATGTAGCTCTTGAAAGTTTGCTCAAGACCTCAGACAGTGCCCAGTTGCAGACTTTTGTTGAAATATACTTAAGGTATGTTCAGCCCCAATGGCAATACAGTAGCACCTGAAAATGAGGTCATTTGAGAAGTCTTAAGAACTGTGAAAGGGGAAGGTAATGTTTAGAAAAATAAGTAAGAATAAGATTCCAGTGTACCATGAAGGTAGCAGGGAGGAGTGGGGGGAGGAGAAGAAAGAGGCAGGGGCTCTATCCTCTAGGGCAAAGGAGGGTGGGTGCAGCCCTTGGAGGTCATGCTGCTGAACCCAGAGAGACTAGACTGTCAGACTAGAGTGGGGGAAGGGGAGGAGGACAGTGTGACGCAGGAACAGAAGACACTGCACAAAGAGACTCTCTGTTACTTTGATGCTCTAGAAATTTCAAGAAGACATGAAGTGCTACCACTCGAAATTTAATTAAGAAAAGTGATAAGATAATAATCTCTTAGTTTTTCTGCCGTCTCTTTAGATGATTATTAATTCAAATTTAAGATAATTCTACAAATTCTAGGTTGAAATATTAGAAAAACACATAGGATAATACTTTGTTTTACCTGCCTAATTTTGTTTATTCTCTATATTTCTCAAGAAGGAAAACACTAAAATGGTAAAAGTAGCAAAGTCAGTATTTGAAATACAATTAAAGAGAGAGAGAGAAAAAAAAGAGAATGTGCAAAATTATAAGATTCCCATTTATTCTTATGATGTAGGCTTCCCATGACATTTCCTGGAAACTGTATACCAGGTAAATAAATAAATGAAGGAACAAATGAGTTGGGCTGTACTACACATAAAATAGTAAGGCCAAGTGCTTCAGCCCTTACAGAACAGATCATTGCCATACACAAAGCAAAATCAATGAAAGGTCATCATCCAAACCTACCCTGTCTTCCTGGCTTTTGCTGTCATCTCAGAGATATAAGATAAAAATCCTGCATCTGGGCAGTTAAAAGATGCAACAATCAATCAGGTTAATTACACACTTCTTGTCAATGCTAATTCAGGAAGAAAATGTATTGCATTCTAAAGGCACAAAAAAAGAAGAAGAAATGTGACACATCAATCTATACCCAATTAAGTCACATTTATGTGCAAAATCAAGAAGACTTAAATCTGAAATGCTTAAATGTGGTGCTACCTCTCATAATAACCTCAAAAATATTTTGTGAATGGTAAACAAAAAATAGAATAGAGAGTAACTATAAACACTAAAATCATAAAGTATAAGTGAATATTTTGATGGAGATGGGTTGGAGTGCTTTTTTTTTTGAACCCAGAGTGCTCCACTATTGAGCTAAATCCCTATCTTTTTTATTTTGAGACAGGGTTTCCTAAATTGCCCAGGTGGCTTTGAACTTGTGATCCTCTGGCCTCAGCCTCCTGAGTCACTGAGATTACAGGCGTGTGCCACTGCATGCAACAGGAGCACATCTTTTGGAAGCAGAAATTACAAAAGAATGATCAGAAAATTTGACTACTATTTTAAAATTTTGTATCAAATAAATTCTTTTGGTATTTTCTTAAGTTAAAGAAACCTTTGAAGGATCCACCTTTACTTTAATCTAGCAGTATCCAGGTCTTATTGAGTAGCCAACTCATTATACTATTTCCCAGATGATGACCCTGGGACCAAAGATGTTGAGCCTTAAGCTTTTGACAGTTGTCTAAGGTACCTTACACAGTGGGGTACCTGCTTGGGGTTATTTGCCTTGTTACACAAAATAGTTTCAGATTGCTGGGTTCCGTATCATATGCCTATAATCCCAGCAACTCTGGAAGCTGAGGCAGGAGGATCATGAGTTCAAAGTCAGCCTCAGCAAAAGTGAGGTGCTAAGCAACTCAGTGAGACCCTGTCTCTAAATAAAATACGAAATAGAGCTGGGGATATGGATCAGTGGTCAAGTGCTCCTAAGTTTAATCTCTAGTGCCAAATAAATAAATAAATAAATAGTTTCGGATATCTAAATTTCATTTTGAGATTCTTAAAAGAAAAAATTTTTTGAAAGGAATAGGAAACATAGATGATAAAAATTAATTCTAAAAGGGAATTATAATTATTTGATCTCTAAGTAAGTTACTAATGGCAACCTAATGTAGTGGTAATTTATGTAATTCCCAAATGAATTTCAGAGGTGTCTGAGCAGCACATTCACTTGTTATAATGCATTAAATATCACCAATATTCACGCTTAGCCAAAAATAGACCATATTCATGGTTGTCAGGAAGCATTCAAGATGGAAAGGTGGATACTGAGTCTGTCTTCCCATTTTATTAGGAAAAATAAAGAAGCAGACATAAATGGAGCCCTCAACTTAAAAAAAATATATAAATTATCTTTGAAGACAGGCTGACAGAGCTTTAGATTATTTCTTTTCTCTATTCTCCTGTCTGTTTCTACCATTTGTGTGTGTGTTCCAATGTCACAATAATTATTTCTTAATACTCTAATAATAAAAAACACAATATGTTAAAAGTTGTGCTGGAGCCTCCTTATCTAAACAATTATTTTGTTCTTTCTTAAATTACAAAAGTCATAAGTATTTTGTATCTTTATGTTGATGAGGCTTAAAGTAATAGCCATCATTGAGTAATTGTGGACTATAACAATAAGATAAAGAATGCTTATATCCTTTCCTCAATGGCTTGTCCTACAAAATTTTAAGGTGCTTACCTCTTTTTATACTTTTCATTTTTTTTAAAACATAAATTAGTGTTTTTAGGCTTTTCCTGAAAAGTAAAGAAAAAATATATATTTACCTAATTTTCCTTTATAAGAAACAAATATCACATACTCAAGGAATTGTAAAGTATCTATGAACATATAATAGCATGGTTAAATAATACCATAGAAAAGAATGATCAGCTAGGCAAAATATTTATATTACCTGATAATTGCCAACAGAGTTTAAAGTACATATTCTTTGAAACTTAGGACCCATTGAATTTCACATGTGTATATATGGCAAACTGAACTTAAATAAAGAGCTTAATCCATAAAGCAGCATATTTACCTACAGGAATCTCTTCATATATTTTTAAAAATAGTCCTACAAAAGGTTCATAAAGATTTGTCTAGAAGTAAAAATCTATGCAGGGCACGGTGGCACACACCTGTAATCACAGCAACTTGGGAGGCTGAGGCAGGAGAATCACAAGTTCAAAGCCAGCCTCAGCAACTTAGCAAAGACCTAAACAACTTACGAGACCCTGTCTCAAAACTAAAAAGGACTGGGAATGTGACTCAGTGGTTAAGTGCCCCTGGATTCATTCCCTGATAACTAAGGGGGAAAAAAAGGAATAAAAATCTAAAGATATTTTTTGCCCTTTTCTCCTCCCCTACTGCTTCCATGCATGTGGTTTCTGTAGAGTTAGAGTTTTGTTTCATAGATCACAAGATAAATGGTTATTTTATTTTATTTTATTTTATTTTATTTTATTGTTTTCAGTGCTGGGTCAGGAACCCAAGGTCTCATGCATGCTTGTCAAGCACCCTACCACTGACCTACACCCCTCTATCCCATAAATGGCTATTTTATTTATTTTTTATTTATTCTAATTTGTTATGTATGACAGCAGAATGCATTTTAATTCATATTACACATATAGAGCACAATTTATCATGTCTCTGGTTGTACACAAAGTAGAGTCACACCATTCTGTCTTCATACATGAACTTAGGGTAATGATGTCCATATCATCCCACCATCTTTCCTAGCCCATGCCCCCTCCCTTCCCCTCCCTCCCATTTGCCCTATCTAAAGTTCCTCCATTCCTCTCATGCTCCTCCCCCCCATATTCCCCATTATATACCAGCATCCTTATATCAGAGAAAACATTCGGCCTTTAGTTTGGGGGATTGGCTAACTTTACTTAGCATTATATTCGCCAACTCCATTCATTTACCTGCAAATGGCATGATTTTATTCTCTTTTAATGCTGAGTGGTATTCCATTGTGTATATATACCACATTTAAAAAAAAAAATCTGTTCATCTACTGAAGGACATCTAGGTTGGTCCCACAATTTAGCTATTGTGAATTGTGCTACTATAAACATTGATGTGACTGTGTCCCTGTAGTATGTTATTTTTAAGTCCTATGGGTATAAACTGAGGAGTGGGATAGCTGGGTCAAATGGTGGTTCCACTCCCAGTCAGACATGGCTATTTTAGTACTTACCCATTTAAGAGGCAAAATACAACTTTTATCCTGTGTCTGATAGCAATTTGAAGAATAGTTTTCACAATTTAAACATCTAAGAGTCATCACTCTAATTTTAATCAATATAACTTTTATTCCACGTTTTTATTGATGAATTATAGTTGTACATAATGATGGGATTGTTGTGACAATTCATACGTGCACACAGTGTAGCAATATAATTCGGCCAATATCACTCCTCAACACATGCCCCCTCCCTCCTCATCTCCTACCCTTTGGTCTACTGTTCTCCCATTGATTTTCATGAGATCTGTCCCTACCTTTCTCATCCTTTTTCCTCTTTAGCTTCTACATATGAAAACATCAGAATCTTGACCTTCTAAGTTTGACTTATTTTGCTTAACATAATGGCCTTTAGTTCCATCCATTTTCCTGTAAATGACATGAGTTCATTTTTATTTATGGCTGAATAAAATCCCATTGTGTATATATGCCACATTTTCTTTATTCATTCATCCATTGACAGGCATCTTAGCTGGATCCATAGTTTGTTGTGAATTGTGCTGCTATAAACATGGGCATAATCAACATAACGTTTAATGTTTATAAAGTTGAAGTATATAGTGAACCAAAGATTTTGGAAATAAATAAACTGGTTCATATATATAAATAGAGCTATTAAATTATATTTAAAATGAGAATTACCTTATTAAAAATTATCACAAGAATATTTGTCTTCATATGTCCCATTGTAAGAGGAAGAATTTTAGACTTTTGCTTGAAACATTATCAAAATGTCTTGAGTTTCTGAGTGGAGGTTTCTTCCTATTTCTTTACCACCCATTTTTGTGTGTAACAATATTCATTCTCAGGAAAAGTATCTAAATCCACTTAACTTTTTTCATGAAAGCAAGCCAAGTTTCTCTTGGTTTATTGTCACCGGAGTATTTGTTAGATTATACTTATTCTTGTCAACTGAGAAAATTTAAAATCATTCTGAAGCAAACTGAATATACTTGAAATCCAAAGTGGCCTGTCTTTGAGTTGCACAGATGAGTAGATGAGAAATGGAACAACAGGATGGTGAGCTTTCTGAAGTTAAGGATTTGTACATCTTTTGTTCATTTTTGTAATCATATGACTTAGAACAAGGCTCGTAGTAATTCAGTCATCATTTTTTGAATGAATTTATCAACTAAAGTGGATCTTTCCCTCCTAAGTATAAACATCAAAGATAGGAATTATGATCAGATGTTATTAGGTTATATCATAAATTAAAAAAAATAACAAGTAACTTTTAGTAAAAGCCCATTTCATTGTAATTTCCCAGTGGGCAAACATTCAGGTAATAGGCCAAATAAAGCTAAATGCATCCACATTTTAACAGCATGTTTATATTTATATTTAATAAGATATTACATTACAATGTAATATATAATGTTTTTTTCATCTCAATTTAGTCATCGAGGGCTCTCAGACCTATATACTGAGTTAGATAAGGGTTGGAAAAGACACAGTTAACTTTGTGGCTATTTAACTCATTAAAAAAAAAAAAAAAAAAACACTACGCTGTAGCTCAGTGGTACAGAAATACTTATCATATTCAAGGGTTTGAACCCCAATGTTGGGAGAAAAAAAGGCACATAAAACCAACTATTATTTAGATCGACTTCCATACTCAGCTTATAATAAGGTACACCTGTAGGGCTTATTTAAATATATCCCTAGACTCCTCCATGAAGAATTGTTTCATTGGACCTGCTGGGATCCATTTTTCTAAGTTCAGCCAATGATTCTTATAATCAGCTAAGAGGGCAAAGTGCCTAAATTTTCAATGTCTTTGGAAATAAATCAATATGAGAGCAAGTGAAAGAATCATATGAAAGGATAACAGAGTAGCAACTTGAAAAATAAGAAAAATTTATGAATAAAGGCAGAAGAGAAAAATTAAAGAAGTGTTAATAAATGTCGATATATGATGGAAGGGTAATGATTTTTTTAATGTAATTTTAAGAATAAAACTTTTTTTTAAAAAAACAGGGCTGGGGTAACTTAGAAGTATCACATAATTAGTATATATGGAGCCCTGGGTTCAATTATGACATCACCCCCCCCCAAAAAAAAAAAACAGAACATGTTTCCCTTATTTTCATCACAAATTAAGTGTTTTAGCATATTGTAATGTCACTTTCTAAAAGTGTGATTGTAAAACTTATGAGAGTGTGTCCAGGGGAGAATATTGCCCAGGAAAAAGTGACCTTTTTATTTGGAAATTGGATGAACACCTAATGTCTGAAAGACAGTTTCAGGGATGTGACTAATTCATGTAATTACAGTGTTACTCAGCAGGTGGAGTGGAAGAAAAACCTAAAACTTTGAAATAAAGTCTTATTGACTCATGACTTCACAGATTTAAACTCCAATAAGAAAGACTCATATCAAATTTTGCAGGTGATTTTGGGATCCAATCTGTTAGAGACAACGGGAGCTGGAGGCCCCTGTGCATCCATCCCTCTTGAGCAACACCTGCCCAACCTGGTCCCCTACTTCTGGGACCCCAAAAGCCACCCTGACTCCCAGCTCCCCACACTACTGTGCTTGGTTGTCCTTCACCTGCCTTCTGAGCTATGGAGATGTTGCCTCTGGCAGAGATGGAGAAAAGGGATTTCCTCATGTGGTTCACCTTCCCTGAGAGACTAGTCGGCTACTGTATCCATCCAAACCTTGAAAAGAAGTGTCCAGTTTTGCAAGATCTATATAGAGATCTTGGAAGGTCACCTTACCTGTGGAAGGTCACCTTACCTGTGTTTCTCATTGTAGTCTACCTTAAATAATTTTGGACACAGGTTTGATATAATTAAGAAATCAATTCAGTGAGAGAATAAAAGTGGCAATACATCCCCAGTACTGGTTAAGTATCTCAAAATCACACAATGTTCTTTTATTGGTCATGAGTCATCATCTTCTTAAGATTTCACAGATTGTCCATGGTACAGCTAATCAGTGGGCGATTATATTTCCTGGGATAGATTCTTGACAATACCAGCCACACTAATCTGTGTTCAGTTAATTTATACTCTAAGAATGCAAACGAGTGTGAGGTTGAACTAAATATCTTTTCTACTCGTTGTAGTGGTCATAATCCTGTGAAATATTTTATACTAACTTAAATAAAATATGACCGTTGCTATAATTTGTGTCTTAAATGTTCTCCAAAGGCTCATATATAAAAGGCTTAAACTTGGTTTGTGATGCTATTGGGAGATAATGGAACTTAGTAGGTGTGGCCTAATGGGAGGGATTTAGGTCATTAGGAGAGTGTCCTCAAAGGGAACTGTGGAACCCCAGACATTCCCTTGTTCTCTCTTTCCTCCCAGTGAAAACCTTCTGCCAAGTGCCCTCATGTTCTGCCTTGCCACAGGACCAAAACCAATGGGGCCAACTGGCCATGGACTGAAAGCTTCAAAACAGTGAGCCAAAATAAACCTGTCTTCTTTATAAGCTGACAAAATCATATGTTTGTTACAGAAACAGAGAGACAACACAACCATATATCCTAAAATATTGCCATAAAAAATACGCATTCTAGTTCTAAAATAGTGTTTCTGAATCATCATATTACTGATTCTTAAAACCAAATGTACACAGTTTGAAAAGATTCATATCACACTATATACTTTTTTTCTAAAGCTTTTTGCTCTGAATAGAATAGGAATAATGCTACTCACAAATTTTGTTCCCCTATAGAGGAGACATCTCACTCCACAAAAAAAAAGGGATTTTATTTGTGTGTGTAGGGTGCTGGGAATTGAACCCAGGACCTTGGGCATGCTAGGCAAGCACATTACCACTGAGCCACATTCCCCAGTCCAAGGGATCTGTTTTTTATGTTAAGTGTTATGAAGCCAGAAGATAACTAAAGATGGGCACCAATAGCATAAGTTCATTTGCTGGCCAGAGAATGGAAAGTGGAAGTCAAGTCTCACGAAAGAATTTCTCAACCCATTGAGTATGGGGAAGACAGAGGTATAGCAAAAAAGACATAAAGGAGAGGGATAGATGAACAAAGGAGAGGAATATCTATGTCTTTTCTTGGAGTGGGTAGAGATTTTTCCAGGAATTCAGGTACCACCTCTTTTCACTCTTTTTGTGGTTCTTCCTGGTTGTTGCCATGGCTCTTGTTAACTGTCATGGTGCTGAGGGGTGTGTCATTGAGCATGGAAATTAGATTATAGTGAGTGTTGACCTCTGTTAGAGGTCATCTAGGCAGCCATCTTGGCCGTAGCTGTTTTCAACTAGTTCTGGTCACAGGATTCTGGGCCCCTAAGTAATAAATAAATAAGCAGAGTTAAGTGTGGACAACAGTTTAACCAAGATGTCTATTATTTGGTGCCACAGTCTGGCTGGGCACAAAATAACCGGAAGGTTTAAACAGGAACTAACTTTATTCCCCCCACGCGAACTCCACAGGAACTCAGGAGAACTCAACGGGAACTCAACAGAAACTCCAGGAGAACTCAAAAGTAGCAGGCACCCGAGGCAGCAGGAGCAGCCCCTTCTGGCAAAATGCCAGGCACCATCTTGACCTGGCCGTGGCTCTCAACAATTTGGGGTAATCATAATAATATAATAATTACTAACATAAGTAGCTAAAACAGACCTTTCAGAATGCTCAAAGATGTAGATTCTAGGATCCTAATGCAGCACGCAACAGTTACCTACAGGCACTGTGTGTGGTGTAATAATCAGACTTCAATGGTTTAACATTATCTGTGATTCAAAGATGTTTCAAGTTGACCTGGGCTAGGCATATGGCTCACTGGTATACTCCTTGCCTAGCACACAAAAAGTCCTGGGTTCAACCCCTACTACCACAAAAAAAAAAAAAAAAAGAATAAGTAAATGAAAGAGAAATTTACCTTCTTTGCTCTGTCTAACTACTTTTAAATTTTGGTTCGACTGACTTCAGTTACTAAAAATGAAATTTTTTATTTATCTTTTGTGTTCAGAGTGGAGTTAAGCAGAACCCTATACCTGTGATGATGGTGATACACATTACTATAGTCAACACACATTCTTCTACTGGGTGCTCACAATATCTGTTTTCCTTCCCTTGAACATGGACAGAACACTTCCTGGACAAGAACACTTTTGTGGGCAAGTAAGAGTTCTGTGCAATGATCCATTAAAAAATAAAATTTGGGTCTGAGGTTGTGGCTCAGTGGTAGAGTGCTCACCTAGCATATATGAGGCACTGGGCTCAATCCTCACTATCACATATAAATAAATAAAATAAAGGTATTGTGCCTGCCTATACTAAAAAAATAAATAGATAGATAGATAAATTATGTATATCCATTCTGGGTTGTAGAATAACAGAAGCTAAAATTAGAAGCTGATTTTGCTAAAAGCACTGATTCTTCATTTGGGCCTGAAGATGTCCAATGGGTAACTAAATATAGGATAAAACCTGGGCATCACTGACTTCATTATAACTCTATCTCCTTTATTACATTAAAGTTTGGATCTGAGTTCTGCTCATCTCTGCACAGAGGCATATTGATCATTTAAGAGGCATTCATCTAAAGCTGATCATCTGCACCGTTCAAAACTCAGAATAGTAAGGTAAGAATAACGTATGGTATTTTCAAGGTTTTCAGGGATAGTCAACTGCCAAGTTTTATAACCCCCTGTTCAAGATCCTTGGAATGAAACCTGTAAGTCTCTAATCATTGCCCTACACCTTCCAGGAACATGGTGCAGTCTTGAAAGCAGAATACCCCATGATGATACTGCACCCCTAAGAGGAGGAGTCATTTCATGGGACCTGAGTCATCACCCTCTCCAGGATCACAGGTCTCATAGATAAATATCCTGAGAAACAAATGAAGTTTTCTCCTCAAGTTATACTTCTCCAGAGCCACCCTAATGAACCAGTGCTTCAGTAATGATCAACCAGACCATGGTTTGACAGTTTAATCGTGCCTACCTCTTGACCCCCTGCCCCAATTCTTCCTCTATTTAAACCTAAAGTTATGTCAGTACCTCTGAAGACAGAGTTGAGTACTTGATCTCACTTGCTTCCCCAAATGGCCATGTTGATAAAGTTCCTTCTCTGTTCTGCACTATTACTTTTTTCATTTGGTTTTTGAGGTAAGTGGCCAGATCCCATTTGTAAGGACCCCAGAGTCTAACCTCTATTTTAGAGGTTTAGGACTCAATAACAGTAGCACTGAGAAGTTGATGCCTCATTCTCTGTTCTCTCTGATTCACTACCATGGAATAATTTTCACAATGGAGTAGAGACATGGCAGTACCAACAAGTGTTGAAATCTGAGCCACTGCGTTGCCTTAGAGTCCCCTCCATAATCAGAATAGATGACACGTATATAAGAAATAAATATTTGCTGGGTTAAGCCACCAAGATTTGGGAGTGTTTGTACCAAAGCATAACCAACTTTATCTTGACTGATAAAAATATGGTGGCAATATCCGAGTGCTGCTCTGACACAGATCTCAAATGTGAATAGCAATAATTAGTAGTCAAAAGGTGGGAAACTATAATAAGCAGTGGCACGTATTGGATAAAACTGAGTTAATATTTGTTAAGTTTTGAATCTGAAGTATCTCCCTCCCTTGCGCTGCCAAAAGCCCATGTGCTAAAAGCAATGTGTCTGGCAGCAGGGGGAGGGGAGGCTTTTGGAAATGATTGAATCATTAGGGCTGTAATGATCAGTGCATCTATCCGTTTGTTGGGTTAATTATTTGAATAGACTTAATTATTTGAATAGACTATAATAGGCATCTGGGTCATGACTGGAGGAGCTATGTCATTGGGTACATGCCCTTGAGGATTATACCTTGTCCCTGGCTCCTTCTTCACTCTCTCTCTCTCCCTCTCTCTTCTCTTCTCCCCTCTCCTCCCCTGCATTCCCCTACCCTCCCTTCTTCTGTCCCCACTCCGTCTCCTTCCCAGCTGTCATAAGCTGAACAGCTTTCCTCTCCCTTCTGCCATGACACTCTGCCTCACCTCAGACCAACCATGCACTGAAACCATAAGCCAAAATAAACCTCTCCTCTTCTAAGTTGCTTTTCTCAGGGTATTTGTCACAGTGACGAAAAGCTGACTAACACCCATTAGCTACAGTTGAGGTACCTAATGAACATGTAACTCTAGGGAACAAGATGGGAAGACAGAATTTTAGCCATTCAAATTAAGTGCTTTTGACTATAAATGACCAAAAAAATGTATAAGAAAGAAACTCAGAAACGGACAGCCAGTTTGCAAGCAGAAATGAAGAGAAATGGGGATTTTAGGAATGGATTCTTGCAGAGTTGAAAAAGCCCATTGCTTCTTGATTCCAATTAGGAGATAAAACCCAGAAAAAAAATGTGAGCATCAAAAGCCACTGAAATATAGGCTCGGGGAGAGGATAAAAATTAAAGATTTGCCTTTCTACCTATCATTAAGCCTTACAATGAATGAAGGTGCCAACAGACAAAAGAACAAACTAAGTTTGTAAGACTCATTAGTTCTTTTAAATTGTGTGGAATGTCTCAAACGGGGAAAGACCTCGAGAATAGGTCTCCCACTGAGGCCAGAGCAAGTCAAGATACACCTTAAGCTGCAAATAAGTGGCTGGGCTTGAGAAAGCAATGGAATCTTTGAACCAGTCTCTCAAAGAACTGTGGGCATGGTGCTAGAGAATAGAACTCATGGGAATCGAGTAGATTAAACGTCTGCTAGGTTTCAAAGAGTGTTGCAACTGCTAGGTGCTGCAGGTTGGGTTCCCAGGGAGATGACTGGGCAGGAGTTTTCCCAGGAATGTTCTAGAGATCTTACCGCAGACGAGAAGAAAAGGAAGCTGGACTCAACAGAGGAGAAGTTGGGTTCTGATGGAATGCCAGCAAAGCTTGCAACTCTGAAGCCAGGGTGACATGTTGGGAGATATCACCAACTGGAGAAAGAGACAATGGCTGTATATCCCTGTAAGTGACTAGTTTGGGATGTGAGCTATCCCAGGGAGGTGCATAACCATGAGCAAGTTATGAATGCCTTTAGCTCAGGCCATTCTGAAGAGCTGGGCGGGGGTGGGGGTGGTGCTGAGGGATACCTGTTGGTATCAGTAGCAGTGGCTACCTGTTGGCATCACCAGCAGTACATCGCTTCTACATGGAGTTCTAAGCAGCACTCCCAGCAACCACCTCACCGAGAAACCACAAGTTGGGACTGTAAGAGCCTGTGGCTGATTGAGTGTGAGTCTCCACCTACCATGAAGAGAAAGGGAATGAATGCAAAAGCAGCCGCCATAGGAGTAAATCCAACTTGGAGTAAATGTACATTTCCCTACTGTTCTAAATACAGCTTTAAATTAAAAAAAAAAAAAACCTGGATATTACATGTAAAACAAACATAAGAAAATTTTAAAATGTAGACAGGAACACACTAGCTGGGAACGTTGAGACTTTAGGAACAACAGGGAGTTTTCCTTTTCCATTGATTTTTGTTTGGTTTGGTTTAGTTTCACGGCTGGGGATCTAACCTGGCGCCTTGTGCACGCTAGGCAAGCACTCTAGGAGTGAGTTGCATTCTGTAGTCCCTGGATTTTCTTCTTGCTATACACTTCCTAGATTTGAAGCCAAAGAAGCAAGCAACCTGGAAGCCGGCTCAAAACCAAACCAATGAATGAAAGGATCAGGGAAGTAGCAACCTATAAGGACAGAAAGTTTTTAGATGATTACTTCTCTACTCCAGCCAAACACAACAGAAAGCACTGTACCCCATCCACCCACCAACTCCAGCAGAGGCAAACTGAGAAACCCAGCCTCCCATTCTCATCAGGATGTATCCCTGCATCCCCAAAGAGCTGTTCTCAGTCAAGACTAAGTGGGGAACCAGGGCTCTCCCCAACAGAGTCACTAGAGACCAGAGGGGAAGCCTGACCTTCACCCCCACCCAGAAGCAGCAAAGTACCAACTTCCCCATTTGAATGGTGTTAGTGCCATTGGGTATCAATGAAGGCTGTATAGGCAGGTGGAACTCCCCTATTCACCCAGCAATAACAAAGTGAGTCCCCCAAAACCTAGGTGTGGGTGAGGCCAGGTGGGGAACCTGGACTGCTAGGTCCACCTGGCAGTTTTAAGGGGAGACGCTCTTTCTCTTGCCAGAGCAGTATCAGAAGGAAAAAGAAAAAAAAAAGGCAGATAAAATAGTGTAAATAAGACCCACAGACTGACAACACCATACAACAATGTCCAGTTTCAATGAAAAATTACTTGAACCAAGAAGACCTCAAACTAAAAGAATAATGTGAGAAGGAATCTTGCCTTGACTGTTTCAAAGCTAGTGTTGCCCTTACAATAAATAAATAAATACAGGAAAAAACACTCAGCTCAACAAGAAAATAATAGACCAAGATTCTTCATCAATCTCAACAACAACAAAAAAATCCTTAACAAACAGAATTCAGCCATATGAAAATTAATTATACACCATGACCAAATAAGGTTTGAAATAAATCAGTGCAGTCAGGCACAGTGGCGCATGCTTGTAATCCCAGTGGCTCAGAGGCGGTGGCGAGAGGATTGCAAGTTTGAGGCCAGCCTGAGCAACTTAGTCAGACCATGTCCAAAATAAAAAATAAAAAGGGCTGGAGACATAATTAGAGAAATGCAAATCAAAACTACTCTAAGATTTAATCTCACTCCAGTCAGAATGGCAACCATCAAGAATACAAACAACAAAAAGTGTTTGTAAGGATGTGGGGGGAAAGGCACACTCGTACATTGCTGGTGGGACTGCAAATTGGTGCAGTCGATTTGGAAAGCAGTATGGAGATTCCTTGGAAAACTGAGAATGGAACCACAATTTGACCCAGCTATCCCTCTCCTTGGTCTATACCCCAAAGGACTTAAAAATAGCATACTACAGGGACACAGCCTCATCAATGTTTATAGAAGCACAATTCACAATAGCTAAACTGTGGAACCAACCTAGATTCCCTTCAGTAGATGACTGGATAGGGAAACTTTGGTATATATACACAATGGAACATGACTCAGCATAAAAAGAGAATAAAACCATGGCATTTGCAGGTAAATGGATGAGTTGGAGAATATAATGCTAAGCACAGCAAGCCAATCCCCCAAAACCAAAGGTCAAATGTTTTCTTTAACATGAGAATGATGACTCATACTGGTAACGGAGTGGGTGGGGAGCATGGGAGGAATGGAGGAACTTTAGTAGGGCAAAGGGGAGGGAAGGGAAGGGAATAAGAATGGGGGTAGGAAAGACAGCAGAATGAGTTAGACATCATTACCCTAAGTACATGTATGAAGACTTGAATGGTGTGAGAATAATTTATGTACAACCAGTGACTTGAAAAATTGTGCTGTATATGTGTAATAGGAAATGAACTGCATTCTGCCATCAAATATAATAAATTAGATTAAATAAATAATTTAATTTAAAAGGGGGGCTGGAGATGTGCTTTAGTGGCAAAGTGCCTCCGGATTCAATTCCTAGTACCAAAAAATAAACAATAGATCAATGTAATCATATTAACAAGCTAAAGAAGAAAAATGCTGGGATCCTATCAACTGATACAGAAATAACATTTGATAAAATTCAACACTTTTAAAAATTTATAAATTTTAAAAATTTCAGAAAAATGAGATACAGGAGAACTTCTTCAACTTGACCAAAAGGCTCTACCACATCTCACAGTCAATTTCAGGCTTGATCATTAGAGCCTGAAAGCTTTCACCCCAAGATCAAGTGCAAGACAAGGATGGTCCCTCTGGCATCCTATTCAGCATAGGGCTGGAGTTCTAAGGAATGCTACAAAGCAAGAAAAGGAAATAAAAGGCATATAAGTAAGAAATGAAGAAAAAAATGCCTTCCCTGTTTATGGATAACATAATTGTCTAAGTAGAAAACTCCCAAAGAATTTAAGAAAAATAAGAATCAGAATATGTTAGCCATGCAAGATCTCATGATATAAGACAAACACCAATAACATCAATGCCAATTATTTTTCTGTATACTCGCAATAGATGCATAGATATCAAATTTAAATGCAATACTAATTACAATTATTTTTTAAAAAGAAATATTTACTTGTAAATTTAACAAAATATTTATAGGACTATATGCTACAAATTATTCAACAGTAATGAAAGAAACAAAAGAATATCATGTAAACAGAAAGGCATAAAAATGTTCATGAATTGAAAGACCCAATATAGTAATGATGTCAATTGTTTGATAAAATTCCCACCAAAATCACAGCAAGAACCTTTATAGCTATCAAGAGGACTATTTAAAATTTCTATAGAAATGCAACAAAACTAATATAATGAGAACATTTTTTGAAAAAGAAGAATAAAGTGGAGAAATCAGTCAAATTCCATTTCAAGATATTATAGAGCAATTAAAAATGTGTAGTACATTCATGTGTCTGTTACTGGTACAGTAACAGACACATGAATCAATGTAACAGAAAACCCAGAAACAAACTCACACAAATGGGTACAACTGATTTTAGAAAAGTGAACAAATAATTCAATGGAGAAAGAAAGCCTTCAACCAGTGGTTACAGAGCAGTTGACATCATAGGTAAAGAAAAAACAACAGCTTCAATCTAATCTCACATTTTACACATTTAACTCACAGTAGCTCATAGTCTTAAATTGAGTTTATTTTTTTTTATTTTTTATTTTTTTGAGGGAGGGCACCAGGGATTGAACTCAGGGGCACTCGACTACTGAGCCACATCCCCAGCCTTATGTTATGTTTTACTTAGAAAACAGGGTCTCACTGAGTTGCTTAGGGCCTCACTAAATTGCTGAGGCTGGCTTTGAACTTGCAATCCTCCTGTCTCAGCCTCCCAAGCTGCTGGGATTACAGGTGTGCACCACCACGCCGGACAAGTAGATCATAGACTTAAATGAAAACACAAAATTAAGTAATTTTTGGAAAAATAGGAGAAAATCTTCCAAATCGAGATCTGAGAATGATTTTTATACTTGATAACAAAAGCATGATCCATAAAAGGAAGAATTGATCAATTGAACTTCATCAAAATTAAAAACGTTTTTAAAAGTTTTCTGGAAGACCTTTAATGATAACAAGAAGACAAGCTACAATCTTAAAATTCAGCAGTGAAAAGCAAACAGCAAAATGAGCAAAAGATATAAAGATACAATTCAGCAAAAGCATATACAGATTACTTGTAAGCATATGTGTTCAATATTAGCCATTAGGAACATATAAATTGATAGTCCAATGATACATAACTGTATACCTATCGGAATGGTAAAATTAAACATCATGTCAACACCAAATGCTAGAGAAAATGCAGAGAAAACTGGATCATTTGTGCTTTTCGGGGTAAATATAAAATAATACAGCCACTCTGGCAATATCCTGGCAGCTTCTTAAAATAAAATTTTCAGTAAATCATAAAACTAGAAATTGCATTTTGGATATTTATTCCAGAGAAAATAAACTTACAGTTGCACAAAGGCCTGTCACAAATTTTTAGAGCAGCTTTATTCGTACCAGTCAAAAACGGAAGACAACTTAGATGTCCGTTAGCGGCTGGAGGGCAAAAGCAGATGCAGGACATTCACACTGTGGAAAATGACTCAGCAACAGAAGGAATAAATGATGGATATATGGACTGACTGGATTAATCAGCCCACAAATTCTGGGGAAAGGTTGCTAAATGAAAAAATAAATCTTAGAGGGTTATACACCATATGATTCCTTTATATAATATATTTGAAATGAAAAATTATATAACAGGAGAACAGATTAGTGGTTACCAGGAGCTAAGGAGACCACTTGGGCAGGAGAGAAGTGATCACGGGTATCAAAGGGAGCATGAGGATCTTTGTGATGACAGAACCATTCTGCATCTCAACCACGTCAGTGTCAATATCCTGGCTGATACGCTATGGTTTTACAAGATGTTACCACTAGGGAAAGCTTCGTAGAGGGTACATAAAATTTCTCTGCATCACTTCTCATAACAGTATGTAATTCTACAATTATCTCATTATTAAAAAGCTTAATTTAAAAACCACTTAAAAACAAAAAAATATAATGGAAAGAATATACAGCTTATGTTTAAATCAATATGATTTATTTCTTTTTCTTTCCTTTATTTTTTTTTTTTAAATATAGACAAGGAAGACTTTGTTCAAGAATACTGCAATAGAAAAGATCAGTCATATACCAGACTGAATTCAACTCTGCTGAAGCAAAGTGTAGGAGAAATTAAGGGCTGGGGTGGGGGAGTGAAAACATGGCCATCTGTGTTTGCTAAGTGGCCTAACCCATATTAAAAGTCAATTTTCATGACAGGAGGTGGCTGTACAACTCTGAGCAAGGCACACTAGGTGAGACAGTGCGAGTAAAAAGGTTAGGATCCTCCCCTCCTACAGAAACTGAGAGACTGTGGTACAATCTCCCTGATTGGTCAATTATTTCATGCACTAATGGTAATTTTAATAATTTTGATGGGTGATGGAGAGAATAAACATATTATTCAGTGCTTTAAAAACTATGTTAAATAAATGGCAACTACTACTATTGTTATGGTGATTATCAAAATATAACTTCTCCCCCACCCCTCATGGTACTAGGGATTGAACTCAGGGCTTCCCACACACCAAGCAAGTTTTCTACCCCTGAGCCACACCCCCAACCCAAAATGTAACGTTCTATAAAAGTCTTTCATTTCAAATATATTATATAAAAGTTTATTTTCCCAAGGAAAGCATATATCCAATGTCTACCACTAAGTTGACCCAAAGGGTACAGGGGAGCCTGCCAGAGAGTAGAGCCTCACCCACAAAGTACAGTAGTCACAAGAAAGTCACGTAAACACAGTCAGGGCCCAGTCAAGAGAGGTGATGGGCCATCGCAGTGTCTTCTCTGTGAAATTTCAGTCTTGCCAAGAATCGGTAATTGCCCTTTATGTTCCATTCTGAATGTTTATGGTGTTTATGTTTATGTCTATGGTGACTATCCTATACCTCTCCACCTATTGCACACTGCATGTGTGTTGGGGGAAGGGGCTGATAACATGTCTTTTTAATTTATAGGTGTCCAACCCAAGACAGAAATGCTTAGACTGACTGCAAAGACTACTGAATGTCACTCAGCGGTCCTGGACTCTGAGCTGACTTTGAGTTGTCTCTCTGGAGGGAGAGGGAGTGTATTCTACACGGGGAAAAAAGCATGAATTAAATAGTTATGCCCAGAAGGGCAAACCAAGGTAGACCATACTAATGCTCCCCTGACACCCGCTGGTGAGGCAGATCACTTAGTCCCAGGAACCCTACCTTTCCTATTCCCCCTATAGTTAGGTGGGACCACATGAGCAGATCTGGCCAAAGAGCTATATTGAGAGTGATGTGGCAAAAACACCAGTTCTCCATACAGTCTTTCCTGTTGTCATGGGGGGAGCATGCAGTGGGTTCATACTTATACGCAGAAGCCAGGAGATCAAAGCCCCTGGACCACAGTGTCATCATGTGGCGTTCAGTGACTCGGAAGAGATGAAGAGTAGCCTAGGCCTAAGTCAAATAAGCAATACATAGTGTGTAGTTCAGCCTCTGAGATGTGGAGATTGTTTGTCACCCCAACATATTACAGCCGTCCCTTGGTTTCCATTGGGGATTAGTTCCAGGACCCCCTTGCATACAGCAAAATCCAGAGGTCCTCAAGTCTCTTATATAAAATGGTGTAGTAATTGCTATAACCTGGACTCATTCTCTTTAAATCATGTATAAGTTACTTATAATACTGAACACAATGGAAATAATTGTTAAACTGTATGTTTAGGGACTAAGGACAAGAAAAGTTTATACATACTCAGTATAGATACAGATTATTTTTCAAAATATTTTTGACTTGTGATTGGTTAAATTTGTAGATGTGGAACCTATGGATATGGAGGGCCAATTGTATACCCTACCCTGATCAATTTAATTATATTTTAATTCTATAGATGTGTGATCAATTTAATGGTATACTCATCACTATGATGTTCTAAAAAGTATCAGGTCAATTAACTGTAGAGAAGTGAGAAATTAATTGTTGTAAATTCTATGTTGGTTACGTTTAGTAGCCAAAACAGATAAAATATTTGGGCAGTAAAAGGACTTCATGTTCTCCTTACCTCTTCCTATTTCATAGTTCATCCAAGTTATCTATGCATCACCGAGTAGAGTAATGTATTTCAGCTAATGTTCAGTTGAATTATACACATACATCTGAAAGTGACTTATTGCCCACTCTAAAGAAATAACCTCCATTGTCCCAGAAAATATTCAAAAAAAAGAGAGGTCTACACAGAGGAATGGTGAATATCTGACATGGTCTGTTTATATTTCTAGAAAATATTATTTATTAACTATTCTTAGCTTTATATTTATCAATATTAAATATGACTACAAGTGTTGAAAATATTTTGTTAAGCTTTATGAGATAACAATGGTTACTTGCTCCCTGGCAGTTAGAAACATAGAAGGATGAATGCTATGATAAATAGCTTAATAGAACCCCCAGCAACATGTAGGGAATGAACAGATTTGTTTTGGAGGGATCTAGAACCTCCTGGAAGATCCAGATTTCAACTTGATACTCAAAAGAGAAATAGCATCTTAAAAATATAATGAGCCTTTCAGAGAACAGATTGAAGAAACATTTTAAGACAGAGAAGTGGAGTATCTCAGGGAATTTCCATATTTATGTTTTGGAGAGGAGAGGAACTATATGGGCCATAATTTTGGGGGGTAGGGCTTCATAATAAAAAAAAAATCTTTAAACTTGGAAACCAGGCTGGATGTGGAGGCGTGTCTGATTGACCACGGGTCCAGGGAGGGTGACTTTAGGTATCTAGAATCTGAAGCCAAATTATCCATTTGCTTCAGGCACAGAAAACAGGGATTATTAGAATCTATATCCCAAACAAAGGACCATCTAATGTCAGATGCTGATGGACACACAGTTTACTACTTCTTGGTTGACAGGCCAGGCAATTTCCCCACTCATTATATTCTTATATACAAAACTCAACGTGACCAAACACAGGGCAGTATCATTGCAGATAAAAAAATCATAAATATTTAATTTACCACAGTGCTCCTGTCTTCATAGCTTGTTCTACTAATTCTTCTTTAAATTTTTATTTCACTTAAACTGGAAATAGTCCCTATATCTTAAGCTGCGACCTCTAGCGTACTAGATACACTAAGTGTTGGCAAGACACTGTGTTACCATGCTCACGGAGTGTTTCAATTCCACTCCTTATCATTCAGCCCAGCAGTGTGTTTTTGCTGTTTTGAGAATTTGTCAAACCCAAATTCACCTACTAATATCTCAACATTGTCTGTGTAAACCTTTGCTTCTACCTCTTTCTACTTGCAATAATATAACTCTGTGCTGTTGCTGTTGAATTTCCTTCCACTTTTCTAACCCCATTTTAAGTGAAATTGGGGTCACACTGAAGCTTTCACGTATGTTCCCTGTATTTCTACACACAACAGCCCTGTGAAGAACTCATTAAAGAATTTGTTAAGTGAAGTTTTCAGCAGGGAGGACTGGAGGTCATGTTTCCTGAGGACCATCTGCACCAAGAGTGGCAGACAAGAATTTCATCAGAGGGCGCTTGTGACAAAGGCCACTCTCCCCACAATTCTGTGACGCCCACTCTGACACCACCTGGTCTCTGCCACAGTCTTCACACACATCTCAAAAGATTGATTTTGTTATGATCCTTCCACTCTTCACAATGCAAGCCAATATGCTGTGAGGTTTTTGCAACAAAAATTCAGCCAGGCATGAATTGAAGCTTCTGATACTGTGAGACAAAGTAAATCATTCCTCTTTTTTACTTGTTTTGCTTGTTTGTTTTGTTTTGTTGTTTTTGGTGATGGAGATCAAACCCGTGGGCACTTAACCACTGAGCTACATCCCCAGGCTTTTTAATTTTTTTTAAATTTTGAGACAGGGTCTCCATGAGTTGCTTATGACCTTGCTAAGTTGCTGAGACTGGCTTTGAACTTGCAGTTCTCCTGTGTCAGCCTTTGGTGTTACTGGGATTACAGGCATGCACCACAGCACCCGGCTTCTAAGTTGTTACTGTTAGGTGTTCTGGTCCCAGCCATGAAAAGCTGGCTAACATAGTCACCTTCTCCCTTGGTATGTTATGTCTGTGTCCTCTTAGTTAAGAACACTGGTTGTATAGGATAAGCCAACCCTATGACTCCTTTCCAATCCAATTACAGTCACATCGTAAGGTAGCAGGGTTAGGACTTCAACACATAAATTTGCTGGGGAGGTAAAATTCACCCATCACATACCAAAAGAGGGTACCCCAAATCTCTCCAAATCACAGGTTATTGTGATAAGTAGAAGAGGGAGGAAAATCATATATTCAAATATAAATTTTAAAAGGCAAAAAGAAGGGACTCAGATTTGTTTCTTTTTTTGCTTTTATCATCTAGCAACCTGAAGACAAGCAACTGGCAGCCCACCAGCCCTGCCAAGGCTTCAACAGCAGGACTTCAGCTTAGGAGCAGGGGAGGGAAAAGGCACTTTGCTTATAATTGTGTAGTTTTTCTTTCCAACCCCTTGGCTACAGCCAAGCAAAAATCATTTGAAGCTTAGAGAGTTTTGTCATGTCTGGTGCAAGCACGAAATGAACCATGCAACCACACCACACATCATGAATGACTCTGAGAAAAGGCTTTGCTCCACCTCAGATGTCACCTGAGCAAATGACTTGTGCTTATCCAGAGAGCAAACTATATGTACGAGGAATCAACAAATTGAACTTAATAAGAACTTAATGAATCACTGCTTTTTCCCTATTTAACTTTTGTGATCTAGAATCTACGTTTTCACCTTGAACTTCCTCCTGCTTAATAAATTCTTCAGCCAAGGTAGAAAGAAAATTATAGCATTGAGAGAGAGAATGAGCCAAAACTAAAATCAGTAGGGACTCACTTCCCTCATCCTTAAAATGGGCCTATGAGTGCCAGCCTCATTAGAGAGTTATACATGTTAAATGAAGTTTTTGAACTTTTCAGTGAAGACATTTCCTGGTATATGGGACAGGGCAAAGCTAACTTTTTCTTGATTTTTTTTAATGCAAAGATGAATGTGCACAAACTTTCATACACCCACATACACAGGATTAAACAAATAGGAAGAAATGAGAGCATGGTGTTGGAGCTCATGTGTTAGAGCTCATTCATCACTATAACAAAATACCTGAGATAATAAACTTAAAAAGAGAAAAAGGTTTATTTTGACTTACAGTTTTTGAGATCTCATTTCATGGTCTATTGGCCCATTACTTTTGGGGATTGTGGCAATGTAGTAATCATGGTGGGAGCATAAAGCAGAAGAAGACATCTCTTAGAAATGGAAAGAGAGGAAGAGGAAGAGGCATTATTTGCATAGGGAACAAAATGTGTCAAGGCAAGAGAGAGTATGGATGTGCAAGATACTGGATAGAATTTGGTATGACTAGAGAGCAGTAATACCCATGAGAGAGAGAAGAGAGGAGACCAGGACATGCAGAGGAAGGCTAGAAGATGAGCAGCCTCCTTCAAGCGGCATTCCGATTGCACCTGTAAGGCAGCAAGTGGTCATTAGGCCAAAGCAAAGACATTTACAGTGTTTTGAAGAAGTAGCGCTTCACACATGTGTTTGAGAATGAGATGCAGAGATCATACTGAGACAAAATCCACTGTGGAAAAATAACAAATACAGAGGATAGGGGTTCAAGTTTTGAGTCTTGATTTACATACCAACCAGTTGTATGAATTTGATCAAGTTTTTAATTTTATCATAAAGTTAGGAGAGAATTTTAAACACCTTACAAAATATCATCTGGCATTAATTTTTTTTTATCAGTTTAAAAATGCTATTGTTGGGCTGGGGTTGTGGCTCAGAGGTAGAGCGCTCGCCTACCATGCATGAGGCACTGGGTTTGATCTTCAGCATGACATAAAAATAAAAGATACTGTTATAACTAAAAATAAGTATTTTTAAAATGCTATCATCCTTTAATTGACACATAATAACTGTACGTAGTTATGGGATAGAGTGTGATGTTTCCTTGCATATATACAATATCTAAATATAAAATTTGAGTAATTAGTATATTCATCACATCTACCATTATCATTTCTCTTTGGTAGGAACATTCAAAATCTTCTCTTCTGGCTATTTTGAAATACACGATAAATTATTGCTAATAACATTGACCCTACTGTGCCATACAGCGCTAGAACTTATTTCTATCATATGTAACTCTGCACTCACTGTCTAATCTCCTCCTTCTTCTCCTTCCCCTCTCTTCTCTCCAGACTTTACTAATCACCATTCTACATTCTACATGAGAAAGAGATAAAATTGCATCTTATAGCAAATCATTATTTAAAATTAGAATTTTCGTGGTTACTCAATGTTCTACTCTTATAACTTTTATATCATGTTTATTTTAAGTGTTGAAAGGACTGGCACAGTGGTGCACACCTGTAATCTCAGCAACCGGAGAGGCTGAGGCAGGAAGATCACAAGTTCAATGGCGGCCTCCACAACTTAGTGAGACCCTATCTCAAAATAGAAAAAGGCTGGTGTTAGCTCAGTGGTAAAAAGCCCCTGGATTCAATCCCCAGTACCAAAATCAGGAAGGAAGGAAAGACAGAAAAATAAAATGAAAGAGAGAAAGAAAGGAAGGAAGGAAGGAAGGAAGGAAGGAAGGAAGGAAGGAAGGAAGGAAGGAAGAAAGAAAGAAAGAAAGAAGAAAGAAGACATGAAATTATTAGTATGAGAATTCATTTTAATGCTGAAACCTGTGAGCATATAAAATATTTCACCTAAATATTTTTTCTTCCATGTGCTTTCCCAAGAAATAATGCAAGTAAGTAATTCAAACTACATTTGTAAAAATGAATAAATTTCTAATTGTCTCACTGGTTAAACAGTACTTTATTTCATAAATGCCAAAAGAGCAGTTTAGTGTTTAGTGCATGATTTGTCAAAGTGATCTATATATTGAGCTATGGTTGAATAGTTTTAGGTTTGGCAAGTGATTTCATATTTTAAAATTTGACTTTCGTAAGAAGGCTGCTGAAACTGACATCGTGAGTTTGAAAGTCATTAGTAAAATTCATAGAATATGATTTACATTAAAACATATTTAAATTCTTACATTAACTTTGTGATAGATTTTATGCTACCAAAGGCTATCGAAGGTGCAATGGTTAATGCTCTTCGACCTGCTTGGCCTGTGGGTTTGCCTTTTCTATAATTGCTGGCATTTGTCTGAAGGTTACAAAGGGAAAAAAAAAGTTCTTAAAAATAAAGTTAATGAGTCCATCTGCTGATCCTGGTAAGGGAAATTGAGACTATTTGTCAGTTTCATGACAATCTACCTGCCCTGTGCAAGGACAGTTAAAGGTAATGTGCTTTCTTCATCAGAAAGAATTTGGACTGGTTGTCTGTTGACCTTCTGAATAGTTTTGAAGCATTCGGGGAGAATATATCAAGTAGTATTTTCAGCTCTGATCTGTTAAGCAGCTACATTTTTGCAAGTATCTTGACATTTACTTTAAAGGTGTGTTAGCTAGAACAGCTCACCATTAATTTGATCAAATCTTCCTGTAAGTGCTGAGATTTAATGGTCACATTTTGGCCTATGCAGCCCTCCCCCTTAATAGTTTTGAGTTCAACATGGACACACACAAATACACACAAAAAAAATTTTAAAAAAGGAAAGAAAAAGAAAAACTGGACTTGTCACTTATAATTTAATTCGAGTCATCAAACATTTATTGAGCACTCACTACCTTCTAGCCTCTGGCCCAGGCAATCTGTTTCTCCAGCTTAGCTGTTATAACATCAGCCGGCTTCTCACCATTCACGCTTACCCTGAACTCTCTCTTACTCTCAGGGTTTCAACTTTTGTCCATGTGCTAAGTCCTGATATTGTTTGGATGTTGGAAGTCCATCCTCCAAAGGCCTGTGTGCTGTAGCCTTGGTCCCGGGGTGGCGCTACTGAGAGGTGCTGTGGACTTTTGAATGGGGTTTGGTTCAAGGACCTTATGTTATTGGGAGTGTGCCTTCCATGGATTGTGGGACTCTAGACTGTCCCCCTGCCTCTCTGCTCCTGGCCCATGATGTGTGTGGCTGTGTTCACTATCCACTTCCACCTTTACCAAACAGCACCCTTACCAAAAGCCAAAGGCAGTGGGGCCATTACATCGTGGATTGGAAAACCCTGAATAACCCTCTAGCTTCACTTGCTTTTAGTTACTTGCTTTTAGTTGATTTTTAAAATCAGTAATTTTGAGTTCATCCATTGTCGTTGGTCCGGGAGCCATCTGGGTCCTGCTGTATGACAGAGCCTACAGAAGTTCAAATCTACAGAGTAGAAACTGTCCTGTCTCAGATCCACACGGCTCCATGGGAAGACACACAAACAAAATGAAAAAACAAGACAGTAAAGTGCTCCAAACAAACCAAGCTGATCCCGTAAGAAAATCCATTGACAAAATAGTCGAAGAAATGTCAGAGAAGGAGTTCTGGATGTATTTAGTAAAACTGCTCCACGACTTAAAGAATGATATAAGAGAGCAACTGCAGGAGTTAAGCAGTAAAATGAGAGATTCGTTTCAAGAGATGAAAGATCACTTCTGTAAAGATATATCAGAGGTCCTGAAAAGAAATCAAGAAGAAATCCTTGAAGTGAAGGAATCACTAAACCAACTTAAAAGTTCAATGGAAAGTATCACCCACAGACATGACCAAGACAAGAGGAATACAGAACCTCAGGCAATGAAGACAAAATATATAATCTTGAAAATAAAGTTGACACCACAGAGAAGATGATAAATTGCGTGACATTCCCTCACCCAGACACCATACCTGAACAGCAACTGCTAAAGCCAACCGAGTGGAGCTACTGTGACTACTTCTGGGCTGAGAAGAAGGATCCCCAAGGCAATGGCATGGTGGCTGGGTTCAAACTGCTGCTCCAAAAGCAACTGAAGGGCAAACAAATGCAGAAAGAAATGTCTGATTTCGTCTGAGAGAGGATAAAGATTGAAGAAGAACATGCAAAGAACTTGGCTAAGCTCTCTCAGAACTCCTTGGCTGCACAGGAGGAAGGCTCCTTGGGAGAAGCCTGGGCCCAGGTGAAGAAGAGTCTGGCAGATGAAGCAGAGGTTCATCTCAAGTTCTCTGCCAAGCTTCACAGCGAGGTAGAGAAGCCCCTAATGAACTTTTGTGAGAACTTCAAGAAAGACATGAAAACGTGTGACCACCATATCGCTGACCTCCGCAAGCAGCTTGCCAACCGATATGTGTCAGTGGAGAAGGCCCGGAAAGCCCTCACAGAGCGGCAGAGAGACCTGGAGATGAAGACCCAGCAGCTGGAGATTAAGCTGAGCAACAAGACAGAGGAGGACATCAAGAAGGCACAGAGAAAGTCCACACAGGCTGGTGACGACCCCATGTGCTATGTGGACCTCTACAACCAGGCCCAGTCCAAGTGGTTTGAAGAGATGGTGACCACCACTTTGGAGCTGGAGCGGCTGGAGGTGGAGAGGGTGGAGATGATCCGGCAACATCTGTGTCAGTACACACAGCTGCGGCATGAGACAGACATGTTCAACCAAAGCACAGTCGAGCCTGTGGACCAACTGCTTCGAAAGTGGACCCGGCCAAAGACAGAGAGCTGTGGGTCAGAGAGCACAAAACGGGCAACATTCACCCCATGGACATGGAGATCTAGACACTCCTGTGCGCCCCCCGGGGTCCTTCCCAGGAGAGGGGCTGGGGGTCCCGTGGAAAGGGGGTGGTGGCTCCCGCTCGGTGAAGCTGCCCTCCCACCCACTCTCCTGTCCACTGAGGAGAGAGGAGAGAACTGGCAATTCCAGAAGGGTGGTCTGGATGGCCCAGCTGGGGAATCCCAAATATTCCCAGGCCAAGAAGACAGACCCACAACCCCGCCCTTGTGTCCAAGACTGAAGCCCCCCCCCCAACCCTGAGAACAAACTAAGGCTGGAACTCTGTGGTCCCTGCTGAGTTTCATAGGGGTGGCCGTCACACACTTGTGCCCTTGGATGCCCCAAAGCCCATCCTCCAGCTGGTCCCTTTATCTCTGGGGCTTTGAAAGATCAGGGAAGGGCTGTCTCTGCCTCCAAGCCAATGTCAGGATCAGAGTCATGGATAGAAGGCACCTTCAGCTCAGCCTGCACCTAGAATCCTTTACGGCCCTCTCTCTATTTTTCTCATTGCATTCTGGGAGCCCAAATCTGGCTTTTCTTGGCCACTTTTCAGCCCCATGGGTCTTGGGAAGGCCTGTTTTCTGTCTTCCATGACCAACCCTGCTCAGAGAGGTCAGGATGGAACTACCTTATTCAGCAAATTAGCCCCAAGTCGGAGCATTGAATCACGGTTCCTATCAATCCAGGCATCATCTCTGAAGTCTCTGGAAATCCCGATCCCTCCATTCCTCAGCTACTTTCTCAAGGCCGTCCCCACCCCCACCCTGCCACCCCTGCCCAGCCTCACTAGAGGGAGCTTTCCAAAGCTCTCCGCCAGGGAGACCTCCTCCAGCTGTGTGCATGTCCGAAAGCTTTGAGAGATGGAGATGAGCCAGAAACCACATGGGGTCTGTCTCCCATGGTGTCCTGTCCAACACTGGGCTACCCTGACCCCCGCTCTCCCAGGCTGCCCACCAAGGGCTTAATAGGGCTAGGTCAGTCCCACATGGGAGACAGGTTAGGGCAAGTCTTTGTCAGACTCCATCTGCTTATGCAAGGTAGGGTTTGGACTGCTGTCCCTTGAGTGGGCATTGCAGACTCTCTCTCTTTGCTATCCAGGCGTGTCCTGCCACCTGGACCTCCAGCTCCTCTGTCCATCTTCCCTGGAGAAGCCTCAGCCAAGTGTGACTCGGGAAGCTTCTCAGCACTACCCCTGGGTTCAGCCCTCCACTTTCTTTCTCAACTACAGCAAGCACCATCTCCCCCATCTTAGCCTAGAAGGGGCTGGGAGGAAAAATTGACCCAGTGAGGAAGGAACAGCTTCTAGCCAGAAACCCCTGTCCTGAGAGCCCACCTTTCTTCATCTTTCCCATGGATGGCTTTTGGCTTGACCCTTCCGTCTCCCATGGGGGCAGAATTCTATGAGCAGAGTTCGCTGATCTTTCCCTCTATTTTAGGTTGCTAATAATGGATGTCAATCTTGAATCTTTCGGCATCTCTTCCATTGAATTAGAATGGCTTTCTCATAGTTTATTTTAGAAAGATGTTCCATATACTAAAGCAAACCAAAAAAAAAAAAAATCAGTGATTTTGGTGATGACAGAGTTAAACAATATGTTATTAGTCTTCCACGAGCTTTGCCATAGATAACACCTCTGACATGTTGACTATGGAGAAATTGTTGCCTCAGTAACTTTTCAGGGACTTGAAGGATGTTTTTGTTGAAACCACTGACTCTTCAGCTTGAACGCATGTCCAGTGGGTGACCTTTTGGCATCAGAGGGCTAATAAGTCCACCCTCGGATCACACAGATGCTGCCATTTTCTGGATATGAATCCAGTGAAGAGCTATGAAGATTGATTACACACATGCAGACCACCGATTACTTTCAATCACCTTTCTCCACACCTCAGACACCCTGCTTCCTTGTTCCATATATACCTCTGAACTCCATTTTCTGGAAGGTAGTTGGAGACTTAACTTTCCCTTCTCCACACACTTAGCCCTCTGAAGAGTAAATTCTTTCTCTTCTGCAAAACTCAATGTTTCAGTGATTGGCATGCTGCATGGTAGGCAAACAGGCTTGGTCCACTGACAACTGGGACCTCCAAAATTATGAGCCAAAAGAAGCCTTTCCTCTTTTTTTTTTTTTTTTAGAATTTTTTTTTAATATTTATTTTTTTTTTTTTAGTTCTCGGCGGACACAACATCTTTGTTGGTATGTGGTGCTGAGGATCGAACCCGGGCCGCACGCATGCCAGGTGAGCGCGCTACCGCTTGAGCCACATCCCGAGCCCCAGCCTTTCCTCTTTATAAGTTAATTATCTCAGGTATTTTGTTACAGTAATAGAAAACTAATTAATATAGGTCCCAAATATACCTGACTCTAACCTCAATCACCAATGTCTGTGCTTCTCCCCTATGTACCCCAACAGATGAGTTCATCATCTGTCCCATTTTGTATTCTTCTTTCTATGTTTAGAACTTAAAGAAATCACCATTTTTACTTACTTTGTTCTCTCCCCTTGTCTACATCTAACCAATGTGCTGGTTTTCTCAAGTTCCTTGTCTTCTTTACAAACCTTTACCCAGTTTTAGGTCTGACCTCCTATGATAATGTAATTATATTTCTTCCTGCCATCAGACTTGTCTTGCTCACCTGTAGCCTTCACAGAATACCAGAATCATCTGTGACCCAAGTGACTTAATTCCCAGTTCTGCCCTCATCACCATCCTCCATCCACCCCTCCCTGGTGCACCCTCAGAGACTATGTCCAGGGGGTTAACCTGTCAGGTAACTCCTCCTTAACAAAAGCTCCACCCATCACTCCTGTTATGTCAGTGCTCCTGCCCTCTCACTTCAGGCTTCAACGTAAACAAGAGGCTTTTGCAGTTCTCTCTGCAAGCTCTGCTGCTTGCCATCTCATTCATTCATAGAATATTTGTTAGCTGTCTTTGCATGGCTGAAGACTTGTTGGTGAACTGAATGTCCACACAGAGGTTCTGGGCTTGTGGAAATTCCACTGTCTTACCTCCAACCCAGATAAGTCTTACTCATTGTTAGAGTTCTCCTTGAAGAGAATTCTGACCTACCAAGCTCTCCATCCCTCTGCTTTGTACCTTGTCTCTTTCCCATGAGTTTGCTTCTGGAGAGAAGAGGCCATGGCATGTTTGTGTTTCTGTGTGCACGAATATATGAAGGACTAGAAATGCTCTTGAATATTATAATTCATGAGAGAAGATAAGAACTGTATACATGTCCCCTTAAAAATTCAGAGAACAGGGCTGGGGATGTGGCTCAGTGGTCTAGTGCCCCTGAGTTCAATCCCTGGTGCCCTCCTCACAAAAAAAATGCAGAGGACATGAATCTCTTTATTCCAAAGAGGAATTACTTTGAGAAACATCCTCTGGGCACCTGGGGAGAAGGGTACTTGGAGATAAGAGGTGAGTAAATTCATACTTTTGTGGAGAGGATGTATTCAGGATGTATTCAAGAATTTGTACAACTGACAATGAGGAAAGAGGGAAACTGAATAAGGACATTTGGGAAAGCTGGTCAGTGGTCCACTGTAGGTAGCATACAAATGAATGAGTGCAGATGGCTACAGGGTTGTATTCTCTGTTGAGATATATAGATTAAGCTGGGCATGGTGGCTCATGCCTGTAATCCCAACAACTCTGGAGGCTGAGGCAGGGTAATCATGAGTTTAAGGCCAGCATCAGCAATTTAACAAGTTCCTAGGCAACTTAGCAAGACTCTGCCTCAAAATAAAATATCAAAAGGATTGGGGATGTGGTACAGTGCCCTGGGCTTAATCCCTGGTGCCAAAAATAAAAAAATAAAATAAAAAACAAGACCTATGAATTAAAGATGGTAGGTAACAGGGAGACATTAAAGTTCATGAGAAAAGATGGGGATGATCCAGTTGCACTTAAGGAAGGGTTAGGAGGGAAGTATGTGAAATGTGGACCTTTGTGATGAACTTGATGGCGGAATTGGGAGTATAATCATCCCTCTTTTCTCTTTTCCAAGACTCCGCCCAGATATCAAAATCCACTGATGTTCCAGAGACTACATGTGGATGAACACATCAAGCACTGGTTTATATAAAATAGCATAGTATTTTCATTAACCTATACAAATCCTTGCAGATACTTTTGTTTCTTTTCATTACTGGTAATTGAACCTAGGAACATGCTATGCTCTACTTTTGACCTACATCACCAGTCTTTTTTTTTTTCCTTTTTTCAGATAGGATCTCACTAAATTGTGGAGGAGGGCCTTGACCTTGTGATCCTCCTGCCTATTCCAAGTAGCTGGGACTAATGGACTATGTACCATTGCACCAAGATCCTCGCATGTACTTTATATTTTCTCTAGATTACCTATAATACCTAATGCAATATCAATGCTCTGTAAGCAGTTGTCACACTGTATTGTTTGTGAAATAATGACAAGGAAACAAAAGTCTATACCCATTCAAGAGATTTAACTTCTTTTCAGAAGATTTTTGATCCCAGTCTCTTTGAATCTGTGGATGCTAATGCATCCATACAGAGGGCTGCCTTTATAAAGAAACAAATAGCTTTGGAAACATAACAAAAAGAAAATTTGTGTGACGATAAAAATATCTGGAAGCCAGGCACAGTGACGTATGCCAGTAATCTCAGGTTACATGGGAGGCTGAGGTAGGAGGATCTAAACTTTGAAGCCAGCCTGAGACATTTGCTGAGACCCTATTTCAAAATAAAATAAAAAGGTCTTGGAATGTAGTTCAATGGTAGAATGCTTACAGTACTGCAGCAAAATAACCAGGGGGTGACAAACAACTTGTGTAGATTGATACAGCAGGAATGGGAGCCGTTTATTGTAAGACAGGAGGAGTATATATACATTCCACACAGCTTATCTAATTAACATAAACTAGATACAGCAGTCAACCAATAAGGAATCTCCACACTTAATGGCTCATTGGCATTACTTCACAAACCACTCCCTCTGGCATTTTGCCAGGCGCCATCCAGATTTGTTTACAGACCTTAACAGTCTTGGAATGTAGTTCAAAGGTAGAATGCTTACAGTACAGGGTCTGGGTTCATTCCCTAATAACCACACAATAGTAATAATAATAATGCATTTGGAACATGTTCTTATTTCCACCCTGAAACAATTGACATTGCTAGTACAAGTTTATGCCATCCAATCCCCTGGGAGATGGGCACTCCCTGATGGAAAGGACCCGATCTTGTCTTAGCAACTCTGTATCCTCAACTACCAGCAGAGTCCATGATTTCTCCTGGATTAATCAATTAGTTTATCAGTTAATTTATATTCCATCCTCCCTGGACAAAAGTATCACTTACCATTCTTATAAACTTTGTGGTCATGACCATTTTCCTTTAGCACTCATTAAGAAGGAATATACTAAAAAGAATTAAGCCATTAAAGTTTTTTTGTGTGCAGTTTCACCAAACATTTTAATTCTTGGTATTATCAAATATTTTCTTGAATGTATAAATTAAGTGGCTGGAAAACAGGTACACTCTTTTCATAGGTAGAGTCAAACTATCAATACTTTTAATTTGTGATATAAGTCAGTGTCCAACCTCGACTAACTTCTCTGAAATATTGCACTGACCTGTTTTTCAAAACCAAAGTAAAATAAAAAGTCATTTTATTTTTTTCTCCCCATCTATGAAATGTTGGTACCTGTTTTGGAAAATTGTGTGCAAGATTGGTTTGATACCCATTTACTTGCATAATCCTGGATTTTTAGGCATATCAATTTTTTGTCAAGAGAGATTTCTCTGTTCTCTCTTGTTCCTGTAGCTTGAGGTCTCTATTCGTGTGCAGTCTCTGCAATGCAGTATCTTTTTTTTTAAGTTATCAATGGACCTTTATTTAATTTATGTATATGTGGTGCTGAGAATTGAACCTGGTGCCTCACACATGCTAGGCAAGTGCTCTACCACTGAGTCACAACCCCAGCCCATCACAATGCAGCATTTTAATTTTATTTGACTGCTCTGTGTCACTATTTTAATTCTATTTGAATGCTCTATGTCACTTACAATGCAAAACACCAAACCAAACTGCTGCTCTTTCTTGTTGAATATATTTTTTTCTTCCCCATCTTTTCATTGCTGATGGTGACAATCCAATTTCTTAAGCCTACATTTTCAGGATTATTTCTATTTTCTAAAATTGTGCCCAGCGGGAGATGATCTCTGAAATGTTTTTCAGTTTTCCTCTTCTGTCACCCTCTCTTCTCTTTTGTTCCCACTGCTTGATGTGTTCATCCACATGTAGTCTCCACAATGCACTATTTTAATTTTTGTTTGGTCACTACTAAGATAGAAATAGCACTAACAAATCATAGGGGAAAAAATAAAAAATAAATAAAAACCTCCCACTGGATGTACTGGCTCATGCCTGTAATCCCAGTGACTCAGGAGACTGAGGCAGGGGGATCACAAATTCAAGGCCATCCTGGGAAATTTAGCAAGACCCTGTCTCAAAATTAAAAAGTCTTTCAAAGGGCTGAGAAGGAAGGTTAGTGGTAGAGCAGTTGCCTAGCAAATGTGAGGCCCTGGATTCATCCTGAGCACAAAGAGAAACAGGGAAAGGAAGAGAGTGTTTGGGGGGAGAAGGGAGGGGATTAGGAACCAAAAAAAAAAAAAAAAGCTGAAAACTATGACCCTGTAATCTGAAACTAATCTTTAATTTTATTAAACACTGTACTCTCCTTACATTAAAAAGAAAGTCATGTTATACAAATTTCATAAGTTCAGTTTTTAAAGTAAAAAGGATGATTTTGGAAAAAACGTTTTGGGGTCATCAAAATAAAAAATTAGTGTGACTTTTATTCATAGGGAGGCATAACAGTCCAAATGAATTATAATAAATTTCTCCTTTTGTTGATTAGACTTCCTAAATTGAGTCTGCATTGGAAAGGTGACTTACTTCATCAAATAGAATTTCATATTTGAAAACTTCAAATTAAACGTCACAATCATCATTGTAAAGGAAACAGACATTGATTTTAAAATGGTTGGGCTCAAGCTGGGGATGTGGCTCTGTGACAGACAGCACTTGCCTGGAATGAACAAAGCCCAGGATTCAATCCCTAGCAGCACTCCCCACCCCCTCCCCCCCCAAAAATAAATAAAATGCGGAGCTCAGTTTTGACAACTAATGTCAAGTGTTTCTCCTCCCTCTACCACCAATCGTCTTAGGACCAGACTTTGAATTCCAGGTGAGAAATGTTAATTTGCTCAGCCCTAATGCCACACTGCAGTATCTACCTAGAAAGGGACACTTTGAGCCAAGTGACACTGGCTTTCCAGTCCTTTTCTATGTCAGACTGTTAGATAGCTCACAGTCATCTCAGATGAATCCATTCCACTTTTAGCCATCGTCCTAGCCCATTTGAGCTGCTATCAAAGAATACCACAGACCACAGACCAGGCGGTATATAAACAACAAATGGTGATTTCTAACAGTTCTGGAGGCTGGGAGGTTCAAGGTCAAGGCACTAGCAGATTCTGTGTTGGTGGAGGTCCTGCTTTCTGATTCGTAGACATCCAGGCTGTGGGTGCAGCCCAGGGAGGTCAGTCCAAGGGGTTCCAGAGGGACAAGGTCTGGGGTCTGAAGGGAGGCAGTGACAGAGTTTCTCTGTCACTTTTATGCTCTAGGAATTTTAGGAGCCTCAGGAAGTGTAGACACTTGAATATTGTTGAGAAAATTAATAGAACATTGTCTTTCAGATTCCTCCCACTTTTTCTCTTCTAATTTCCTCTTGTTCTGAAATTGCATTCACAAGATAATTCTACAAGTTCTAGATTAAAATATTATATATATATATATATATATATGTATGCATATATATATACATATCTGTGTTTACAGATTCAAAGTCCTCAATATATATATATATATATATATATATATATATATATATATATGAATTTTATCTACCTAAATCATTATGTTAATTCTCTACTTTTCCTAAACCAAAGAGAAAAACACCAATTTGGTTGAAAGTAGGGCTGCACTTTGGATGTGGTTTGTTCCCCAAGAGTCTGTGTGTTTGGAAACTTAGTTCCCATGATGATGATATTACTAGGTGCTATGGTACCTTGAAGAGATGGAAGCTTGTAGGAAACTTTTGGATCATTGGAAGCCTGCCTTCAGATATAATTAAGGTTGTGTTAGTCAATTCTCTGTTACTGTAATAAAATACCCGAGATAAACAAGTTATAAGGAGTAAAGGATTATTTAGGCTCCGAGTTTGAGATGTTTCAGTCCATGGCCACTTGACTCTGTTGTCTTTGGGCCTATGGTATGGAATGAGAAAAATTCCCATTGTTCCTAGTGGTATAAACTTCCAGTGACTTTTCCTGAAAACCATGTGCTATGTAAATGATTAAACAAGTGACTGAATGAATCAGGTAGTACAACACATAAGTTTGTAAGGTCAAAGATGTTTCTGTCCTGGCAGGAAATTATCCGTCTCCCACACCATTCTTCTTTGATGTCTGGATGATCCCACCTAATATAAAGTGACATGTTTACATATCTGGCTTTCTGATCAAACTGTGTATTCCTTGAGAGCCAAGTACTTTACTTTACTGAAAGCATACAGTAGGAACTCAATTCATGTTTTTTAAGTTAGTTTATGAAAAAGGAATTAAGCAAAATTGCCAACAACTTAGCAGAGGAAATTTGCTCTGATTGCTAAACTAGCATAAAGATACTCAGAGAGCTCCTAAATAAAAAGTAGAATAGGTAAGATTCAACGCAGAAATGGAAGACAAAGACCCTGATGAGAAATGTACCTATGGCTGAAAAAATCTTTATTAAAGATAAATTGACAGTCATAAAATCATTGACATTCATAAAATTTTCAGTCATAAATTGACAGTCATAAAATTTTTACTCATCGCAGATGTTTATTTGCTTATGCTTATCGTTGGTAAACAGACATATTTTATATGTTTTTATGCCCATTTTATCACTAGTAAACATGAATACTGTTTACTACATGTTGTTTTTGTCCTCCTCAAATAATTTCCTCCAAAAAGCTGGGTCTTTGCCTCACCCCATCTGTCACACATTTAAGAGTGATTTGAGAAGCAATTACCAAAGTCAAAATACCTGTGTTTACAAGATCCAAAGTCCTCACTATGCACAGAGCAAAATCAATGTAAGAGACTTGCTTGTCTTTCTCTTTTATTGTGACTTCAAAGATGCAAGAAAAAAAATTCTGAATCCAGGCAGATAAAACAGATGCAATAATCAAGGTTGATTGTGCACCCTTCTTTCTCATCAATGATAAATCCAAGAAGAAAATGTATCTCAGTCGAAAGAATACTAAAAAAGTTGTGATCAAGAATCTATACCTAATTCAGTTGTATTTATGTGCATAACCAAGAAGATTTAAACCTGAAATGTCTAAATGACCCTATCACTCATTATAACCTCAATAAATATTTTGTAAATGGCTTTTTAAAAAGAAATTAGGGAGTAAATACAAACATCAAAATTATAAATAAACTAGAAGAAAATATAAATGACTATTTTATGGTGCTGGAGACAGAGAGCACTTCTTTCAAAGGGGGAGAGTAGAAAGCAAACAGTTAGTAGGTTTAACCATTAAGCTATTTTAAAAATCTGCACGTCAGTATTTTTTTGTGTCTTCTTATGTTCCAAGTTAAAGAAGCTTCAAGGAACTCATTTATGCTCAAATCTTACAGAGTACCTTTACCTGGTGTTGTTGAATAGCCAGCTCATTACAATATTTTCTAGCTGGCACTTTTCCCATATGGGACCATAGATATATTTTTTGTGTAATATGCAAATTTTATCTCAGTATACCTGTTATGTAAAAAGTCTAATATATTTCCTACAGATGATCTTATGTACACATTTACTATATTTTAAAAATGAATTCAAGTTACACAGTTCATTTTTATTATATATATATAGTACACATGTAATGAGATTTGTGATAGAGAAATTGAAAATGTTTATTCATTTGTGGTTCACTAAATAAAATTTTCAAAAATTATATTATTCCTAAAAAAACACTATCTCTTGGAAAATCATGACTATCAGACATAGATGCTATGTCAGTAGTTAATTTGGGACTATTAGGAATTAAATTAGTTCAAAAGCTATATTTAGAGCTGGGGATATATCTCAGTTGGTAGAGTGCTTGCCTAGCATGCACAAGCCCCTGGGTTCAATCTCCAGCACCACAAAGACAAAAAACAACAACAAAAGCTACATTTCAAAAGTGTGTGTTAATGGAAACCAGTAAAATGTGTTCACAGAAATTATACTTAAAAAGACCACCAATATTAATAAGCAGCTTATTTTAAAATGTGAAAAATAAATAAATATATAGTTAAAGGCCTTTCTGCAAATAAAAGAGAAAAATATTTTAGAACAATAGAAATATCAACAAAAGATAAAAGTGGATTCATAGAAGAGAAATGTGGATACTCTCCACTTTGCTGCTAATCATACAAAGAAAAATTAAAACAATCTTGTAATTTTGCCTGGAAAATTGGTAAAAATTAGAAATTTAGTAATGATTCAGAAGTGTCCCCCAGAGGCCCATGTCTTACAGGCTTGGTTTCCACCTGTGGTGCTATTGGAACGTGTTGGAACCTTTAAGCAGGAATTGGCTGGTGGAAGGAACTTTGGTCACTGGGGATGTGCACTTGAAACGGGTATTGGGACCCCATTTCCTTCCTCTCTCTTCACTTTCTGGATGCCATCGGGTGACATTTTGCTCTTCCACATGCTCCCAGCCACGCAGGATGCTCCTCACCACATGCCCAACTACAACAGAGTAAACTGACCATGAGCTGAAACCATGATCCAAAATAAACCTTTCCTCCTTTTCAGTCAATTTTCTCAGATATTTTGTCACAGCAATGGAAAGCTGACTAACATAAACTGAAACCAAGTGTTGATGACAATGAGAAGAAATTAAATTCACATGTACCAGTAATGGAAGTGTAAATTCAGTTAATTCTGAAAGGCAATTTGGCAGTACTCAGTGGAACCCAGACATCTCACCCGTGAGTATGGAACCAGGAGAAATTAGCTGATAAGTGAACATGTATAAGGTTATTCATTGCAGTATTGTTTGGGAGAACAAGGATATGAAGCATCCTAATTATCCAGATGGGTACTAACATTATACACATAGTTGTATGGAATACTACAGTCTAAAACAATAATCTAGATGTTCACTTGACAACATTAATAGATCTTAACAATAGTTAAGTTGTGTGAAGCTATAGTGTTAGGTGAAAAACTTGTAATAGAGATCTACAATACTGTCCTGGTTTGAATGTTTAGGTCCATTCTAAAATTCCTATGTTGACACAATTGCCAAATGTGGTAGTGTTAAGAGGTGGGGCCTTTTGGAGGTGATTAAGCCATGAGGGTGGAGCTGTTGTGTAAATGGGATTAGGCTTCTATAAATGAAGTATGAAAAAACGCAGAAAGAAAAAGAGGTCTAAAAAGATGGAGTAAGGATTCATTCATGGGATGCAGGGATGGTTCAATATACGGAAATCAATAAATGTTATTCACCATATCAATAGACTTAAAGATAAGAACCACATGATCATCTCGATAGACGCAGAAAAAGCATTCGACAAAGTACAGCATCCCCTTATGTTCAAAACATTAGAAAAACTAGGGATAACAGGACCTTACCTTGATATTGTAAAAGCTATCTACGATAAGCCCCAGGCTCGCATCATTCTGAACGGAGAAAAATTGAAGGCATTCCCCCTAAAATCAGGAACAAGACAGGGATTCCCTCTATCACCACTTCTATTCAATATAGTTCTCGAAACACTGGCCAGAGCAATTAGACAAACGAAAGAAATTAAAGGCATAAAAATTGGAAAGGAAGAACTTAAACTATCACTATTTGCAGATGACATGATTCTATACCTAGAAGACCCAAAAGGGTCTACAAAAAAACTACTAGAACTAATAAATGAATTCAGCAAAGTGGCAGGATATAAAATCAACACGCACAAATCAAAGGCATTTCTGTATATCAGCAACAAAACCTCTGAAATGGAAATAAGGAAAACCACTCCATTCACAATATCCTCAAAAAAAATAAAATACTTGGGAATCAACCTAACAAAAGAGGTGAAAGATTTATACAATGAAAACTACAAAACCCTAAAAAGAGAAGTAGAAGAAGATTTTAGAAAATGGAAAGATATACCCTGTTCATGGATAGGCAGAACTAGCATCATCAAAATGGCGATATTACCAAAAGTCCTCTATAGGTTTAATGCAATGCCAATCAAAATTCCAATGGCATTGCTTGTAGAAATAGATAAAGCAATCATGAAATTCATATGGAAAAATAAAAGACCCAGAATAGCAAAAGCAATTCTAAGCAGGAAGTGTGAATCAGGTGGTATAGCAATACCAGATTTCAAACTATACTACAGAGCAATAGTAACAGAAACAGCATGGTACTGGTACAAAAACAGGTGGGTGGACCAATGGTACAGAATAGAGGATACAGAGACTAATCCACAAAGTTACAACTATCTTATATTTGATAAAGGGGCTAAAAGCATGCAATGGAGGAAGGATAGCATCTTCAACAAATGGTGTTGGGAAAACTGGAAATCCATATGCAACAAAATGAAACTGAATCCCCTCCTCTCACCATGCACAAAAATTAGCTCAAAATGGATCAAGGACCTTGATATCAAATCAGAGACTCTGCGTATGATAGAAGAAAAAGTTGGCTACGATCTACATATCGTGGGATCAGGCTCCAAATTCCTTAACAGGACACCCATAGCACAAGAGTTAATAGCAAGAATCAACAAATGGGACTTACTTAAACTAAAAAGTTTTTTCACAGCAAGAGAAACAATAAGAGAAGTAAATCGGGAGCCTACATCATGGGAACAAATTTTTACCCCTCACACTTCAGATAGAGCCTTAATATCCAGGGTTTACAAAGAACTCAAAAAATTAGACAATAAGACAACAAATAACCCAATCAACAAATGGGCCAAGGACCTGAACAGACATTTCTCAGAGGAGGATATACAATCAATCAACAAATACATGAAAAAATGCTCACCATCTCTAGCAGTCAGAGAAATGCAAATCAAAACTACCCTAAGATACCATCTCACTCCAGTAAGATTGGCAGCCATTATGAAGTCAAACAATAACATGTGCTGAAGAGGATGTGGGGAAAAGGGTACTCTTGTACATCGCTGGTGGGACTGCAAATTGGTTCGGCCAATTTGGAAAGCAGTATGGAGATTCCTGGGAAAGCTAGGAATGGAACCACCATTTGACCCAGTTATTGCCCTTCTTGGTCTATTCCCTGAAGACCTTAAAAGAGCGTACTACAGGGATACTGCCACATCGATGTTCATAGCAGCACAATTCACAATAGCTAGACTGTGGAACCAACCCAGATGCCCTTCAATGGATGAATGGATTAAAAAATGTGGCATTTATACACTATGGAGTATTATGCAGCACTAAAAAATGACAAAATCATGGAATTTGCAGGGAAATGGATGGCACTAGAGCAGATTATGCTTAGTGAAGCTAGCCAATCCCTAAAAAACAAATACCAAAAGTCTTCTTTGATATAATGAGAGCAACTAAGAATAGAGAAGGGAGGAAGAGCAGGAAGAAAAGATTGACATTAAACAGAGGCACGAGATGGGAGGGAAAGAGAGAGAAAAGGGGAATTGCATGGAAATGGAAAGAGACCCTCATTGTTATAAAAAACTACATAAAAGAGGTTGTGAGGGGAATTGGAAGAAAAATAAGGAGAGAAATGAATTACAGTAGATGGGATAGAAAGAGAAGATGGGGGGAGGGGGATAGTAGAGGATAGGAAAGGTAGCAGAATATAACAGTCACTAGTATGGCATTATGTAAAAATGTGAATGTGTAACCGATGTGATTCTGCAATCTGTATGTGGGGTAAAAATGGGAGTTCATAACTCACTTGAAACTAATGTTTGAAATATGATATGTCAAGAGCTTTGTAAGGTTTTGAACAACCAATAAAAAAAAAAAAAAAAAAAAGATGGAGTAATGGGTGCTTTCTTGGAAGATCAGAGCAGCCTCCCAGACAGCAATGTCAGGTCTTCCTATTAGACTCCCTGGCCTCCAGAACTGTAAGAAATAAATTCCAGTTCTTTATCAATTATCCGTCTGTGATATTTTATTATAGCAGTACAGAGAGACGAACTTGAGTGCCATATTTTACATGCAAGTCAAAACCTGTACATCAGACAAGGGTGTTTCTGTTTCAGGTGGACATGCAAGTTCACCAGCACTAAGCACATGGGAGCCTGTGCCCACAGGAGAGGCTGAGGGAGTATGCCAGGCATAAAGGGAGAAATCTACTAAACAGCATCAAAGCAAACTGCACAAATAGACGACAATACTGTCCCACAAACTGGGTATTATTAACTGAACCCTGTTCCACAAGATTATAAAACAATAAACAAGAAAACAAGAAGTTGAAGTTCTCAAATGCTGATCATTGCTGCTAAATAAAATGCTCCGTTTGACAGAACACAAATATTTTAGCAGGATTCTCAGATCAAACAAGTCCTTTATATTTACCTAGACTTTTAGCTAACTCATGTTCTTCCTTAATCTCTGACTTTCTGGTTGTGACTCTGTGGGTAATAAATGTTTTAGCTGAGAATAAAACAATACTAAGTGTAAACTTGTAGTTTACACATGAACCACTTTAACCACTTTTTGTATTTCTGTTTCTATCATTTATAGCTCCCATCTTAATTCCCTTTGGAACTTAATTTTCTAGGAGAAATATTTAAATATTTATCAGTGTCCTTACCCACTGGTATCTAAGTACTATTTACAGCTTCACAAGTTAATATATTATAGAAACCCATAGAAACTAGTCCTCTGTGTCTAGTTTCAAATTCTTCCTAGAAGACAAGAGAGCTCTGTGAAGTTGGGTAATTACCTATAATTGGCCATTATCTGTAATTCCAGCTCAAGCGGCTAAGATGGGGTATCACTTAGCCAAGGAGTGCAAGATAGTAAGACTGAGAGAGAGAGAGAGTGTAAACACAATGGTTATACCGTTATATGGATACACAAACTCTGGAATCTGGTTTTTAAGCCCAGTTCTACTTCTTACCAGCTGTGTACAGCAGGTTACTGAACCCATTTGCTTTCTAAATTCTTCTTTGTAAAATAGGATGATAATTTAATGTTATTGAGAGAATCAAATAAGTCAGTTTTCTGTGAAGTATCTAAAACAGTATTAAATATTCAGTCAACACTGGCTAACAGTGGGAATCCAACTAAATATTTAGAAACCTATATGCTACAGTGAAAACTTATACTTATTTCTGAACATACATATGAAATATTCCCTACAGAAAAGCCCCTCAACAATACCCACATTCATGATAAAACCTGTAAGCTATATAAATAACACATACATATATGCATATACCACTGTATTAAACAATTTTTTTTTGAACCAGGAATTGAACCTTGGGATCCTCTACTACTGAGTTATACCCCTTTTTTGTGTTTATTTTGAGATAGGATCCCACTAAGTTGCCCAGCCTAGCCTTGAGCTTGTGATCTTCCTGCCTCAGCCTCCTGAGTTGCTGGAATTATAGGAGTGTGTCACTATGACCAGCTGTATTAGACTGTTTTATTTAATATACTTAGATCTTGCTGCTTCAACTAGGAATTTAGCTTCCTAGATGAGGGAGATGAAGTCAGCGAATTAATGTCTTCAACAAATCACTGAACTTTTAGGAGAAAATGTAACGTCAATTTGGCTGAATTTGCTGGATTCTGTTTTTATTTAAGATTTTTGTGTCACCAGGGGATGGTCAACATCAATTTAGAATCCTGTGTCCAGGCAACAGCTAGGGATGTCAACTTACTGTGAATTATTCAATAATGTATTTGCTCCATCTGTGTTTCAGAATATACTTTTATTCCCCCCCTCTCCAAGTGACAAGCATAGAGTTAACAGATATTATTGATGAGTTTATTTTAGTTCTTGTATAAATAGATTGCATGCTTTAGTGCTGCTTTCTGAGTCATGTAGCTTTATCCTTTTATCCTTTAAATTTGACCTGCTTAAAAAGCTAAAGAAGTGAGTGCCTAACAAAATTATCAAAAAAGATCACCTGTGGAATTTGCTACTTAATTATGATTCATAGCCTGCTTACAACCAAATCAGAGATGGCATTGTCTTCTCTTTTTATGTTTCTTGGCTCTCCTACTTGCAAGGTAATGGGATAGCTCTGAGATGACAATATGGCAGATATTGATCTCTGCAGATCTTTGCTGTGTCTCTGGCTTAATGAACCATAAAATGTCAAAGCAAATTGCCTAGGGACCAGAGTCTTTAACCTGAGGTACACAGAACAGCAAGAACTCCATGATTGGATGTGCAGTCCATAAATGTAGATGGGGGGAGGAAAGAGAGAAAACTCCATCTTCACCAACCTGTAACAGATTGAGCATTTCATTCAGTAACAAATGTCAGCAAGAAATCACAGAAGTATTATCAGCACTTACAGTTTTGCCACCAGCAGCAATCACTGGTATTTTCATGACACATTTAATTGTTGTATCTCTGATACTGTTTATATATCTCAGTATATTGAAAGTATAGTTAGCTGGACATGGTGAGGCATACCTGTAATCCCAGCTACTTAGGAGGCTGAGACAGGAGGATCACAAGTCAAGGCTAGCCTAGGCATGAGATCCTGTCTCAAAATAAAAAATAAGAAGAACTGGAGATATAGTTCAGTGGTAAAGTTCAATTCCTTATGCAGAAGAAAGGAAGGAAAAAAGGAAGAATGGATGGAAGGAAGGAAATTATAACAGTTAACTGAGCCTGATCCCACCCCCTCCCAGCGCCTCAAACGGAAGATCATTCATCAAGAATTTTACATTGAAAATCTAAAAGTTTTTTACCCAAGATGATGAGTGCTGACATGGATGCAGTTGATGCTGAAAATCAGGTGGAACTTGAAGAAAAAACACAACTAAGTGTTGGAACTTCAACACACACTTGAAGATCTCTCTTCAAGAGTAGATGCAGTTTTTTGGGGTAAAATTGGGAGTTCATAACCCACTTCAATCTAATGTATGAAATATGATATGTCAAGAGCTTTGTAATGTTGTGAACAACCAATAAAAAAAAAAGAGTAGATGCAGTTAAAGAAGAAAATCTGAAGCTAAAATCAGAAAACCAAGTTCTTGGACAATATATAGAAAACCTCATGTCTGCTTCTAGTGTTTTTCAAACAACTGACACAAAAAGCAAAAGAAAGTAAGGGATTGGTTTCCCTTCTGTTCTAAGGAATTGCTGCTGACCAGTTTTTTTTCCCCCTTTAAAACTTGGATAGATTTCAAAAGTTACAGTACCTTTGTTTGTGGCTTCATTGAATATTTATGAAGATAATGGCAGATCTAGGCAAAATTAACTGTGTAACAAGAGAGTTTGTGTATTATGTTAGTCTATAAAAATGTGCAAATGTATTGTAGAGACTTTATAATTAGAACTGCATATATTTATGAGACTTGAAGATGAATGTTTTATCAAATTTGCTTTGATATATAGGTTTAGCACTGTCTTTTATCATATAGGCTTAGTAAAATATACACGAAAATAACCACCATGTTGTGAAAAAGTGACCAAAATCATGTACTGAATGCACAGCTTTAATGCACCCTGTCCACCATCTTGTGCCTCTTCTCCATTTGCCTCTTCCTTCCCATTTCCCTTCCCCTAAGGAAAAAAAAAAAAAGATTTCACATTTGTAAAAGTAATTTTAATAGTTAATCACTGATGAGAGTAACATGATTCTAATTGTTGAAACTTAACCAAAATAAGATACTGTCTTAGCTAGGGCTTGTCCTGTGTGGTATTTAATAATAAGATAGGATTGATGGTTTCTCTTTAAGCAATTGAAGATGGATTGAAACTATAAAAATGGTCTCATACTGGGAAGATTTGTTTAAAACTTCCTTTTGCACAAAATAACCCACTTGAATAGATAAGAGTTCTGGTCATGGATGTACATTCATGATAGATCTTGAGAAAAAATAGAAATGGGGCAGGAAATTGGTAAATACTACTCCAAATGCTTTCACTCCAGATTTGTGTTCTCTCTGGCAGAATAGACTTTTGGCGGACAAAAGATAGATATGAAAGTGCATTAAGTTTGAATAACTTTATGTAAGCTACATAGGGAGACCAGTTACCATTTGGTCTCAAGGACATTTACCCAATAGATCGACTCTTGCAAAATTCTTTGAGAGTTTATTAGCAACAGAATCATGAACACATGGTAGAGTATACATGTACAATAATGGTAATTTTAATCTTAGTATTTTAGCTCACTTATTCTCCCAGAATTTTCTGTAAATTCTACCATTTAGTTTGCAGAGGCTTAGTCATTCTTTTAAAATTTTTTTAAATTTAGTTTTTAGTTTATTTGGTAAGGGAATCAGTATTGGAAATAATATTCAGATAATAGGAAAAGAGAAGTCCCACTAATATAGCTTATGATTATTAGATTTGGACTACTTTTAATCATGAAATAATCTTATGTATTAGTGTACTAAGATTTGATATGTGACTTTAGCTATATGAATATATAATTAAACTGCAAACATTTTGCAGCCCTTTTGTGACCTAATTTACAGATATTTAAAATTGTGTAACAGTTCTGCTTTGCTGTTTAATAAAAAGCTATTTCAGAGAAAAAAAACAGTTAACTGAATTTAATACTTAATGAAAATAGTTAATATATTACTTTACCATGTTTATCTTTTAATATTTAAATATTTAATATTTAAAACTATATTTCACTATAATTCACTTCTTTTATATTTCTATGTATTTTATTTTATGCATTTAAAACATTATTCTAAGAAGGAGTCTGTGAACTTTATCAGAATGTCAAAGGGCATAATGACATGCAAAAATACTGAGTTCTGCTTTAGACCAATTTACCCAATTTTTCCAATTGTTATAAAAGCAAAATCCCATTCTTAACCGAAATTTTTAATATTTGTGATAATCTGGTCCTTCCTATCTCACATTTTTTCATCATTCACAGCAAAGCAATCCATTCTGCTGTGAATAACAAGTGGTAACCTTCTGCATGACCACCTGCCACAGCCAGCTCATACCCGGCCATGAACTCTTTCAGTCACCCTCCCGTGAAATGCCCTCTGGTATAGCTGTCTCACACAAAACGCCCTCAGCTAGTCTCCAAGCACTATTGTTAGTGCATAGGCGCCTCCTGACCACCATAATGTAAGGACTTGTCAGTGAGGGCAGATGGTCAGCATTCTGAGCACTGAACCATGAAATCATCATAAGTGAAACAGAAGCAACATCATCATAGGCAAAGACATCCTAAAGTGCTATGAGGCTTGACCACCATGTGATTCTATTAACATATTTAATAAAAGATCAGATATTTCAGGAAGCTTGGTAAGCATTAATGAGACATTTACTAAATGTTTTGCACATACTAGAGACTTCCTTGAATGACTTCTAAGTTTTAACTAAAACATTGATTTTTTTTCATGTATGTGGTACTAGTGATTGAACCCAGGGTGGTCAATCATTGAAATATGTCCCCAGCCCTTGTTATTTTTTGTTTTGAGACAAGTCTCCTGAGTTGTCCATGATGACCTTGAACTTGTGATCCTCCTGCCTCAGCCTCCTGAGTCACTGAGACTGCAGGTATATGCCACTACTCCCAGCTTAACTATTTTACTTATAGAGCAACCCCATGAAGCAGGTACTTGGATCATTGTATTTGTTTTATAAATGAGGAGACAGAAGCTAAATGACCTTCCCAAGACCATGGAATGTGTGTTAATCAGCTTTGTGTTGCTGTGGCCCAAATATCTGGGTTTTCTTGGAGGAGAAAAAGTCTATTTTGGCTCATGGTTGCAGAGATTTAGTCCATGGTCAGGTAGGCACAGGTGAGACAGCACATCGTGCTAGACGGGTGTGTTGGAGGGAAGCTGCTCAGGACATGGTGGGCAGGAAACAGAGAGAGGGAAGGGGCTACAGGGAAGATGAACCTTCCAGAGCATAATCCCCAAGAACCACCTCCTTAAGTCATACCCTCCCAGCCTGCAGTTACCACCCAGTTCATTGAAACTAGGATGGGCCAATTAGGTCACAGCTCTCATCATCCAATCATTTCACCTCTGAACATTCCTGCATTAACACAGGAGTTTTAGGTGGATACCTCACATCCAAACCGTAACAGAGAGTGTGGCCCCAGTTCACACTTCCATTCTCCATGTTGTGATTGTCTCTTCATGTGTACAGAGGATGATGTGAAGCTGGCGACACAGCCTCTGTTCAAGAGTTGGTGGGGTCAGGCTGCATTAGTCTGGTGCCTTTGAACTTTAGCTGCCAATCTATGTCCTGATTTAGAACTCACCCAAAAAACCTCCTAACTGTAATCTGTCTTCCCGCATAAGATGCACTACAGGAAAACACCGCACTGCCATTGATGTTGCAAAATAGACATCTCTTCTCTATGACAATTACGTTTTTGTCAGAATTTTTTTTTAAATAGCCTTTTATTCTGGAAGATAAAATAAACTCACTTTTCCCTCTCCCTCCTATCAAACACGACTGAAAACTTTGGACATCATGTAAAATAAACATAAGGCCCTGAAAGATAGAAGAAAGCAGGTTAATGAGATATATTGGGACCTGAGGGACAATGGGATAGTGAGTTCCCTGCGTTTTCTCTTTCCTCATCAATCTCAGACCGAACATCAGAGAAGCGGGCAACCCCAAAATGCCAATGGATACAGGGAAGAAATGCTTCAAGACAAAGTTCTCTCTCTTCTCTCCTCCCCTGCCCACCCCTCCTCCCTCCTCCTCCTCTTCCTCCTCCTCCTCCTCCCTCCTCCTCCTCCTCCTCCTCCTCCTCCTCCTTCTTCTTCTTCTTCTTCTTCTTCTTCTTCTCTTCTCTCTCTCTCTCTCTCTCTCTCTCTCTCTCTCTCTCTCTCTCTCTCTCTCTCTCTCTCTCTCTCTCTCTCTCTCTTTCCCCCTCTCTCTCCAACCTTCCCTCCCTCTCTCCGCACCCCAGGATTGAACACAGGATCCTCTAACACTGAGCTTTATCCCAGCCCTTACTTATTTTATGTTGAGACAGGATCTTGCAGGCCTTGAACTTGTGATCCTCCTACCTCAGCCTCCCAAGTCACCAGGATTACAAGGATGTGTTACTGATGAGATCAACGAACACTTTAATAACCACTCTGCTGCAGTCAAGCATCAGAGGAAGAATGGTGGTCGCATCCACCCACCAGCAGGTATCTTGGATGTCCCCCTCACCAGACAGCAACAGTGTGCCTCAACCTCTGCAAGGATGGAATCAGAGAATGCCCAGTAGGGAGCCGGGACTTTCATCCATGAAGCACCTGCCCCCTTCCTGGGGATGGTATCAGAAAAGGCCTGGGGGAAGCTCCAGACTTTCAGCACCACTCAGTGGTAATGAGGCCACCCACCTCACAGTGGAGCCAGGGGAGGCCCCCAGGGAAGAAGCAAAAAGGCATTCCTGCCCCCCACACCCAGGGGGACATACGTGAAAGCTTTGTGGGGAGCCAGAGCTCCCATGTGCACCTACCAGGCACAATGAACCCCACCTCAGCTATCAACACCAGGCTGGGAGGGGAGCCTGTGTGTCCGTTCCCATGTGGCGCTACAAGGTGGTGCCCCCTTATTTCATTCACAGCCCAGTTGTGCCGGGGCAGTGGGGTAGGTTGCTGAAAGGCCAGAGAAAGTGCCCAGATGTGGCATGAAGACAGGTGGTTTACTGGGGGAAAGCTTACAAGGGATCAGAGACTGCTTCAAGAAGAGTTCCATGGTGACAGACTGACAGCACCCCCATCCCTCGCGGTGCTTTGTCCAGTGGTGTTTTGTCTAGTGGCAACTGGCTGGATGAGTGACATATCCTTCCCCCAGCACCTCAGTTCTGCACTAGTCCCCACTTAGAGAGGGATTTGTATATTAGGCCATAGAAGCAGTGACCTCATCACATTAGCTTATGAAGTTTGTTTGTCTCACCAGAGTCCCCAGGAGCAACTGTCCTGGTGTGCATGCAGGGAGGTACTTCCTACAGATAACACTACCTAGGCCTAAGTGCCTTGTGCACAAGAGAAAGCCACTGTCCTGTAAGATAATACGAATCTGGAAATTCTAGCCCACACTTGTTCTCTTTGCTTTTTTAATTTGATTCGGTTTAGGGGAACAGAGAGGGCGCATCCAGGGGCATAGTGTTTAACATCGCCCTTTGCTTTAGGGGTGATACACCCCTTGGGGAGAAATACAGTACCAGAGGAAGCAGCTTAAGTATGGGTTTCAACAAAATCCAGAACCTCATAGCATACGAAACAAAATGCCTAGGTTGCAGTTAACACGTCAATCCTACAAGAAACAAAACAAATCACACCTGAATGCAGAGGAGCCATCAGTAAATGTCAACCCTGATAGAACAGATGTTAGAATTGACTGACAAGTATTGTATTTATTGATGTATGTGTTTGTTCATTTATTCCTTCATTCATTGTGGTTGTGGAGATTGAACCCAGGGCCTTGGGCATGCTAGGCAAACACTACCACTGAACTGGGAAGGGGTATATATCCCCCAAAGATAAACTTAAAATAACCCTTTTTACTCTAAACTTTTAAAATTTGGATTCATCAGGGCTTAGTGCTGCGGAAAGGCATATGTGTCCAAAAAATGTGCATAAGCCCAAGGTACTTTGGAAGGATATTCTAACAGGACAATGGAAAGGTCCTGACCCAGTGATTGTCTGGAGTCGGGGGTCTGTCTGTGTGTTTCCACAGGAAGAACAGCAGCCGATTTGGATTCCAGAGAGTTCGAGTGGGTTGGTTGAGTTCTGGTTGGGCTCTGGGGGAGCTCCAGGAGAGTTCGTGTGGGCAGCCTGCGGCATGAGTTCTAAAAATAAAGTTCGTTCCTGCTTGAATCTTCAAGTGGCTTGTGATTTGTGCCCAGTCAGACTGCGGCACTGAACCATATCCCCCAGACAGAAATTTTAAAGCAGCCATGTTAAAAATGCTTCAAGGAGCTTGAAATACATGAATGAAAACAGAAAGTCTCATCAAAGAAATAAAGAAGAACCAAACAGAAATTTTAGCAATGAAAAATGTAGTAATTGAAGTTAAAAACTCAGAGGTCAGGCTCAGTAACCTGAATGGTTTCACTGGAGAATTCTACTAAAATGTAAAAGGAGAATTAACATTAATCAATATATGGTTTGGGGAACTAACTAAAAAATAGAAATCAACACCTCTCAATTAAAGTTTTACAATTTGGGGCTGGGGATGTGGCTCAAGCGGTAGCTCGCTTGCCTGGCATGCGTGCGGCCCGGGTTCGATCCTCAGCACCACATACAAACAAAGATGTTGTGTCTGCCGATAAATAATAAATATTAAAATTCTCTCTCTCTCTCCCTCTCTCACTCTCTCTTAAAAAAAAAAGTTTTACAATTAGCAGTACTCACATAAAAAGAATATACAGATAATAGAAAAATACAGACCAATACTCCTTAAAAATATAGACATAAAAAATCCTTAACAAATTATTAGCAAAGAAAATTCAAAAATATGAAGAATTATTTTCACATGCAAAAGAATAAAGGGGCCCCTCATATCACATACAAAAATTACCTCAAAATAGATTAAAGATGTACACATAAGACATAAAATAATAAAACATCTAGAGGAAAACAGGGAGAAACCTCATGATGTGCTTGGTAATGATTTCCTAGACACCATAGCAGGTGTCTAGTACAGGCAATAAAAACAAAAATAGAGAAATGAGACAAAATCAAAACTAAAAAGTTTTGCTCATCAAAGTACACTAACTACAGAATGAAAAGGCAAAATAGAAAATATTTGCAAATTAGGTATCGAGTAGATGGTTAATATCTACAATGTCTTAAGAACTTTTGCAATTCAACAACAAAAAATCAAATAGCCCAGTTACAAAATGAACAAAGAACTTTAGTAGACATTTTTCTAAGCTTCATCCTGGCCTTGTATAGCGTCTTTGGGGGAAATTTCTTTCTCGGGTGCTGTATCTTCGGCTCTGAGAAATTTCTTTGCTTTTCCTTAAGAGTGTCTGGCACTGCAGGAACTTCCTTTTCTTCTCTTGGGTATCTTGTCCAATCCCAGTCAGAAAAGAAGCAAAGAGGGAAGATCTTCAGTGTTTTCACCAAAAATAAAAGGAAATAGTAACCATGTGAGTTAATGGATATGATAATTAACTTGCTGGTGGCGATCATTTCCCAATATACAGATATCAAAATACCAAATCGTACACCTTAAACATAGACAAATCTTGTCAATTATATCTCAATAAAGCCGGAAGAAAACCCTGTCACACACTGCAACAAAAATTACCTCAAAATAGATTAAAGCGTACACATAAGATATAAAATAATAAAATCTCTAGAGGATTTTATTATTTTAAGGAGAAACCTCGTGATGTACATGAGGACAGAGAATGTAGCTCAGTGGTAAATCATCCCTGGGTTCAATCCCCAGTACCAAATAAATAAATATATAATAGACATTATTAAGATGGCAAATTTTTGGGCTGGGGCTGGGGCTCAGCAGTAGAGCATTTGTCTCACATGTGTGAGGCCCTGGATTCGATCCTCACCACCACATTAATAAAATAAAAAGATATTGTGTCTGCCTACAACTAAAAAAAAAAAACATTAAAAAAAGATGGTGAATTTGGTTATGATTTTCACCACAACTTTATAGACATCATAACTCACTGGCTATGATGTATATATTTATCACAAGGCTACAAGGCTTGCTCAGTACTTGGAAGCTGATGCATATAGTCCACTTCATATTAAGAGGCTAAAGAAGAAAACAGCCATGATCAATTAGTGGGTGCAGAAACAATATTTGACAGAATTCAGCATCCCTCAGAACAAAAATCCTAATAAAACGAGAATAGAAAGAAACTTCAACTTGCCCAACAGCACCTACAAAAAGCCTACATCTAGAACCGTCCTAAAGACTAAAAGCTTTTTGCCTGAGAACAAGGTCAAGGCAAGGATGTCTGCTCTCACCGTGCCACTCAACAGTGTTAGGAGTTGTGTCAAGTGTAACAAAGCAAGAAAAGGAATATAGATCAGATGGAAGAAGTAACCTTGTGAGTCACTGCCTCTATTTGTAGATGATGCAACTGTCTATGTAAAAAATTCCAAGAATCTACCAGAAAAAACCTCCAAAACTAAGAGAATTTTACAAAGCCACAGGACACAAGATAAACACACCCCCAAAGCAGTTGTACTTATATACACTCCATAATAAACACAAAGACATCACGATTTAAAATAGGATGCCATTTACAATTGTTCAAAAACAGGAAATATTTGGATGTGAAGCTAACAAAGCATTTACAGGACCGGTGCCCTTAAAAGTAGACAATACTTCCAAGTACCGTGGCATGCACTTGTAAGCCCAGTGACTCAGGAAGTGAGGCAGGAGGATCAGGAGTTCATGGTCTGCCTAGTCAACTTAGTGACACCATGTCTCTAAATAAAATGTTATCAAGTAGCTCAAAAAGGTAGACATTCATTGGTTCAGTCTCTAGTACAATAAAATAATTATTATTATAATAATAAAAGATGTAAATAGATGGAGAGACTACCAGACCCATAGATTGTAAAGCTAAGCATAATAAAGCATTCAATTCTTCCCAAACCAACATCAAGGTTTAGTGACAGCTGGGGCCGTAGCTCAGTGATGCTGCACCTTCCTAGCAGGCACCAAGCCCTGAGTTCGATCCCCAGCATAATGAAAAAAATGATAATTCATTGAATAATTAAATATGTATCAAAATACAAGAAAGATAATTTTTCATTTTAGAAAAATGATGAAGTAGGAGGAATCAATCAATTTCAAGACATATTATTCGGCTATTGCAACCAAAACTGAGAGGTATCAGCAGAGTGATATATACATATATACAGAACAGTGAACTCAGAAGTAGACCAATACAGAAGTGCTTAACATTTTGAAAAGGTTCAAAATCAATTCAAAGGAGTAAATGGCAGCACATAAAGACAGATTTTCAATGCACGGCATGGGAACAAGCAAAAGATGATGAATTTTTACCCAAATCTCACACCTTATACAAAAATGAATTCAAAACTGGTCACTGATTTAAATATAAAACATAAGACTATAAACTTACAGGGAAAAAACATCATCGGAAAAAGTCTTAGGATGTAGTATTAGAAAGAAGATTTCTTGGACACCCAAAGCATGGTTGATCCATAAAAAGAAAACTTAATAAATTGGACTTCATCAAAATTACAAAGTGTGCTCTATGAAAGATAATGAAAAGTCAAGCTTTCTACAGATGGGGAGAAGTATTTATTTATTATGTATCAAAAAAGAAAAGGACAAGTGGGAGAAGTGGTACACACCTGTAATCCCAGCTATTCCAGAGGCTGAGGCAAGAGGATCATAAGTTCAAAGTCAGCCTCGCCAACTTAGCGAGACTTTGAGCAACTTAGCAAGACCCTGTCTCAAAATAAAACATAAAAAGTGCTTGGGATGTGGCTCAGTGGTTAAGCACCCCTGGATTCGATCCCTGACACCAAAAAGAAAAAAAGAAAAAGGAAAAAGAAAAGAAAGAAAGAACGAGTATTTGGAATATGTGAAGAACTCTCAAAACTCAACAGTAAAATAAACAAACAATCTAATTAGAAAGTGGTTGAAAGATATCAAGAGACGTTTCACTGAAGAGAATATGCAGATGGCAGATAATCACATGAAATTGTGTTCAACATCTTTAGCCATTAGGGAAATGCAAATTAAAATGCAATGAGATATCACTGCACACCATAGAGAATGGCTAAAATAAATAATAATGACAACACCAAATGTTGACAGGGATGTGGAGAATCCAGGCTGTTTGTACATTGCTGGTGGAAATGTAAATTAGTACAGCCATTTTGGAAAACAGTTTGGCAGTTTCTTTAAATAATAAACATGTCACAACCAGATTTTTATTCCTAGGTATTTATTCCAGAGAAATGGAAACTTATGTTTATGCAAATGTCTGTACATAAATGTTTGGAGGAGTTTTATTTGTAATTGCCAAAACCTAGAAACAGCCGAGACATCCTTCAATGAGTGAAAGAATGGTACATCTACACAATGGAAATAACAGTCAGCAAAACAAGGAACATACTATTGGTAGATGCAAGAACTTGGATGAATCTCCAGAGAATTATTCTGATTGTAAAAAGTCAATCACAAAATCTTGCATGCTATATGATTTCATTTATATAATGTATGTGCAATGACAAAACTATAGAAATGAAAACTGATTGAGGTTGCCAGGCATTTTACAAAGTGGGAGGAAGAAGCAGGAGGGTGGTGGGTGTGTCTCCAAAAGGATGGCAGGGGGATCCTGTGAGGATGGAACAATTTATTCTGTATCTTGACTGCCTGGGTGTCAATATCCTGCTTGTGATTTTTGTCCTGCAGTTTTGCAAGATGTTACCATTGGGTGAAAATGTTACCAAAGGGTACATGGATCACTCCATAACTTTTTAATCCATAATTATCTCATAATTTAAAATCTTAATTTAAGAATTGGCCCTTGGATTTCATATATCCACATCCTGAGGCTTGTGAACAACTAAGTGTTTTCTTCCATGAAAAGAATTCAGCGTATTGACACAGTTAGGTTTCTGAGTTGGATTTATTTTTTTTTTTTAAAGAGAGAGTGAGAGAGGGGAGAGAGAGAGAGAGAGAATTTTCCAACATTTATTTTCTAGTTCTCGGCGGACACAACATCTTTGTTGGTATGTGGTGCTGAGGATCGAACCCGGCCGCACGCACACCAGGCGAGCGCGCTACCGCTTGAGCCATATCCCCAGCCCTCTGAGTTGGATTTAAACCATGACAAATGCAGCAAGGGCAACAGGTATGGAGACACCCAAATGTATTTGCCATATTGTTTTCCACGTTCAAACTTATCTAAGGTCTATTACTATTTTAAACATAGTTCAAGTCCCATTCTTTTAAAAAAAATAATAATAATTTTTAGTTGTAGGTGGACACAATGCTTTTATTTTATCTGTTCATTTTTATGTGGTGCCAGAGATTGAACCCAGTGTGCATCCTGCATGCTAGGTAAGTACTCTATCGCTGAGCCACATCCCCAGCCCCTCAAGTCCCATTCTTCCTAGAAGCTCTGCTCACCTACCCCAGAGCTCACTTGTTCCTCTCTGAATTCCTTTAGAATTCTTCATGTACAGCTCTCCCCATAGTGGCCACCAGCCCTGTGAGGCTGTGGAGCGCTTCAAATGTGCTAATGTGAATGGAGAGACGCTGTAAAGGGAAAATACACACCAGATTAAAAATTTAGAATGAGAAAAGGAAATGTAAAACATCTTATTTATTTTTTTATTGACTTCATGTTAACTGACTTCAATGTTCTGTTGACTTCTGGATATATTGGGTTAAATATGTTATGATTTGGATGTGAGGTGTTCCCCAAAAGTTCATGTGTAAGACAATGCAAGAAAGCATAGAGGTAAAATGATTGGGTGATGCCAGTTTAACCTAATCAGCGCATTACTCCTCTGATAGGGATTAACTGGGTGGTAAATGTAGGCAGGTAGGGCGTGGCTGGAGGAGCAGATCATTGGGGCATACCTTTGGGGCATATATTTTGTCCTTGGTAAAGAGTCTCAGTCTCTCTCTCTCTCTCTCTCTCTCTCTCTCTCTCTCTCTCTCCCCTTTCTGGTGCCATCTTCCCAGTTCCACTTTCCTCTGCCACTCCCTTCCAACCGTGCTGTTCTGCCTCATCTCAGACCTGGAGGAATTGGAGTCAGCCATCAATGGACACATCTCTGAAACCGTGAGCCCCCCCAAAATAAAATCCTCCTCCTCAAAGTGTTCTTGTCAGGTCTTTTGGTCACAACAGTGAAAAAGCTGACTAAGACATATTATAATAATAAAAGTAACATAACCTGTTTCTTTTTCACTTTTGTATTGGCATTGAAACCCAGCGTTCTGCACTGAGCCAAATCCCCAGTTTTGTTAAGGTGCTGAGGTTCCCAGTAAGTTGCCCCAAACTTGCAGTCCTCCAGATTACAGGTGTGCACCGCCACATCCAGCTCCTTTAACTTTTTTCGTGTGATTACTATAAAATGTAAAAATCACATATGCAGCTCACATTCGTGGTTCACATCATATTTCCACAGGATAATGCTGACATCTACACTCATCTTAAGTGTAAGCGAGTACACATTACTGCAGTCCTTTTAGCAATTATTTACTAGCCACCTACTATTTACTATTTGTGTATGCCCTATCTGTACTGCTGATGGCAGAGACTAAAGACTGGTTCACCTATTCCAACCACCCTGTTAGCCTACATTCCCGAATTACACAGATCATAAAGCTAAATGTCAGTGCCCCTGAGTCCTTTGTTTCCAGGTTCTGTATGAGATCCAGCTTCTATAATCCTGCTGCACAATGTGCGACCTAGAAGCAGCAATGAGCAAATGAAGGAAGAGGTAGTTGCAATGGGAAGATTCTTCCTGCAGCCAAGGTGGCCCAGGCTAATGATTTTCTTGGAGTCTGGAGTCTGGTTCTGAGCACTACAGTGACAAGCCATGAAACCATGGCTGCAGTATAACTTCTACCAGACTGCCCCGCGGTGTGATTTCTCCACATTGCATATTTTCTGGAGATGCAGCATCTCTGCCTGGTTTGGGGGCCATTAGAGATTTCATGAACCATGAATATGCTTTAATATATTCCTTTATGCTCAAATGTACTAGAGTAGATGGTAAGACCTGTGGCAAATGGTGATAACAAACTCAGTTTTCTCTCTTTTGAGGAAAAGCACTATTCTGCCTTTTTTGAATGTGCATCACTAACATGAGGTGCCCCTGTAGTAAAGTGCTCAATAAATAAATGCCATCAGGCAAATAATCAGGATCATATAAGATTCTACTATGGTATAATAGTCACAGGCTTTAAAGAATAATCATACACAGTAAGCATTACACTTTGGATCCTGAAGGTCTCCCAAAGGCTCATGTGTTGAAGACTTGGTCCCCAGCTCATGGAGCTTTGGGGAGACAGGGAAATCTTTAGGAGGTGGGGCCCACTGGAAGGAAGCTATGTCAATGAGGCCATGCTCTTGAAGGAGGTATTGAAACTCTGGACCTTCATGTTGCTTTGTTTCCCAGATACCATGAAGTGACCAAGCCTCCTTCACCTGATGTACTGTTCTGCTACAAGTCCAATGCAACAGGGCCAAGTGACCATGAACTGAAACTTCTGAAACTGAGAACCAAAATAAACCTTTCCTTCTTACTAATTGGTTAGTTCAGGTATTTTGTCACAGTGATTGAAAGCTGACTAATACAGTATGATTCTTTTTCCCCAAAGGTTTCAAATCTTGTGCTAAAGTATGTGAATTTTACTTATACTTCTTGAGGTAAAATGCCAAGTTATAACCTTTATATCTTTCCTCACACTATATATTTAATGCATTATTAATTGTTAATTAATTAGTTACTAATTATTTTTTAATATTTATTTTTTTAGTTTTAGGTTGACACAATATCTTTATCTTATTTTATTTTTATGTGGTTCTGAGAATCGAACCCAGTGCCTCACACATGGTAGGCAAGCACGCTACCACTTGAGCCACATCCCCAGCCTGTAATTAGTTACTAATTATTAATTTTTAATTTTTATGACCACCAAGTTTATTTTTGGATAAAAGTCAATCATCGACTAATCCTAATTGTCTATGCCCTAAATCAGAAAGCTAAGAATGATATTTATGTTATTTTGAATACAAATTTTCATCTGACATCTTGGCAGAGACAATTCACCATGGCTCTCAGCATCCCTACAGGCTCTTTCCAAGTCTATCAAGAATGCAAGTCTCTGACACTCTTTACCCAAGTCATTTTTCTGGGTTGTGTTTGCAGTGGACAATCTTGAATCTCTGCCTCCCCGTGGGTCACAGAGCAGACTCTTTAGAGGGGTGCCCCTCTTCCGTAACTCAACTCACCCCACTTGCAGGTATCCATCTGCATTGTTCCTTCCCTTAGGTCTTAGAGAACAAGAAAACCAGTGACAATCATGACACTGCTCTGTATTATTAAATCCTTTGCTCCAACTCAAGAATCTTACGTCTTCTGCAAGAGTCATAATACACTAACAAGATAACTTACAAGCTTAGTAAGTTGGATAAAATTAAACCCCAGATCCAACAACATCTGCCATTTTAGAGTGACTATGTTTAATTCTTTATTACCAAGAATACAATTTTCAGGCTCCATGATAATAACTTCAGTGTAATTCAAAGGTCTGGGCCATTTCTGAGTCACCAGAAATTATGATTCTCTAATATGGGTAATGGAAATGTGTTAAGATTTATTGTCAGAAAGCCCGCTTAATTTTCAGAATCCATTAAAATGTGATTGCATTTTATGCGAACTATTATTACCTTTTATTCTGTTTAATTATCCAGGAAGAATATTTATAGCTTAAACTTCTTTTTTCTTTTCAGCAGAGGAGCATTTGTAAATTGCAAATGCAATCTTTTCCTATCTCGGTTGCCACTTGTGCCTCAGAAGTGGCAACCTCCCATACACCTCTTTTGGCCCATTCATTACACAAACACTTGTCGAGTGCCTATGTTTCAAAAGGCATTGTGCTGAGTGCAGAAGGAAGCGTGGCAGGAGGTAGGATCTCTGCAGTGTGTATGATCCACACCTTCCGTGTTTGGGTGGAAGGGAGAGAGCCTAGAGGCAGGGCACTTGACAGGACACTCAAGCATGAGCTGCCATTATGGAAACCACTGGGATGGAAAGGGAGGGTGTTAGAAAAGGCCAGTTTCTTAGAAGGCTTGAGTAGATTCAGGGTTAAAGGCAAGAGGGAAGAGGTGGCAGAGAGAAGAGGTTTAAGGTTGGGGAATTTTAATGCTGATACTAGCTGTACTAACAGAGAATTCAGAAAGAGAAAGAGCCCTGGAGTTGATTAGGGAAGGAAATCACATGTTGTGTTACAGACATGAGCATCTACAACAAGAGAAGGCCTTTGAATGCAAAGGAGCTTGAAAAAGTATGAAGTCAGCTCTTGGAGGGTTAGTTCCTATAAGGAGTGACTTTCCCTATGAGGGGCAGCAATTGACAGGAAGCACTGTAGGTAAGAACAGGACCTTGTGAGCCTCACACCTGACTTCAAAGAGCAGATAGAAGGAAGGATACAAGAGATGCGGAGAATTAGGGGAATTAGATTTAAGTCACATGCAGAACCTAATAAACAGGTATCCAGTAGGAAACATCCAGAGGCTATAAAGAAGTCAAAGAAGATGATTTCTGGGGGAAGAGAGAGAGAGAGAAACACTGGTGGGTCACTTGCATCTTCAAAGTAAAAACAAGGTTGCACAGGTACTAGGCTCCATAGACGAGAGATTGTGCTCCAGTTGGGAGCAACTCATGGGCATCGGGTGATTCTTGCTGACCCCAAACGAGCCTCCCAATTCTTCCTTTTAATCCAGAATGATATTGCCTAGATGTCCACAGGCCATGTGGAGTCCTTAGCAACTGACATCACCATAAGGATCAGGAGGAAATGAAGGTAGAGGGGAGGGTGATGGTGAACAGCACATGGGAAGTGATGGGGTGTGGCTTTGGGAGTCAAGCTATATAGGGGACCTGTGTAAAATGCATCTTTATAAATGGATTCAATAGCACAGGCCTATCCAGCAAAAGGAGTTCCTATCACTAAAAGGTGCTTTTGCTCAGCAATTATACAGCATTTCAGGATCTGGTGATCATGCCTGGGCCACGCTGCTCCCTGTCTGAGAGATCTTGGAGTACCCGTGTGTCCTTATGGGGTTTCAGATTAATTCATTTATAAGTAGAACTAATTTCCCCCGACTGCCCATTCACCCACCACCCCCTGCAACCACAGACACGTGCATCCAGGTAGCTACTGTGAAGAGCAAGTTCTGCCTGAGGTCACACCAGGTTTAATCCATTTACATATGGCATCAATTTCAGCACTCTTCCTTTGGGGTCTTTTCAAAACCTTGCATTTTTGTTTTGCTGCACCAAATCCTGTGCAAATGCATCCCTTCTCTAACAGGCCCTTCTCAGATATACCAACAGCCTCATGCCTTTGTTATAGCTTTGCCCCATATTCTGAAAATGTCAGAGTGGTTTTTCTTTTTCTTTTATTTTTTTAAGTAATAAAAAAGTCATATTTACTGAAAAGCCGTCAGAATGTCAACAAAACAGCTGCAACATTTTTTTTTTCTCTCAAAATGACAAAGTAGGCCAACCGCGGTGTCACACGCCTGTAATCCCAGTGGCTCGGAAGGCTGAGGCAGGAGGATAATGAGTTCAAAGCCAGCCTCAGCAATTTAGTGAGGCCCTAAGCAACTCAGTGAGACACTGTCTCTAAACAATTTTTTTTAAAGGTTAGGGATGTGACTCAATGGTTAAGGCCCCTGGGTTCCATCCCTGTTCCCAAAAATAAAAATAAAATAAAAGAAGCGAATGGAATACAGGGGGCTAGATGCTTTATAGGCAAAAAAAAAAAAAAAACCTGTATTAGAACCAACTTATTTATCATCATCTTCTTCATCTTCCTCCTCCTCGTTACCCATCTTTCATCATCCTTCATCCTTCCCTTGTCGTCCTCCTCCTGCTGATTTTTCTTGTTTTGTTCTCCCTTGATGATGTCCTTTTCTATTGCATCAGGTTTTCCTGAGCTTGGGAGACAGCCCCCGTCCCTTTTGTGTGCTGCCTGCAGCTCAGCAGCCTTCTTTGCACAGGGCTGCTTGTCACCTGCATCAGTGTTATTCCACATCTCTCCCAGCTCCTCTGAAACATCACCAATGGAGAGGCCAGGAGGTTCTGCTTTAATTTGGGGGTGATATTCATAACAGAACAAGAACAAAGTCAGTGGAGGCCTTGTGGGTACATCGGGATCCTTGAACTCCTTTTTTGTTTCTCCATGCAGAAGAATACAGATTTTGATTTTTTCCTTCATAATGGGCCTTGTCTGACTTGGCCATGTCCTCAAATTTTACTTTTTCTTTAGCAGACATGATCATCCTCTCTGAGCATTTCTTAGAAAACTTTGAGAAGCTGACTCAGGCATCCGAGTGCTTCTTTATGTGCTCCTCCTGATGAGTGTGTACAAAGAATTGATAGGATAATATTTTTCTTCTTGGCTTTTTAGGGTCTCCTTTGCCCAGGTTCAATTATTTTTTTTTCTCAGTGAGGCACAGTCATCTAGTGCCCAGCTAGCTCACTTTCCCCAGAGCTGCCTCTACAGAGCTCAATTACTACTGTAAGGGTCCAGTGAAACGTCGGAGGAAGAGACCACAAGAGACCAGCTTCATGCAATGAGCAGGAGGGAGTTTATTGAACCAGCATGCTGGGGCTCAAGGCTCACTCAGGAAGGGAGAGCAGCCCAGAGCCCAGAGCAGAGGTCAAACAGAGCTTAAGTACCCTTTTGGGGGAGGGCCGGGTGGGGGGGGGGCTTTGCATACATCAGAACAAATCATCATGAGGCGCGGGAAAATTGAACAACAACTCTGAGACATGATGAGCACATTCATTGGCGGGAACAGTCTGGGCAGGGGTGATTGGTCACTCCTAAGCGGGGTACACATTCAAACTGATTGGTTCGGGCCCTGTGACAAACTGCACAGGGCCCTAGGCTAAATGGCCAGTAGGGCGTTGTCTTAACTATCTCAGGAATTTCAGGTTCTGGGTGTAGCAGAGGAACTTTTACATTTTAATTCAGGCTTTGTAGCTTAGAAACTTTACCCTTTCACTACAATGGCTGTTGTGTTGTATGTTTTATAATTGGTTTGGTCAACCAACTGGGGGAACAAAAATAGTTTATAAGAATTTTAAGGAATTTACCAGGTGCCGTGGCACATGCCTATAATCTTAGCTACTTGATGGGAGGCTGAAGCAGGAGCATTACAAGTTCAAGACCAGCTTGGGCAACTCAGCAAGACCCTGTATCAGAATAAAAAATAAAAAGGTCTTATGATGTAGCTCAATAGTAGAGTACTTGCCTAGCATGTGTAAGGTCCTGGGTTCAACTCCTAATATCACAAGGAACTCTGCAACCGAGGCCTTCACTAAACCTTGAAGAGAGGCTGAGAACTCAGGCAACAGATCTCAGCTCACTTGTGTCCTTGATGGGTCCCAAGCTCTCCTGACTCGGTGCCAGATTCCACAATCACCTCAAAGCCCGTGTCTTAGACTAGTGAAAGTATATCCCCAACCAAATCAGTTGCTTGCTTCTCCACATGACTCATAAACATGAGTGGCGCATTTTATCCTTGAATTTCTTCCTTGAACACTATATTAGTATGTTAAGGTCTGTAAATAAGTCAAAAATAACACCTGGTATTTTGCCAGAGAAATGTTAGAGTTCGTAAACAAGTCTGGATGGTGCCTGGCAAAATGTCAGAGGGAGTGGTTTGAGAAGTAACAAAAGTGAGCCATTAAGTGTGGAGATTCCTTATTGGTTGATTGATGTATCTAGTTTATGCTAATTAAGATAAGCTGTGCAAAATGTATAAATAGCTCTGTTGCCCTACAATAAAGGGCTCCCATTCCTGCTGCATCAATCTACAGAAGTTATTCGTCACCCCCCGGCTATTTTGCTGCAGCCTGACCCCGGCATTAGTAGTCCAGGGAGTAGTAGTAGTAGTGTTATTAATTCTACCAATAAAAGCAATCTCAATCATTTATTGAATATTCACCAAGAACTTTGCATACTCTGAGGACTTTAACCCTATACCAATATTCATAACAATGACAGTTATCATTTATGAAATACCCTTCGAAAGCAGATGTTTCAAATGTGGCATTTTTCTTAATCCTTAAAACAATTCTGTGAGGTAGACAGCGTTATCCCCATCTTATAGATTGAAAACCCCCCCTACAGATCCAACAGAAACCCTCTCAGACAGTTTCCAGTGGTCACACGCTTCCCCCAGGGCATAGTTGAGAATCAGGACCTGGGTCTGTGTGACTCCAAAGCTGTCTCCTGCCCCTACATATGTTCTCTGGGGTTGCAGACTTGGGTTCTGGTCTCTTATTCTCTGTGCTACTCTTGCTCAGCCTTGCTCTGGCCCTTACCTTCTGGGTGATAAGGGCTCAAGGCTCATGCCTGCTGGTGCGTCCAGGTGCTTAAGCAGTGCTCAGATCACAGGAGGGTGGGCTCTAGTGTTGCTGAAGAGAGAATGTGGGCAAAGATGTTCAAATAGGATATATATAGTCCTTAGTTTTGTTGTTTTTTTTTTTTTTTTTAAAAGAGGACCTGGTAGGACTGAGGTGTAGCTCAGGGGCAGAGTGCTTGCTTAGCATACAGGAGGCCTTGGGTTTGATACCTGACATCGGAAAGAGAAAAAAAAATTGTTGTTTTTAAAGAAAAGATGACTAATTGGGATTTTTAGAAATTGGATTATATTTTGTACCTGTTCCTAGATGATGCCATATATAATTACAGAAACAACTATAAAATGCTTGGCCAATACAAATTACTATTTCAAAATCGAACGTATCATGAATCCTATGGAATATTGACTAAATGCAGGGGTTTGGTATGTATTTGAGTCCCCCACCTCTGGAGGTGTCACTCACTGTCCCTCGGGCCCACAGAGGCACTGGGTGATACACATTGCCTGCACTAACCATGGTGTCGGCACCCATAGAGAAAAGGCCCGAAGCAAGGAACAGGCAGAGTGCTTTTCTCATTTACCCAGACTTTGGGATGAGCTGGGGGTACCTGTTGCTACAGTAATTCCAGTTCTCAGTGAGAATTCAATAGGCTCTGCCTTCTTCAGGTACAAGGTCAGAGGTCTGGTGTGACAGTTACCCTCCCAGGCAGGTCACGTGGGCTGAGATTCACCCAAAATAGCCAAATACCAGGGAGGACACAGAGCAGGAAGGGAATTGGAATGCTGAATCTTTGTGCCAGAGAGGAGGCCATGTGGGGTACCCAGAATATATCAGGAGGCAGGAAGGAGATCGTGCAATGGGGAAATGTGAGAATCTCAGACGCACTTAGAAGCCCTGCCTCAGGTACCCCCAGCTAAAGGTGAGTTTGGGGCAGGGCATGCACAGGGCTGAAGTCTGTGCCACAACAATGGAAGACCTGCCACTGCAGGAGACCAGGGTTACCTGAGAATGGTCGCAAGGTAGGAGGAACAGGTGCAGAAAAGGTGAAGAAAGCTACTTGGAACATGTTTTGAAATCTAGCCTGTGATGAGTCCTACACAAAGAGCGGGGACAGAACTTTCACTGTTATGGCTTGCTCATGTGTTGAAAGCATGATTCTCAGTGCAGCAAGATTCAGAGGTGGGACTTTTGATTAGAGCTCTCCACATCATCCATTTGCCTAATTAATTCATTGGCTGGATTAACTCACTGATGGCTGAATGGACTATTGGGTGGCAACTGTAGGCAGGTGGGGCATAGAAGAAGTAGGCCACTGTAGACATGGCTGTGGGCTATATCTGTCCCTGTCCTTGGGCTATATCTGTCCTCTGATCCCTGGCTGCAGATGCCTGAGCTGAGCAGCTTCACTCCACCCATCCACCATGATGTTCTGCCTCACTTTGGACTCAGAGGGATATAGAGTCGATCAATCATGGATTAAAACCTCTGAAATGGTGAATCAAAATAAACTTCTCCTCTTAATTGTTCTTGTCGGGTATTTTGATCACAGTGACAAAAAGTTAACTTATACACTCATCTTTTCTTCATCTTGTTCCCTAGCCCAGGGAACAGTTGGTGGTATCATCTATCAAATGCATTTTGAAACTTGTCTTTACTTTCTGGTTGTGTAATGTCAGATTCGTGGGATCCCAATAGACCTCCAGGAGCCGAATCTGATGCAATCACATAAGAGTCTTTATTGCAAGCTTGAGCCTGGACTCACAAGCGGTCCCAGGAAGTGAGTCCCAGAGTCCTTTGTCCAGTGAGATTTTATAGTTTTGGGGGGGATACTCTATGTGTCACAATATCACACAGCAAATCATTCCATACTGCGGGAAAATCAAACAACAACTCTTAACATTGAATAGCACATTCACTGGTGGAAACGAGTTGGGTAAGGGTGATTGGTTAGTACAAGAAGGGGATTCCTTTGAACTGATTGTTTTAAACCACGAGGGGCGTACGTGCTAAACTACATGGTTTCCCAACATGTTATCAACTACCATAAACTACTGGAGGCTCATCGGGCATCCCAGGTATTTTCCCTGTCTCTGCTGATTGGTGGTTGCTAGGGGGTTGTTACGGGTCCCCACTTAGCCTGAGTCAGGGACACCTGGTTCCACATATCTCTCCTGTTATTTGTAGATAAACAACTCAGCAGGGTGGGTATGTGCCTAGGAGTGCTCTGTGGGTTTTTCCAAGGACAAGGGTCACGCCCCCACCTCCTTGGACAGGATTTGCTCTGAGGTAGAGGCTGGTTTCTCAAAAATGGAGTCACATCAGTTTCTCAGGTTTTTTTTTTTCCTTCTTCTTCTTCTTCTTCCATGTGAAAAGTTGTTCCAAATTTCCTTGCACTGTTAAGAAAAAATATACCTAAACTTCTTCCATAAGATTTAAAGCATGTTCACAGTGTAAGGGTAAAATTTCTAAGCTGATTCTAAACTGCAAAATTAAAATATAAAAGACCTGGGCAAAGTTCCTCTGCTACACCCAGAACCTGAAATTCCTGAGATAGTTAAGACAACGCCCTACTGGCCATTTAGCCTAGGACCCTGTGCAGTTTGTCACAGGGCCCGAACCAATCAGTTTGAATGTGTACCCCGCTTAGGAGTGACCAATCACCCCCGCCCAACCTGTTCCCGCCAATGAATGTGCCAATCACGTCTCAGAGTTGTTGTTCAATTTTCCCGCGCCTCATGATGATTTGTTCTGATGTATGCAAAGCCCCCGCCCTCCCCAAAAAGTGTACTTAAGCTCTGCTTGACCTCTGCTCTGGGCTCTGGGCCGCTCTCCCTTCCTGAGTGAGCCTTGAGCCTCAGCGAGCTGAATTAGGATCCTCTTCAATAAATTCCCTCCTGCTCATTGCATGAAGCTGGTCTCTTGTGGTCTCTTTCTCCAACGATTCGCCGGACCCTTTACAACAGTACATCCCCTTCCTTAAAAAAACTTTATTTTTTGATAATTTATACTGAACTTTATGAGTGACTGCTTTTCCAGTGAACCCACACGAGACACAGCCTAAGCAGAAACCCATGAGGACTAGCACAGTTACCTTAGTCAACTCGGCTGAGTTATAGTCCTCAGCCATTCCAACCCACATCAAGGTGTTGCTGTGAAGTTGTTCTGAGATGTGATGTCTCAGGCTAATATCAATTGACTATAGGTGAGGGAGATTGTCCTAAATCACCTGAAGGGGACTATTTCAAACAACTGGAAGTTCAGGATTGAGGAGTCTCTGAGGAAAAAGGAATTCTACCTGCGGACAGCACATCACTCCATTACTCCATGCCCAGGGTCTGGTTGCTCTTCTGTGTGAGTGCTGGGGGTGGTAGACGCTGGGAATTGAAATTGGGCAGGTTGGTTACCACCAAACTACATCCCCAATCCTTTTCCTATTTTTAACTTTGAAGTAGGGTCTCACTAAATTGCCAAGGCTGACCTCAAACTTGCAATCCCTCTTGGCTCAGCCTCCCAAGTATTTGGGATAACAGGCTTGTACTACCACACCTGGCCAGCTGCCTTCCTCGTGCCTGCCCTAGGAATTTGGACTTGCGTAATAAGCTTTCACAGTCATGTAAGTCAATTGACCACAAGAAAGAGTCTAATACATTTATCTCCTACTGGTTTCATCTTTCTGTTTGAACCCCAGCTGGTACTACAGGGACTAAGGATGAGAGTAGGTCATGGATGTCCCTTTCCTATGGTCAGAGCAAGGACACCCAAGGCACTAGTAGCATGCAAAGTAAAATCCAGGACAATGAAAGCGGGAAGTCCAAAGTGAAAAAAAAGTCAACAAGGAGTAGATGAGTTGAGACCTTCCAGGGAGGGCCACAGAGTCAGAATATCTGAGACCAGTAGCACAGTAGCTTACCTCTAGAATAACTCCAGACAAGGCTTGAACCAGACTGTAGCAAAGAAGGCATAAAACTTAGGAGAAGGAGGTTGTAAAAAAAAAAAAAAGAAAGAAAAGAAAAAGAAAACTAGTCACCAAGATAAATAATATTTTGCCAAGCACAGTGGCTCATGCCTGTTATCCCAGCTACTCAGGAGGTTGAGGAAGAGTCTTATGTGTTGTTCAGAGCTATCCTCAGCAACTTAGTAAGGCCCTAAGCACTTAGTGAGACCTTGTCTCAAAATAAAAAATAAAAAAGGCTGGAGATGTGATTCGGTGGTTAAGCACACCTGGGTTCAATCCCCAGTACCAAAAAGAAAAGAAAAAGATAAATAATGCTTTAGTGAAATATTTTACAAATCAAAATTAATGCAAAAAAGTCATGATGAGTAAAAACCAAATTTTTTAACTACAGAAAAAAAAAAACCAGAAACATTTAAAGACCGTCAGTGGCCAAACTATACACACCAGCCCTGTGTCTGATGAAATTTTATCTCTGTCATTCGGTGTGGATGACTGTCAGTGCCATCACTCCTGCGGAAGATTGCAGATGGTCTTAATAAAGTTGGTGGTTCAAAGACTGAAGAGTACATACTAGATGGAAGTGCTGACCTAGAAAACCTGCCAAAATTACAAACAAAACTTATGTTTTTTATTATGAGATGATAAAATACCCACTGGATGAGCAATGGTTTAAGATACAGAACTGGGGGCTGGGATTGCGGCTCAGGGGTAGAGCGCTCGCTTAGCATGTATGAGGCCCTGGGTTTGATCCTCAGCATCACATAAAAATAAATAAATAAAATAAAGATATTGTGTCCAACTACAGCTAAAAAATAAATATTTTTTTTTAAAAGTACAGAACTGGAGTTGGATATGGAGGTAAAGAACTGAAAGAGCAGACAGCAGCATAATGGAGAGAAAGGGCACCATAACACAGACACAGCACAGGAAGAAAGGTTTCCATTGGCAACCTTGTGAGAAAAGATTTCAGTAACTACTTAGAGTGACACTATGTGACCTACTCGTTTGAAATCTGAGTCCAAATCAAGGCAAATTATTCCAATTAAAAAAAAATCTCCTTTACATTTCATTTCATAGGGATGGATGTATTTTTGGATCAAGATGTTCCCCAAAAGCTCCTGTGTCAAAAAACAAAACCATACATGCACATACCCACATATTATGCATGAGCAGTGCAGGAGGTAAAATGACTGGATTATGAGAACTGTCATCTAAATAGTGAAGTAGTTAATTTGACGGATCAATAATACTTCATTTGATGGATTCATGAACTAAATGGGTGGTAACTGTAGGTAGGTGGGGTGGAGCTGCAGAAATAGGTTATTGGGGGTGTGCCCTTGGGAATTATATCCTGTCCCTCTATTTCCTCCCTGTCTCTCTGCTTTCTGGCAACCACAAGCTGAGCAGGTTCCTTCTGCTGTGCCCTTCCACCACCACTGTGGACCCAGAGCAATGCAGTCAGTTGACCGTGGACTAAGACCTCTGAAACTGTGAGCCAAAATATACATTTCCTCTTCTAAGGTGTTCCTGTCAGGTGTTTTGGTCATAGCAACACAAAAAAATCACTAACAGATGAAAATAGTAATATTTAATATCAGTATAACAGACTTTGCTATTGTGATGTATTGAGAACCATTCAAGTCAGGCATGTTGGCACATGCCTAAAATCCCAGGTACTCAAGAGATAGAGGCAGGAGGATCCCAAGCCCAAAGCCATCCTGGGCAACTTAAACAGAACTTGTCTCAAAGTAAACTAAAAAAAGCTGAGGATATAACTTAGTGGTATTTACTTGCCTGGCATGTACAAGACCTTAAGTGCAATCCCTAGTTTTTCCATGAAAAAAAAATCATCCAAATATGAGATGTGATAAGAAGAACAAATCAGGAGGAGAAGTTGAGTACAAAAAAGTACATGCGCATACCCACATAAGCATGAGCAGTTGTATCCACATGTGCTACCAAAAATCTCCATCCTTGTCCCCAGTGCTGATCCAATAATGAAGACAAGGTTTGGAGAGAAAAGAAAAAGAAGTTTTATTGCTTTGCTAGCAAAGAAGAAACACAGGGGAGTTTTGTCCCAGAGGCTGTGATTCAACTGTCAGAGAGAATAGTGGGGTTTTAAAGAGGGGATATAAAGCCTTCATTCCCTGTAAGGAGTCATAATTCATTTGTAGCCTTGAAAGAAAGCTGTTTCTCAGACCAGGGGTGCCAGCCCCGAAATCAGGATTCCTTCATTCCTGTAGTCCATGAGCCAAAGGACAGATAACTCAGCTTAGGACTCGAAGAAGGTTAATCTTGCTTCTCTGTGGTTAGAAGAGAAGAAGGAGGGTGGGGAGGGATGGAGTCAGTTTCAAGATAAGCTGCAGTGTCAGAGCAGCAAGGGTCATATTCAAAGCATGAAGTGGACCCCTCTTAGATACACACATATGAGGTCCCATGAACACACATGCACTCCCTGTAACCCACTCTGAGAACAATCTATATTACATTTATTCAAAATTAGTCAGTGCAGGAATAATACCCTTTCTAATACATGAAAGTTTGTTCAATATGGTAAAAAATAAAAATATTTTTACATATTTTTCATTATTGCTATATTTATTAGCAAAAAGTGGAATAAATATAATACATGATTACATAAAAGTGTTGTTTTATGCTGATTACATTTATATTGGATATTAAAATCCGTACCAACAAAAATCCATTTCATCAGTAGGGGCATGACAGATTTTGCCACAGATGTGTTATTTCCTCCAGAAAGTGCTTTACATACTGAAAATATGTGACTCTTGCAGCAATTCAAGCTCATACTTAATGTTTTTAGCAAATAGCAAAGTCAGTAAGATTTCTATGATATTATGATATATATGTTTGATATAAAATAACAAATATATATGCACTTGAATGTAAGCACCCTTTACAAATAATGGACCAAAGCAACATTTCCAGTGCTGAGAGGGTATGGTGTGGAGGGCTCCCTAGGAGGCTGTTATAGATTTCAAAGGTCTAAGCTGAGTCAAAGACATTGAATGTAGTCTGTGCCCTTTATCAGCTGTGATCCTGCTCACATTAACTTCTCTGAGCCCACTTCCAACATGCACAATGGGGACAGTTAAAATAATTTCCCTGGGTTATTATAAAGTTGATATAATAAAATGTGCAAAGTGCCGCTGGCATAAGATCTGGCACTTTGAATAAATGCTCATGCCTTTCCCTTGCTGGCTGAAGAAAGAGGTAGGAAAAGCCTTTCATTTCTGATGAGGATTTAACAAGGACTAAAGCACTTGAGTCCGGAATGTCTAAACTTGAAACAATGTATTTCTGAGATTTAGTCATGCCTCTCAGGGCAGAAGCTGTCAGGTCTTGTGAAGTCCTCTGAGAAAAGGCTTGCCCACAGAGCATCCCAGCACTTCCAAAACCCAGTCACGCATTGTGTGCTGAACTCTGACTCACTCACCTAACAGCACAGAACGACACCAGATGTCTCCATCAGGTTTGACAGAGTCAAGGAGCGAGCACAGCTCGGGGCTTTCTTATCCTGTTTCCAATGGCATAAAGCACCTTGCTCATTAATTCATATTTATGTCTTGGTCGTTAGTTTTAAATAATTATTCAAATATCAATAATTATACATATGTTATACTTATTTGATTGAATCATATTAACAATTGGGTTAGATCATTCCAAATAAACTTTCTAAGGGGCCATCTCTGAGAAATTTGGACTGAAATCATGACAATCATTTTTTTATACAGTAAACATTTGACAATAAGTATTTATAGATACTGCCATGCAAGGATCTCAGGGAAAAGGCACACTCATACATTGTTGGTGGGACTGCAAATTGGTGCAACCACTCTGGAAAGCAATATGGAGATTCCTCAGAAAACTTAGAATGGAAACACCATTTGGCCAAGTTATGCCACTCCTTACTATACACCCAAAGGACTTAAAATCAGCATCCTACAGTGCCACAGCCACATCAATGTTTATAGCAGCTCAATTCACAATAGCTAAGCTATGGAACCAACCTAGATGCCTTTCACCAGATGGATGGATGGATAAAGAAAATGTGGTACATATACACCCAGTGGAGTATTTCTCAGCCATAATGATTTTATGACTTTTGCCAGTCAGTGGATGGAACTGGAGAATACCATGCTAACTGAAATAAGCCAATCCCAAAAAACCACAGGTCAGATGTCCTTTCTGCTATGTGAACATTAACACACAACAAGGGTTGGGGCGATACAAGTTCACTGGATTAGACAAATGGGAATGAGGGATAGGAAGAGGAGGTGGGAATAGGAAAGACAGTAGAATAAATCATTCAAAACTTTCCTGTGGGGCTGGAGATATAGCTCAAGCGGTAGCGCGCTCGCCTGGCATGCGTGTGGCCCGGGTTCAATCCTCAGCACCACATACAAACAAAGATGTTGTGTCTGCGGAAAACTAAAATAAATAAATAAATATTAAAAAAAAAAAAACTTTCCTGTGTTAATATATGAACACATGACCAGTGTAACTCCACATCATGTACAACCACAAGAATGAGATCCTAATTAGAATAAGTTATACTCCAAGTATGTACAATGTGTCAAAATATAATCTACTGTCACATATACCTACAAAGAACAAATAAAAAATTGAAAGGAAAAAAAATAAATATTGCCATGTACTTCTGGGGGAAGCAGGTAGTAAATGACAGTCAACCCCTGAGCCACATCTTCAGATTTTTTAAATATTTTCTTTAGACACAGGCTCTCACTAAGTTGGTTAGGACCTTGCTAAATTGCTGAGGCTGGCCTCAGACTTGGGATCCTTCTGCCTCAGCCTCCTGATCCTCGAGGATTACAGACAAGTGCCACCATTCCTGGCTGCCATTTACTTGTTTCTCTAGAGAATCAGCTAACAGCTGGATATGGTGGTACACATCTGTAATGCCTCAGGAAGCTGAGGCAGGATGATCACAAGTTCAAAACCAGCTTCAACAATTTATCAAGGCCTAAGCCACTTAGCAAGACCCTGTCTCTAAATAAAATATTAAAAGGGGCTTGGAATGTGGCTCAGTGGTTAAGCACCCCTGGCTTCAATTCCCAGTATAAAAAAATAAAAAATAAATCAGCTAACCATTTTGAATTCCAAATAGTTTGCTTATAATTATTTTGAGTACAAGAGCTCTGGCTCAGAGTGATTTTATTTTTCTTCAGCGCTTTTCTATTATAATGCAAGTATAATTTAAATTTTTTCTGAAATGCTAAAGAAACCAACAAAGTTGACAAGTGTTGACAAGTTCATTTAATCAATCCTGGCATACACTGGCATATGCAGGACTCAGAAAACAGTTGTTGAATAAAAATGATAAATGAGGTGATGGATATGCCAATTACCCTGATCAGATTATTATACATTTATTGCATAAATGTATTGACATATCACAGTTATTCTGAAAATATATACAAATTTGCTATGTTGCAGACATATATTGTGATATCACATCATTTTTCCATAAATATGTTAATATTGTTACACATTGTATTCATGTATAGAAATATCCCATTGTTATTCCATAAACATATTCAATAACTATATCTTTTAAATTATACAATTAAAATTTTTAAATAGCAAAAATTAAATAAATAAGAAAACAGTTGTTGAATTCACAAAGTAAGGAGTTAGTTAAGAGGCAACATATGTATAGAAGAAAATTAAGGCCTGGGGATGTGGCTCAAGCGGTAGTGCGCTTGCCTGGCATGCGTGCAGCCCGGGTTCGATCCTCAGCACCACATACCAACAAAGATGTTGTGTTCACCGAGAACTAAAAAATAAATATTAAAAATTCTCTCTCTCTCTCTCTCTCTCTCTCTCTCTCTCTCTCTCTCTCCTCTCTCACTCTCTCTTTAAAAAAAAAAAAAAAGAAGAAGAAGAAAATTAAGGGCTTTGCAGAGAGCCCAGGGATATCATTCCATTTTGGGTGGCCCAAAGAAGTTTCTTAACTTCCCTTAATCTCTACTCTCTTGTAGAGAAAATTTTCCATGGCTAATGCTACATGTTATCATAAGGATTAAACTTCATACATGCCTAAATGACTTAGTACAGCATTGTAATAAGCATCAGTCTCCTCAGTTCTGCAGAAGATAGAGTAAAATAACACAAGGGTACAATCACAAGGGTGAAATTATCAAAATGTAAATGTGACCAGATGCAGTGGTGACATCTGTAATGTCAAGGACTCAGGAGGCTGAGGCAGGAGGATTGCAAGTTCGAGACCAGCCTTATACCTTAATGAGTCCTTGTCATAAAATAAAAGTAAAAAATGCTGGGGATATATCTCAGTGGCATAGCATCTCTGGGTTCAATTTCCAGTACCAAAAAAAAAATACTCTTTTAAAAATCTTTTTAACCATGGAGTATAGATTGAATACAGCTTTGGCAACACACACCTATATTCCCAGAAATTAGGGAGTCTGAGGGATAGGAGGACCTCAAAAGTTCAAGCCAACCTCAGCTGCTTGGCAAGACATCATCTCAAAATAACAACAAAAAAAGAAGTTGAGATGTATAGCACAATGGTAAAGCACCACTGGATTCAATCCCTAGTGCCAAAAACAAATAAATAAATAATAGCTTTGTCACAATGTTATCGTTTCTGATTTGAATAACTGTACTGGAGTCATATATCTCAGAAACTGTACACTGAAGTATTGAGGGATAAAGAAGCACAAACTCAGCAACTCATTGTATGTGTGTGTGTGTGTGTGTGTGTGTGTGTGTGTGTTTGGTGTGTAAAGCAAATAGGGCAAATGTAAACAGTACATCTAAGCAATAGATATACACAAGTTCTTTGTACTATATTTGCATCTTTTTGGTAAATTTTAAAAGTCAAAATAAAAACACTAATATAATAAATTTTAAAGATTTATCAAACCACTTCCCAAAATCTACATGCAGGTAAATTTTATTGCAACTTCTTCAAAACAAATCTCTCTAGCTCTGTGAACACTGCTGTGTCAGCTGTGTTATTGATCTGCCTCTCTTGGTTTCATTTGCTCTTTGAAGATGCTAGTTTCTCTCTGGCACTAGGAAAAGACTGTCTTTGATGCTGAAACAAAATGTACATATTTTGGGACTCACTGTGGAGAGGGACAAGATGGGTTAATATGAAGAATTGAGCTGGGTTCAGTGGCTCACACCTATAATCCCAGCCACTCAGAAGGCTAAGGAAGAAGGATCACAAGCTGGGCATGGTGGAGCATGCCTGTAATCCCAGTGGATCAGGAGGCTAAGGCAGGGGGATTGTGAGTTAAAAGTCAACCTCAGCAACTTATCAAAGCCCTAAGCAACTTAGCAAGACCCTGTCTTTAAATACAATATAAGAAAAATGACTGGGGATCTCACTCAGTAGCTAAGTACCCCTGGGTTCAATTCCTGGTACAAAAAAAAAAAAAAGAAAGAAAGAAAAAAGAAAAAGAAAGAAAGAAGGAAGGCAAGAAAGAGAGATCACAGTTTAAGGCCAGCCAGCATCAGCAATTTAGCAAGACCTTATCTTAAGTAAAAAATAAAAAGTGATGGAGATGTATCTTAGTGGTAAATTATGCCAGGGTTTAATCCCCAATAGAAAAAAAAAATTAGAAAAGTAGTTGCTTTTTTTCCAATGATACAATTGTAATAATAGTAAATAGTAATAGACATAGTAAAAATTAAAACAGTAGAGAAAACAATGAAATGAAAAATAAAAATGTCCTCCCCAAACTTATTCCACTCTCCATAGGAAGCTACCATCAATGAATGGTTTCTTGCATATTTTGCCTCTAAATTTTATATATATATATATATATATATATATATATATATATAAAATATATTTTAAGGAGATATATATTAATCTCTCTATATATTTCTCTATATATACATATATGTTTATGGATATATAATAACACCTTTACATTGTCAATGTTTATATAAACATACAGTTGTCCCTCAATATCCTGGAGGTTTTTGGCTCAAGAAACCTCTCAGATAACAAAATCTTCAGACACTCAAGTCTATTATATAAAATGGCATATAGGGCTGGGGATGTGGCTCAAGCGGTAGCGCGCTCGCCTGGCATGCGTGCAGCCCGGGTTTGATCCTCAGCACCACATATAAAGATGTTGTGTCTGCCGAAAACTAAAGAATAAATTTAAAAATTAAAAATAAATAAAATAAAATGGCACATAGACTATGTATGTTTTCCCATATACTTTAATCCATCTTTACTAAATAAAGTGGTTTAAACTATGCCTACTACAATTTCTCCTAATATCAAAATACTCAAGAAAACATTTAACATACCACCTGTTACTCTTAACCCAAACAACAGGAAAATATAATTGCACTTTGTTGTTCTATTTCTTTTCTACTGAGCCAGCTAGTTTAAAATCTAGATAATCTAATATTCTTTCTGCCTTTCTCTTTTTGCTTTCTTTCTATGTTTTTGGCTGACTCTTTTTGCATCCCATGCAGAATTCTTTGACTTGACTTTTTTTTTTTTTAACCAGCCCTAAGAAGCTTCCAGGATCCCTGAGACCTGTATATTATTCTGAATAACTATATCTAAGAATGCAGATGTTCTGAGCCAAGAAGCAGTTAGAAACTTGCTCAAAGATTTCCCTTTTTCCAGTGAACTGTTTCCTAAGTAAATCACCATCCATCCCTTTGGGGAAGGACTATGGAGCTCATTCTCAGCTATATTGTCCCTGATGTCTCAAAGTCCTGCCTTCTGGGAATTCAACCTCATTAGTCAGTGGGTCCCAAGAACTAAAATATGTGCAGGTCCCAAAACCGGGTGAGCAAGTATGATTTTATGGAGTATTTGTTCTCAGCCTCCAGCTACCCATCCTTGATTTCTTCTGTGAGTATAAAACAAGCAGAGCACATCTGCTTTGTTCTTGAACATGCAGGATTTGATTACTCATCTCTACAATTCTTCCCTTGTTGGGCACCTGTCTTAACCTGCCTCTTGTAATGGTTGTGAACATCCAATTCAAGGAGGCTAACTCTTACCACTGGCCTCAATTGTTTCAGGGTTTATGATTCCCTTTGTTATTGGTGAGGCTGGTTTTGTAATGGCCTTCTTCCCAATTACCCATGCTTTTAGAGAGCTAACACCAAATATTTTAATGATTTTTTTTTTTTTTTTTTTTTTTTTTTGCTACTGTGTTGCTTAAGACATTGGTAAATTTGAACATTTCAGATACGGACGATAACAGTGTTCAATCTAGTATCTCAAGAGAGTGTGACCCAAACAATGAACTCTACCCTCTCTATCTGATGTTCTGACTGTCTTTACTAGATACTCCCAGGACCCCCAGAGTACTCCCCAATTACATACTGACTAGGACTAGCAGCTCCTTTTAGTTGGCCTTTTCCTTTCTTTTCAGACCTAGTAAACCCCTAGATGAGTTATATTGCAAGTTAACAATGGCCAGAAGGAAAGATGGAGACAGAAGCTCTGACATCATTGAGGAATTGAATTAACCAGTCTTAGAACTGCCTGCATCTTTTATTCTTATTGTGTGAAATTTAATAGTGAGACAAATTATTAGGCCACACTTGGTTAGGTATCATGTCACTTACTCCCAAAACTAATATTATTGATAATCCAATCTGTACAGTGGGGGAGAGGTGGCTTCTTAATTACCACTATATTCAGATCATACTGATTAATCAGTGCATTTTGCTTAACTATTAGATCAATATAAAGCAAAGGTTTATTTAGACTAATAATAAAAGTACCAGCATCAGAAGCTACAAATAGAATTACATTATATGGATAATGGCAATTTTTTTTTTTTTTTTTTTTTAGACAGGCTCTCACCAAGTATCTTAGGCTAGTCTCTAATTTTTCAATCCTTCTGCCTCAGCCTCCCAAGTGGCTGGAATTACACTGCCCCCTGCTTAATACTGTGAATTCTAAATTATCTTGTTAGCTTATGCAATCCCAGTCAAAACCTCAAGAGTTTTGTGTGTGTGAATGTGTGTATGTGCACATGTCTGAGTATATGCATATGCATATAATCTGATGAAGTAATTCTAAAATGCAAATAGAAATGCAAAGGGAATAATGAAGAGACTCTGGAGGGGAACAAGGCAGAAAGACTTGCTGTACAGCAGATACAAGCTCATTACGAAGCTATATTTGAGACAGCATGGAGATAGTACATGGATAGAAACAGATTTAAAATAAAGTACTCAGACAGACAAGTAATTTACAACAAAGCAGAGCAACAGCGGAAGGATGGATCTTTCAAGGAAAGATTCTGGAACAACTAGGTATCTATATAGGGAAAAAAGATTTGATTCCTACATCACATTTATACCAGAAGTTCATGTAATAAGGATTAATTACCCAAATTACTAGGCATTATGATACACAACTATAATTCCAGTGGCTCAGGAGGCTGAGGCAGGAGGATAACAGATTCAAAGCCTCAGCAATATAGCAAGGCCCTAAGCAACTTTGTGAGACTCTGTCTCAAAATAAAATATAAAAAAAGTCTGGGAATGTTGCTCAGTAATTAAGCACCTCTGGGTTCAATCCCTGCTGAAAAAAAAAATTGAAAGATAAAACTTAAAAAAATGTTTAGAAGAATATTTTTAAGATCTTCTAGTAAGAAAAGAATTCTTAAGGGGAAAAAAAATTAAATAAATATTCCATAGAGTAAAGAGGATACCTGATAAAACAGAAGATATTTGCAATGTAAAGCTACAAAAATATTTCATAGGCAGATATATCTTTAAAGATATATATTTGAAAATACATCTTTAAAAAAGGAAAATGTTTTAAAGAAATATATATTTTTTTATTTTTTAAAATTTATTTACTCTAATTTGTTATATATGACAGCAAAATGCACTTCAATTCATATTACACACATAAAGCACAGTTTTTCATGTCTCTGGTTGAACACAGAGTCACACCATTCATGTCTTCATACATGTAATGATGTCCATCTCATTCCATCATATTTCCTACCCACTTCCCCCTCTCTTCCCTTCCCTCCCCTTTGCTCTATCTAAAATTCCTCCCATGACCATCCTCGAATATATTTTTTAAAAAGGAAAAATCAGCTAATCCAATAAAAAAGAAAAAACAGAAAGTCTCATGTACTTGACAAAAAGATAGTCCCAATGACCAATAAATATAGGAATGGCCTCAAACTAAAAGTTTCTTCTCAGCAAAAGAAACCATCTGTGAGGTCAATAGAGAGCCTACATCTTGGCAGCAAATTTTTACCCCTCACACATCAGATAGAGCACTAATCTCTAGGATATATAAAGAACTCAAAAAGCTAAACACCGAAAAAACAAATAACCCAATCAACAAATGGGCCAAGAACATGAACAGACACTTTTCAGAAGAGGATATATAATCAATTAACAAATATATGAAAAAATGCTCATCATCTTTCACAATTAGAGAAATGCAAACCAAAACTACTCTAAAATATCATCTCACACTCCAGTCAGAATGGCAGCTATTGTGAAGACAACAATAAGTTTTAGTGAGGATGTGGGGAAAAGGCACACTCATATACTGCTGGTGGGACTGCAAATTGGTGCAGCCTATACAGGAAGCAGTATGGAGATTCCTTGGAAAACTGGGAATGGAACCACCATTTGACCCAGCTATCCCACTCCTTGGTTTATACCCAAAGGACTTAAAAGTAATTTAAGGGACACAGCCACATCAATGTTTATAGCAGCACAATTTATAATAGCTAAACTGTGGAACCAACCCAGCTGCCTCTCAGTAGATGAATGAATTTTTAAAATGTGGCATATATACGAAATGGAATATGACTCAGCAATAAAAGAGAATAAAATCATGGCATTTGCAGGTAAATGGATGATGTTGAAGAAAATAATGCTAAGTGAAATTAGCCAATCCCCAAAACACAAATGCTGAATGTTTTCTCTGATATAAAGAGGCTGATTCATAGTTGAGTTGGGAAGGGAGCATGGGAGGAATAGACGAACTCTGGATAGGGCAGAGGGGAGGGAGGGGAAGGGATGGGGCAGGGGGTTAGCAAAGATGTTGGAATGTGATAGACATCATTATCCAAAGTACATGCATGAAGATATGAATTGGTGTGAACATACTTTATATACAGAGATATGAAAAATTGTGCTCTATATGTATAATATGAATTGTAATGCATTCGTGTATTTAAAAAATAAAATCAATTAAATATTTAAAAAATAAGACACACAAAAAAAAAGAGAGAGAAAGAAAAGAAAAAGAAAAACAGCTCAACTGTATTTTTTAAAAAGGAAAATTAAAATGAAACTGCAGTGAGATAGTACCGTACACCCATCTGACTGGTAAAAAAAAAAAAAAAAAAAAAAAAAAAAGGTGTCTCAATGAGGACTGACAATAAAGCAGGCCTAACCAACTGCAACTGAAATGACCTAGCCAGGCCACAAATGCCAGCCATGAGGAAGCTGAGGCAGAGGGATCACAAGTTTGAGGCCAGCCCTGGCAACTTAAATGACAGACACCTGTTTCTAAATAAAAGTCTCTGAGGATATAGTTCAGTGGGTAGCACAACACCTGGTTCAATCCCCAGTATCAGGCAGGGGAAGTGGGATTGTAACAGCTTACTTGTGGCTCTTTGTGACAGTAAAGGCCTGAAATTCCATTTATTCAAACAGCTGAAGCTGGAAGATCCTGAGTTTTTTGTCAACCTGGGTAACATTGCAAGATTCTGTCTCAAAAATGAAACAAACAAAAAAGAATAACAATCTACTTACAGAAAAATAAATTGCTACAGAGAGTGCTTGACTTATTATTCAACTTGTCATTTCTCAGCTTTACAATGGTGCAAAAACTATATGTATTCAATAGAAACTGCACTTCAAATTTTGAATTTCTATCTTTCCCCATGCTAGCAACATACAGTTATGGCATTTTCTGGGAAAACCCAGGGCTGCTGAACTACATCTCCAGAAATTTGTGTGAATTTGTGAAATCACCAAGGAAGCTTGAGAACCAGTTTACCTTTATCTTGGCAGCAGTGGGTAATATTTAATGTGGTCTTTTTCTAATTTAGTTAGGGAAAATGGCTTTAAGCAAAATACAGCATTCCTTCATGCTCAAAACACTAGAAAAATTAGGGTTAGTAGAAACATACCTCAATATTATAAAAACTATATATGCTAAACCCAAGGCCAACATCATTATAAACGGGAAAAAAATTGAAAGCATTCCCTGTAAGAACTGGAACAAGACAAAGATGCCCTCTTTCAATACTTTTGTTCAACATTGTCCTTGAAATTAGAGCAATTAGAAGAAATTAAAGGGATACAAATAGGAAAAGAACTCAAACTATCACTATTTGCTGATGATTCAATATTTAGAAGATCCAAAAATTCTACCAGAAAACTTCTAGAGTTAATAAATGAATTCAGCAAAGTAGCAGAATAAAAAGTTAACACCATAAATCAACTGTTTTACTACATATCAGCGATGAATCCACTGAAAGAAAAATTAGAAAAACTACCCCATTCAAAATAGCCTCAAAAAAAAAAATAACATATTTGGGAATCAATCTAATAAAAGAGGGGCTGGGGATGTGGCTCAAGTGGTAGCGCGCTCGCCTGGCATGCGTGCGGCCCGGGTTCGATCCTCAGCACCACATACAAAGATGTTGTGTCCGCCGATAAAAATAAATATTAAAAAATATCTCTCTCTCCCTCTCTCTCTCTCCCTCTCTCTTTAAAATAAAATAAAATAAAATAAAATAAAATTAAAAAATCTAATAAAAGAGGTGAAAGACCTCTACAAAGAAAACTACAGGACAAATAAAATAAAACCTCAAAAGAGGGAAAGATCTCTCATGCTCTTGGATAAGCAGAATTAACATTGTCGGGCTGGGCTATGGCTCAGTGGTAGAGCACTTGCCTGCACGTGTGAGGCACTGGGTTCGATCCTCAGCACCACATAAAAATTAATAAATAAGGATATTGTGTCCATCTACAACTAAAAAATTATTTTAAAAAATAAAAAGAATTAACATTATCAAAATGGCTGTACTACAAAAGCAATCGTGAAACTCATTTGGAAAAATAAGAGACCCAGAATAGCCAAAGCAATCCTTAGTGAGAAAAGTGAAGCAGGAGGCATCACACTACCAGACCTTAAAATTATACACAGAGCCATAGTAACAAAAATGGCATGGTATTGGCACCAAAACAGACATGTAGACCAGTGGTCCAGAATAGAAAACACAGAGACAAACTCACATAAATACAGTTATCTCATACTAGACAAAATCACCAAAAATATACATTGGGGGGAAAAAAAAAGGACCCTTTTCAACAAATGGGGCTGGGAAAACTGGAAACCCATTTGTGGCAAAATGAAATTAAAAGCCCTAATCTCTCACCCTGCACAAAACTCAACTCGAAGTGGATAAAGGGCTTAGATACTAGAACAGAGACCCTGCACCTAATAGAAAAAAAAGTGACCTAAAATTTCACTGTGTCGGCTTAGGAACTGACTTCCTTAACAAGACCCCTAAAGCACAAGAAGTAAAATCAAGAATCAATAAATGGAATGGAATCAAACTAAAAAGCTTCTTCACAGCAAAGGAAGCAATCAATAATGTGAAGAGAGAGCCTACAGAATGGGAGAAAATCTTTACCACATGAATCTCAGATACAGAATTAATCTACAGGATATATAATGAACTCAAAAAACTTAATACCAAAGGAACAAATAACCCAACCAATAAATGGGCTAGGGATCTAAACTTCACAGAAGAAGAAATACAATTGATCAAAAAATATAAGAAAAAAAATGTAATATCTCTAGCAATTAGAGAAATGCAGATCAAACTACATTAAGATTCTATCTTACTGCAGTCAGAATGGCAATCATCAAGAATACAGACAACAATGAATGTTGACAAGGATTTGGGGGAAAAGGTATACTCATACATTGCTGGTGGGACTAAAAATTAGTGCAATCACTATGGAAAGCAGTAAGGAGATTCTCAGAAAACTTGGAATGGAACCACCATTTCACCCAATTACCTGACTCCTCTGTTTATACCCAAAGGACTTAAAATCAGCACACTACAGTGACACAGCCACTTCAATGTTTATAGCAGCTCAATTCACAATAGCTAAACTAGGGAACCAGCCTAGGTGCCCTTCACCAAATGAATAGTTAAAGAAAATATGGTATATATACACAATGGAATATTACTCAGACTTAAAGAAGAATGAAATTATGGCATCTACAGGTAAATGGATAGAACTAGAAAATATCATGCTAAGCAAAATAAGCCAATCCCAAACAACCAAAGGTAGAATGTTTTCTCTGATATGCAAATGCTAATTCACAATAAGGGGGAGCTGGGGTGGCTAGGGAAGAATAGAAGTACTTTGGATTAGACAGAGGGGAGTGAAGGGAGGGGATGGGTAGTGGGTAGGAAAGATAGTAGAATGAATCAGACATTATGACCCTATGTGCATATATGATTACATGACTGGTGTAACTCTAAATTATGTACAACCAGAAGAATGAGACGTTATACTCCATTTATGTATGATGTGGCAAAACGCATTCAATTGTCATGTATAACTAATTAGAACAAATTAAATTTTTAAAAAATCCATGCCCAGGGCTGGGGATATAGCTCAGTTGGTAGAGTGCTTGCCTTGCATGTTTAAGGCCCTGGGTTCAATCCCCAGCACCACACACACACACACACAAAAAAAAAATCCATGCCCGCCTTGATGGCACATGCCTATAATCCCAGTGACTCAGAGGCTGAGGCAAAAGGATCACAAGCTCAATGCCAGCCTTAGCAATTTAGTGAGCTCCTGTCTCAAAATTTTTAAAAAAGGGGGAGGAGGGGCATGGATGTAGTTCAGTAGTTAAGCACCCTTGGGTTCATTCCCAGGTACCAAAATAAATAAATAAATAAATAAATTCCGGCTTCTGAGAATGAAACATTAATGCAGGCAAAACTGAATTAACCGTGCTGCTCATAGTTAACATTCTAGGGCGAGATTCAAGTTATCTGACACAGAAACAATTGGAATATGTGACCAGGCATGGTAGTGCTCACCTGTAATTGCAGCTACTTGGGAGGCTGAGCCAGGAAGATTACAACTTGGAGACCAGTCTCAACAACTTGGTGAAACCCTATCTCAAATTAAAAAATAA